>NC_143417.1:15680714-16008928 GCF_059467195.1 Physcomitrium patens
TTCCCTGTTCTTGCACCTGTGGTTTCTAAAGTGATTGGTACTTTTAATCTAGTCAAGCACATTGCTTCACAGTCTGAAACTTCCGCCAATGGCCTACCTGATGTTTCTGTATATGTAGGTCGTCAGTTTTCTACTCGGGACCTATTTAAATGGTGCACTAGGATTTCTTGTCTGGGGTCTCAAGTGCTAGGAGCTTCGTCTTTTTCGAGTTCCGCTCGAGAACGCATTTTTGTAGAAGCTGCTGACTGCTTTTGTGCCTCAATAGCGTGTGTCGCGGACCGCCAAATGGCTCTGTCAGTTATTGCGCAATTTTGGAATATTCCTTTGGACCGCGTCACATTTTACTCTTCACTTAACAAGCCTTCCATTCAAATGAGTATGTCACATTTACAAATAGGAAGGGCTAATCTTTCTATCCAGCCAAGAACAGGGAAGCCTTTGTCCACTCGTCTTTTCGCAAACACTGGACAAGCTGTACGTGCCTTGGAAGCTGTAGCTTCGTGTGTGCAGCAGCAGGAACCAGTTCTTCTTGTTGGTGAGACTGGTACTGGTAAGACTAGCGTCGTCCAACACCTTGCTTGGCAGTTAGGAGTGCCTCTCATCGTACTGAACATGAGCCAGCAAACGGATAGTGCAGACTTCCTTGGCGGGTACAAGCCAGTTGAAGCACAAGGCGTTTGTATGCCTCTGCTCGAGAACTTCAACACTCTTTTCCGAGAGACCTTTCCAAAGAAGAAGAATGCTGAATTGCTAGAGCATGTACTTCGATTTGCAGAGAAGAGGAAATGGGATAGGCTGCTGAAATCTTTTCGTACTGTAATTGGGACTGTTTCGACGCTGTTGGGTGCATCTTTTGAGGCTAATGGAAATGTGACGACTTCAGAAGTAAAGGATTCGGACAATGGGCATTGTGTGGAGAAGCAGAGCCCCAAAAGAAGGCGTCCTCTTAACAACAGACTCCTAAGTCGATGGCGAGCTTTCACATCTGAATTACGAAAGGCTGAACGGCAGGTGGAGGCTGCAAATACAGGATTTGCTTTCTCATTTGTTGAGGGAGTACTTGTGAAGGCTATTCGGGAGGGTCATTGGCTTTTGCTGGACGAAGTGAATCTAGCCCCAGCTGAGACATTGGAGAGACTAACGGGCGTTTTGGAAGGGACATCTGGCACATTATCGCTCACAGAGCGCGGTGATGTTGAAAATGTGTCTCGCCACCCCAATTTCCGTATTTTTGGATGTATGAATCCAGCAACAGATTTTGGGAAACGTGACTTACCAATCGCGCTTCGAAATCGTTTTACAGAGTTGTATATTGATGAATTGACACAGAAAGAGGATTTGCAAGCCTTGGTGTTTCAGTATCTTGAGAATTCAATTCCCTCTCCACCTGTGGAAGATATTGTTAACTTTTACCTGCAAGCGCGTCATGAGGCTGGAATTAGGCTCTTGGATGGAGCCAACCAGAAGCCGCAATATAGTTTAAGGTCCCTTACAAGAGCACTTGAATACACGTGTGCTGCTATGTCTACATATGGTTTTTTGAGATCATTGTATGATGGTATCTGTATGTCTTTTCTGACTCTTCTCGATCAACCAAGTGCTACAATTATGGAGCAACTTATTAATGCTGCTTTGTTCAAGACTACGGGGCTTGGTGCGACGAAAGCTTTGAAGGCTCTACTTAAAGTCCCACCAAAGCCCAGTCCCACCCATGTTTTGGTTGAGCATATTTGGGTGGAGAGTGGTAATGCTCAGCCGTCAAGGTTAGATTTCTTCAATTTTTTTCTAAATAGATTTGAGGTGGTACAGCCTCAGCTTTCATCAGTAGCCAAGTCTGTTCTTTTCGACTTGTAGTAGTTTTTAAACTTGCAACTCAATATTTTGTTTTTTCTTCGATTTTGTAAGTTGAATATCTAAGTATATCTTCTACTTTTAATTCCTTTCCTGACTGTTTTCGCTGGCAGGTTGTCTTTGGAATCTCGAGATCGGTATGTGCTCACAAAGACTATCACAGAGCATCTTAAGAATTTGGCAAGGGCAGTATTTGTTCGCAAGTATCCTGTTTTATTACAGGGGCCAACTTCAAGTGGGAAGACAAGTTTGGTTGAATATCTGGCTACCATAACAGGTCATCGGTTCGTCCGTATCAACAACCATGAACATACAGATCTTCAAGAGTACCTTGGCTCCTATGTAACTGATTCTTCAGGAAAGCTGGTCTTTCAGGAAGGAGCTCTTGTTGAAGCTGTGCGAAACGGTTTCTGGATTGTCCTGGATGAATTGAATTTAGCCCCTTCTGATGTGTTGGAGGCTCTTAATCGCCTACTGGATGATAACAGAGAGCTGTTTATTCCTGAGATTCAGCAGACAATAAAGCCGCATCCGCATTTCATGTTATTTGCGACACAAAACCCCCCTGGTATTTATGGAGGTCGGAAGGTTCTCTCAAGAGCATTTCGTAATCGGTTTATGGAACTGCATGTTGATGATATTCCTGATGATGAGTTATGTATGATACTGGAGAAACGGTGCCAGATTCCCGGAAGCTATGCCGCTAAGATGATTGAGGTTATGAAGGACTTGCAGAGACATAGACAAGGTAGCAAGGTGTTTGCTGGGAAGCACGGATTCATAACTGCTCGCGACCTGTTTCGATGGGCTGAACGACATGGCAATGGATATGTAGAGCTAGCCAGGGATGGTTACTTGCTGTTAGCAGAGAGACTGCGGAATTTAGATGAGAAGGAAGTGGTGCAAAGAGTACTCGAAAAACATATGCGTGTGAATTTGGATGTGGACCAGCTTCATGAGATGGATTCATCTGAATCATTTAAGGCCATCAAGAAGCTGGCAGAGTCACCAGAGCATGTGTCGACTTTTGGTAGGATTGTTTGGACGAAGAGTATGAAGCGGCTTTTTAACTTAGTTGAGCATTGTGTGAAGCATTGTGAGCCTGTTCTGTTAGTAGGGGAGACCGGGTGTGGAAAGACAATGGTATGTCAGCTGCTGTCTTTGCTCTACAACCAACGTCTGCATATTTTAAATTGTCACCAGCATTCAGAGACTTCGGACTTTCTTGGTGGCCTACGTCCAGTTCGGGATCGAGACAGCCTTGCAATTAAGTTCCAGAAAGCTGCTGAGAAGATTATCTCTGTGGACTTGTTCCGAGAAGTTTGTTCTGATGAGCTTCCTGTGAAGATAGAGGAGTCTGGAACGGCATTGACCATTGTAAAAAATGCTCTTTCAGGTGTGTTAATTTGCTCTTGTCATTACATTATCGACTGCTCTGGGCTCCCCGTACTTCACATCTATTTCTTCAGTAGGATTAATTAACGTTACTTTGAATTTGTAATCGATTACTATGTTTTACTCGCTAGCACTCATTGATGTGTCTCAGTCAAGTGCTTTTAGCCGTAGCTGACTTTTTTTTTTTTTTTTTTTTTTCTTTGGAAGCACTATTTGGGGATGCGGCCTGGATTTGACACTCTAATTTTTGTTATTTTAAGCTCCTGGGTCCTTTGTTCTGATCTTTATGTGTACTGCGGAGATTTATAGATGCCCGAGTTTTTATTCGACAAATTAACTCTTTTCTGCAACATTTGGTGCATTTTGCAGATCTGAAGAAAAGAAAACAGGATAAGAAAGGCAAAGTAGCCAAAGCAGTAATGCTTCTGGAAGAAGCTTTGAAGGAACTTTCAAATTGCCACAAAGAATGGCAATCTCTCTTTGTGTGGCATGACGGTCCACTCGTTCAGGCTATGCGCAATGGTGATATGTTTCTTGTGGATGAGATATCTCTTGCGGAAGACAGTGTTTTGGAGAGACTCAACAGTGTGCTTGAGCCCAAGCGCCTATTGGTATTCAACACATTTTCACCTTGGCAATGATTTGTGCTGACGTTTTGTTTGCTTTTGTGGACTGGCTTGACATCTTGTCACTGGTTGGTGTTATTGACTAGCGTACTGGAGATTCATTTATATATATTTATATTTTGAAAAAATGGTTTCTAGACTTAATGCTTTTTCAAAATAACGTTAATTTTACAATATCATTTTACAGGTCTTAGCAGAAAAAGGAGGTGCTGATGTAGAGGAGTTGATAGCCAACTCAAGTTTTCGTATCTTGGCTACAATGAACCCCGGAGGAGACTTTGGCAAAAAAGAACTGTCTCCTGCTCTGAGAAATCGTTTCACTGAGATTTGGGTTCCTCCAATCAACGATATAAGCGATCTAAGAAGCATTTCTGTGGACAGATTTTCAAGGCCTGGTCTTGTTAAGTTAGTGGACCCCATGCTTGAATTTTGGCAGTGGTTTCAACATTATCATGAAGGCGGAAGGTCGCTTTCAGTGCGAGATCTCTTGTCATGGATTACTTACATCAATGCCGCTGAATCGGAAATCGGCGAAATTCCTGCATTTATTCATGGTGCTTTCCTGGTTCTTCTGGATGGAATCGGTTTTGGACTGGGGCTTTCTAATTCAGCTGCTCAGCAGCTGCAAACTGAGTGCGCAAAACATTTGTTTGAGCGGTTACCCGAACATCAGCGGCACGATGCAGTTGAAACGACGAAATTGGGTGATCACACATTTGGACCTGTTAAAACAGACCCGATGGAGGTTGAAACGGACTCTAGGGGCAACTTATTTGGAATACATCCTTTCTACATTGTTAGAGGTGATTACAGATCACCAAACATTAGCTTTGCATTGGATGCACCTACTACGAAGCGCAATGCGTGGCGAATACTGCGTGCCCTGCAGCTGAATAAACCGGTTCTTATAGAAGGAAGTCCAGGTGTTGGTAAAACAAGCCTGGTGGCAGCTCTAGCAGCTGCCTCGGGTCACGCTTTAGTGAGAATCAATCTTTCTGAGCAGACAGATATCATGGATTTGCTGGGATCAGATATGCCAGTTGAAGGAGGAACTGGTGCAGAATTTCAGTGGTCGGATGGTGTATTTCTTCAGGTTATCATTCTATACCTTGTTTTGTCATGGTGCTCCCCAACTTGTATATAGCTTTTTGAAGTCGCTGGGTGATGGCTACTTGCCCAGCATGTCCGAATTTCTCTAGGAAGTGTTCAGCGCATCTTGAGGGAGTTTCGTTTCTTGTTTCTTTTTGATTGGTACTCCTTTGAGTACATATCTTCTGTTCATCTACTTTCCGTGGCACTTATTTCACAGATTGTTTTCTGACAGGCTCTCAAAGCTGGACACTGGGTGCTTCTTGACGAACTCAACCTTGCATCACAATCAGTGCTAGAAGGTTTGAATGCATGTCTTGATCATCGAGGGGAGCTGTTCATACCCGAGCTTGGTCGCTACTTTAAATGTCCTTCCTCATTCCGCGTGTTTGCCTGCCAAAATCCATTATCTCAAGGAGGAGGTCGCAAAGGTCTACCAAAGTCTTTTTTGAATCGGTTCACTAAAGTCTATGTTGAATCCCTCTCTGAAGATGATTTCTTGGAAGTTGCAAGCATCTTACACCCTTCTCTTTCAAGATCAATTCTGAAAAACATGGTTGAGTTCAATTCTCGGTTGTATCATGACACAATGGTCCTTCACAAATATGGACACTCTGGCTCTCCTTGGGAGTTTAATCTTAGAGATGTACTAAGGTGGTGTGAGCTTATGGAAAATTCCAAGGTCGAGCTACCAGATGGTGATTCACATACTGGCGCACCAGATCATTTTCTTGATGTCATGTATCTCCAGCGCATGCGAACAGTTGGTGACAGGCGCCAAGTCCTCAGTCTCTATCAGGAAGTTTTTGGTATATGTATTGATATCGAGACTTTTCCAGCAATTTCAGTTCATCCCGAGAGGTTACAGGTAGGTTTAGCATCTCTTCCTCGCAGAAGTGGACCTCGTCTACAAGGCGATTTTGACAGGCAGTTGCAAGTTTTGCCAGGTTTAGCGAACAGGTTAGTCTTTCGCAATCATTCTTCTACCCTTTTTTATTTTTTATTTTTTATTTATTTTTTATTATTTTAATCTTTGATTGTCAATTTGTATTATCTCAGATATTTTAGAGAACCATCGATTTATACCTAGTCGATATCGTGGATTTGTATTGATTCATAGATGCAGTAATTCATATTACTTTTTCCTATTTTGTATCTTGAAAGGAATGTTTGGGTGCAGGTTAGAAGCCGCCATGCACTGCGTCTCCAGAGGCTGGATGTGTATTCTAGTTGGGCCTCCTGCATCAGGAAAAACTTCCCTTGTGCGCTTGCTGGCCACCCTTACAGGTAATTCTTTACATGAATTTACCTTATCCAGCGCGACAGATACCACAGAGCTGCTCGGTTGCTTCGAACAACATGATTTCTTTCGACATTGGCAGGAAATCGTGAAGTTGGCTCATGATTCGCTGAAGTCTGTCTGCAGCTTCTGCTTGTCTGTCAATGAAGGTATTCTTCCTTCTCTTTCTTGACTAGAATAGTATATTGAGTATCTTTGTAATATTATTGCCTTGGAAACATTGCGTAGTTCTGTAAATCAAACCCTCTGAAGCTTGAGCTGGAAAGAGCTGTTATGCACTATTAGAAGCATAAGCATGACATTTCGTTTATTTTATTTTAAAATTTTATGATATTTTTTAATTGAATTTTATGTTTCGAGAACCCAGTTCTAATTCAGGTGTTCCTGTCTCAGAGGGTTCTTTGGAGACCAACCTTAAACTGAATATGGTAAAGAGTCTCTTTGGGTCTTGGGCTGCCTTTCAGAAGACAATCAATAGCCATGCAACCAATATGGAGCAGGACATTGATCAAGGTGTTATAGATGTAGTGGCTGTCAATATGCTTCTACAGACCTTGGACCAGATGCGCCAAACAGTTGCGTTATGTGGAATGATTATGGATGATCCTGTGCTAGACCCACGTAATTTACATCAAAGAGTGGCCCACGTGAAGTCTAGTCTTGGGCAGCTGGGTACTGCTGGTCGTTTCGAATGGGTCGATGGAGGACTGCTGAAAGCTATTGAGCGTGGGGAATGGGTAGTACTTGAGAATGCCAACTTTTGCAATCCTACGGTACGTTATTGTTTACAAACCTATGAGCATGAAACAGCTAGTAGAACTGGATCTGCTGTGGGCAAGATCGCGGATAGAGTTTCAAGAAAGTGAATGTGATGAGTCGATGCTGATATATTTTAGTTGCTTCACGACAGTCCCTACTGTGTAGCACTGTAATATCTTCTCTTTTATAAAACTAGTGTGGATCTACGATGAAAAGTCCTCGTGGCACTCAAAAACGAAATGTCATCAGACTCAGATTGACTCCGCTAGACATCAATTTTCGCATGTTTATACACAATTGTTTCGACTTTTTATCCATCGATATAGTGCACATCTTTTTCTCTGCACATAAAAAGCAGTTGCATATCTGAGTTCACCATCGTGTTCATAATTTTCTGGATGTGTTTTGACAGGTTCTTGACCGACTGAATCCTCTACTTGAACCTGGAGGTAGCATCATGGTTAATGAGCGTGGTCTTGTGGAGGGTGAAGCCATGGTTGTTCATGCTCATCCCAACTTCCGCCTCTTTCTCACAGTGGACCCTGCACATGGTGACGTCTCAAGAGCCATGCGCAACCGTGGAGTTGAACTGTTTATGCTACAACCTGATTGGCCTCAGTCAGCTGCAAAAGAATCTCCAATTTTGGAAGAAATTTTGGGAGGAACCCTCGCTTCTGACCTTGATACTTTGAAAGTTCTCACTCAAGCTGGAATCCCTGGTCCTAGTTTTATGCAAGGCATGTGTAAAGTACATATTGACACTCGTATCCTTATAGAGGTCACTCAAAGTGGGTTGCCTGTGTCTTTACGAGAGCTTAATGAATGGGTGTCGTTGCTCCAGCAGCTTCTTGAAAGGGGTGGCAGTTTATCGTGGTCTTTGTCATGCAGTTGGGAACAAGTTTATGCTCGTCGTCTTAATACTGTAGAGGCTAGGCAAGAAGCCATGGAGAAATTTCAATCCACGGTAGGATCTTTGAATCTTTTGAGTGCTGGTACCTGGAGACAGATTGGGTGCAGTATCCCTGGAGGTTGGCCATCTCCTTTGACTTTCGCGGAGTACTGCCTTACGTCCAAGGAGGCAATGATTATGCGTGACAGTGCACTTCTAGAGTACCTTGGTGCCCATTTTTTTGCTCTCAAAGCATCGAGAGAGTGGACGCCAATGGATTCTGAGCACAGCGAGCCGTTGAAGCGCATTCAAGACTCCAGAACTATAGCTTCACGGCTTCCTTCAAATATGCTTTACTACCTCTTAAACCCTAAGCAAGAACGAACTAACAGCATTCCCCTACTTGATGTCAAAGCACAAGATTTAGATCTTCAACTGCTTTTTGCCAGCTTGTGGATGTTGGAACAAGGAAGCTATGTAGACATCAATTTTCGGATCCAATGGCTTGGTTACTTAACGGATTATTTACAGGGTTCTTCTGGTAGCCTGAAACGTATGGTTACTGCTGTCCAACGTGAGATTGCCCATCCTTTCTCTCGGGAGCTGTCGTGTATGTGGGAGAGGTACTTGCGGGAGGGAAAATATAATTACGGTACTGTAGCCTCCGTCGTCTCACGTTTCGTCAGCCAGATGACCGAACGGCCAGCTACACTGAGAAATTTGGAATACTTAGAGAATAAGAGCACTTTGGGAACGTTGATCTTTATGGCGACTAGATCACACATCTTTAGACGATGTTTGCTTCAATGGGAAGAAGAAGATGATCAGTATAGAATGGTGGAGAAGCAAGGTCCCAACTCCTCAAGTAGCCCAGTCGTGCTGTCTTACTGGCATCGTATCCACCGGGCAGATCATTCTCGTCTTGTGTCTGCTCAACATCCAAGAGCTATGTTGATCTACTTGTATCCGTTGTTTTCTGCCTTACGTGAATTGGAGAATAGTGTGCTAGTGTCAAGCACTCTTGAATGGTGGAAAATTATGATGGGGTCTTGCCTGGGCGTACTCGAGTGGCATGAAGCTCTTTGGAATCACTTGAGAAGACCGAAGTTCGATGTTGAATGCTTTCTCTTTCACTGGAGCTCATTGAAACGTAGTCTACAGGCTCTTTACGCAGTAACAGACAGGTCCTCTGAATCTGTTGTGAAGGCGGAAGATGATGTGAAGGGGCTTGTCAAGTTAATAGACGAACCGTTTTCTTTAGGGGATAATCCTCTTGCAAAGCCTCTTTTGTGGAAAAATTCTGGTCATCCTAGCCTACCTCACTCGAGAGAGATTTACGATTTGGAAGTTAAGGTTATGAAGATATGTGAAGATTTATGGCAGGATGGAGTTAATGATGTTACCATTATCAGTACAGATGGTAATATTCGTCAACTGACGACAACAGGGCTGAGTATCATACGCTGGCTGGGTCAGGACACTACGCAGGGGACTGTAGAAAGAAGCATTTTTGTTGAACAATTCACTCCTAATGGTGAGTCCTCTGCCAGTACGAGCTACTCTGACGCTTCTTCAGTCCATGAGATGCTGAAGGAAAGAGTAGAACTTGAAAAGGCGAATTTATCTCCTGTGGGCGACCATGATATCATTCCACTGCTGAAATCATCTGCTCCGTGTCCTGCTCCTAAAAGTTCTAGAAGTGAACTTCAGAACACTTCGTGTCCTGTGTTTCCAAAAGAGTTGCTGCGATGGCGAAGTGCTTGGACTCTCTTTGCTGAACTTTTACCTTGGCTTAGCAATGTAAGCATATGTCAAGATACAAGACTGATAGCTGAAGTCTCACTTCTGGCTGGAACTGAATGTGGGTCAGAGGAAAGTTTTCTGTCGATTCTCAAAGACAGTGTCTCGGTGGTTGCTTTGAAGAAAATGATTGACTTTGCCATTTTCTGTTCTGCAAGATCTCCAGCTGATCTGGTCCCTCACCAACACCTTCTATGGCTACTGGAAGGAACACATCCTAAAAAGTATGGAATATGGTCTTCATTTCGAGAGATAAGTCATGAGTTGTTGTATAGATGGCATTCAGCCTTGTGGACGAACATGCTAACCGCGTCAAGTGCACCGGAAGACTGGTGTCGAGTAGTGGGTCCTGCAAGGATTTTCTATGCTGGACAGACTGTACATTTTTCCAATTTACTTGGTCGAACTGGCGCTGTACGGGACCATTATGCGAAGCTTACCCAACTCAGATTGGCATCAGTTCACGTCTGGACTCAGGCGAAGCTGGAGGTTAGTGATATATTTGTGTCAAGCGTGTGCAGTGCGAGTGCCATTTTTCAGCAGATTATATTCTCCCATAGGAAATCTTTTCAGGAAGATGATTACAAGATGCTGGTCAGCATGCTTTCTGTACTACACTCAGGTATTATGGGAAATAAGTCCGAGTTGTCGAGAAACGAGAATGAAATACTTGAGAGACTTTCTACCTTATTAAAGCAATCTCAGCATACCGAGTTTTTGAAATTTCTTGGGCCTTTGTTACTTCCTTGTATGAATCTCTTATATTCCACTGCTTGGAAAGATACGAGTTTCAGCCAGTATCTTATGAACCTTGGAAGACTATGGCTCTATATGGGGGAACTCCGACTACATTTGATGTTGCCGTCAGATGGATGTGATCCAGTTGCTAAGTATATTCATAAATATGCCCATCTTTCAACGCAACTCACACGGCTGGAATTAGATATAAAAGTGAGGCAGGAGAGTGAGTTTTGGGTTAGAGGTAGCCGAAACTCACCAAAGACTAATGAGCTTCTTCTGAAGCTTGAAGACATGAAACAAGAATTGACTTCTTTGTCTTTGAAGTTGGTTCCACGTCCTGATCCTCCACAATTTAGGAGCGTCTTAAGTGAAGTTCTTAATTTTTTGAAGTCCTCTGTTTATAAAGAAAGGTTGTTTATTCTGGCAGCCGATTTATCGTTGGATTCAGGAAGTTCACGAATTATGCACGAGGTTTCTACATGGCAGGAGAACGCAATGCAATTTATTAATCGGTTGGCTTCACAGTTTCCTGCATACAGAGATGTGGTACAGCCAGTCTTACTGGCGGTATATGAGCTAAAATTTGGACTATCTCTTTTACAAGCTGGCCGTGTTCAAAGAGACCTCTTTGATAAGAATGATGTGAGCATCGGAGAGAATGGATTTGAAGAACTTGTCTGTAGGCTCATGCAGTTTCCTACTTCGAGAAGCGACTTGGGTCACAAGATCTCGGCATCGTGCACAGAGCTAGTGACGAATACCACAGAAGCAATTATCAGGAAGGTGACCAGCTCCCTTTTGTCTGGCTCTATCCATGGAGAGGTTCTGGATCTGGAGCTGAAAGTGATGGTAATGCGGGTTGCCATTTTGCGTTGTGGAATTGATACACAGCAAGCAAGAGTCAGGACGAAGGATGTTGTCAAGGCTGTAAACAACATATTTAATACCTTGGCCTCCTTGTGGTCCGAGATTCGAGAAAGACAAAAAGCCAGAGAAAAGCAAGAGGAGTTTATACGTTTTACTACTCGAACGCACACTTTGGAAACTGAAGATGAAATAGAAGAAGCATCTTTTCGAGAGATGTTCGTAGACTTCAGAGATGAATTCCCCGGTTACGATGACGACACTGGGATGCTTACTGCTGAATTGGATGATAGAAGGGCTGAAGCAGCATTAAAAGAGAAAGAAAAAGCCGCCGAGGATGCGAAACTAAGATCTGATAAAGCATGGTTGAAAATACAGGAGCCTCTCATTGAGAATGTTGTGTCAGTTCACAAACATATTTTTGGTCAGATATCTACACTCTTGATAACTAAGCGTGGAACTAGAGACGAGCTGGTTTCAGATTGGGAGAGAGAAAATGCACTGTCACTGGCGTATCAGACTGGAGTACGTTTACTTGGAGCTGTTGGCTATAGAGCATCTGCCAAGGTAGAAGATATACTCATGACATCACACATGATGCAAGTGAGTGTTGAGCATAAACGAATTGGTGATTTGTATCAATCCTCCGAGATTAAAACCACCAAGTACAGCATTTACAAGGATCCTAATCCCCCGGAGATGGCACTGATGTTAGAACCCTTGAGACAGTTTTTAGAACGCGTCAGTGGTCTATTAGTCGAATGGCCAGATCACCCTATTTTGATACAATTTTTGACTATCGCTAAGGCTCTTGTGGGAATATCTGTAGAAGCCCCAATCATGAAAGCACTCACTGGGGTAGAGCTGTTACTTTCGAAAGCCCAAATCTGGGAAGAAACTGCTGCCAAACATGTCTCATTGGCGAGAGAGATGGGTGAATTGATGAAATTGGTGAGAAGATGGCGAAAGCTGGAACTTGAAAGTTGGCCTGCTTTGCTTGAATGCACTTTAGAGAAGCATGAAAAGAGTGCTGAGAAATTGTGGTTTTTCCTTTATGGATTACTCCACAGAGAATTTGGTGAGAATTTAAATAAGGAAATGGAAGCCACAATTTCTAGTTTAGAAGAGTTCATGCAAACCTCGCCCCTTGGAGAGTTCCAAAGACGTCTCGACTTGCTAAGTTCTTTTCATGGACAGTTTTTATTGGAAGATATGTATGATGATCCTCATGTTGGGTCATCTAAAGCTGCTGTGCAGAAGCTTTGTAACGCTTTGTACAATGTCGGGGAGTACTACTCTCAGTTCCTGCCTGCAGTAGAGGAAGCTTTGACGGCTGGGAAGGCCCCTATTGAGAAAGAATTGAAGGGATTTGTGAAGTTGACGAAATGGGAGGATCGAGGTTATTATGCACTGGCCATATCTGCAGAGAAAACTCACCGGAAGCTCCACAAGTTGATTCGCAAATATGACGAGCTTTTGAAGAAACCTATCATGGAGGTGTTATCAAAACAATCTTTACGTATGGGTACTCAAACTCTTGCGACCCTAACCACCTCATCAGAGCCTTCTCAAACTGGCGAAGAGCCCTCAGATAAATCTATGCACATGGATGACAAGCCTGTACCTGCTGCTCTTCCTGGAGAAGAGCTCTCCTCAAGTCGAGGAAGTCCCAGCATCACTGCATGGGACCAGTTTTGTGGTACGAAAGTTGCAGATGTAACTTCGTTGACCTCGGAATTTGGTCAAGGACTTCCAGAGTTGAATAAGCGGTTACCGTCTATAACTGCAAGGATGGGTACTTTACTAGGAGTTGGAGTATTTGCATCAGATACTCGGAAGGTTGAAGAAGATTGCGTGAATACCTTGGAAGAGTTCAGTGCTGCCGTCATACAACGGTCAGCTGAGTTGAGGAAGGGGGAAACGAAGGTTGCTGTCAAGAAGAAAGCCCTTATTGACCTTCTTAGAGCATTGAGAGACATTGGACTGTCTCATCACAAGTCAGCTGTGCCTAAAGATGAGAGACATGTTAATGATTGGTTCCAGCAGCCAGGATGTGATCTAGCAGAAGTGCTGATGTTGTGGGTACATCAAGAAGTTGAAGTTGTTGCTGGATTATCTAGCATTGTTTCTATTGAAAATGTCTGCAGTGTGTGGACACGCGCTAAAAAATACTATTTTCAGAACGTTGCACTCCTCCAACGGCTTGGGCAGAATGCCCTTGCCTTTAACAAAGCATTAAGTTTGCGCGAAGTTGAGGTTTCTTCAAAGTACATGGAACATTTACTGTTTCTGCAAAGAAAACAGCGACGTACTGCCTTTGAGTTTTCATCGAAGCTTAGTTCACTTGTTCATTTAACAAGTCTCTTATCAGGTAAATATGTTCTCTGTTCGTTCGCTTTATTGTATTTTGCTGCTGAGATGTTTGATCTTGACGTTTGTGCCTTCTCTAATATTTTCCTCTTCCAGGTTTTGCAGCTAAGGATTCGAAATTTCCTTATCAGAGAAATAGTAGGCAGTGGATGTGGCAACAAAAGGGTCTTCTAGACTCTCTATGTCATGCAAGCTCAGAATTAGTCCTCCTCTATAGGGCAGCTGAAGCATCACAGAAGTCTCCTAATACAGACTGCTCTGAAGCAGCTTTACTTCGCAAAGCTGTTCTGCAAATATCACGTAAACTGGATGTTTGTAAGAACACGTTGGACCATTTCCTGGTTCCTCGAAGTGAGTTGGTGGGCTCCAGACCTTTGGAAGAGTGTTGGCCCTTGTTGATCACACCAGGCATGCAGGAAGTACTCACTGAGAACTTTGTTTCTTTGAGAAGTACAGAAAACCTATTACAAGAAGTACGCAAAGGTTTAACTGGGTCTAAAGTGCCAGGGCTGAGTTGCCTGGAGCTTCTTTTCAGCCGAGCAGTAGATATGTCCAATAAATTTGAGGAAGAGTGTAGCAGAACAAACTGCACCTATTCTATCGAACAGGAAAAGGCAGTGAACATTGCTCCTTTAACAGAGCACTACGATAAGATTGTGACTGAAATTCAATTGGCGGTTCAGAACCTTCGAACATACACAGGAAATACTTCTGCTGCTACCCAAGAATCTGATACTGGAGAGTCCGAGCATGCAGGCACGATTCAGGATGTGGATCAATCTATCAGCAAGAAAATGCTAGCTTTACGTTTTGAGAAGATATACGGAGAATTGCTGAGGTTAATCTGCGCAGGTAAACCAAGTTTCCACATTGTATGATTTCGAGATAGATGTTTACATTTCTTTTTCTATTTCTTTTTGGAAGTCTACCTCTCAAACCTGTGCCTATTTTAATTGGTTTTTAGTGGTATAAGAATCATTTCATTTATTAAATATCTTGTTCTTTGTTTTCTACATAAGAAGCCCTACTAGTAAAATTTATTTTCTTTCAATATAGTTGGTTTTTAGTTGCACTGTTGATGACATCCTCTGAGAAACACTTATTGCAGGTGCAGAGATTATTGATAATGAACATGGCACGGAAGAACATGCTCGTGCGGCTTTAGGGAAGCTCCTTGGTTGTATACATGCTCCGTTACAGATATTAGAGGTGGCTGGGGCCCAGTTGCTTGCAGATTATGTTGTTCTGCAGAAAGCTGTGTCCAAACTCAGCTATGTATTGACCAACTTGTTTTGCTCTCTATACTCGGAAGGATTTTGCTTAACTAAGGAGGAGGAGAGTGAAGCTAGTGGAACGAAATTTGAGGAAGCCGATGGAACCGGCATGGGAGAGGGTGAAGGGCAAAAAGATGTCAGTGATCAAATTGAAGAAGAGGGCCAGCTACTTAACAGCACAGAAAAAAATCAAGATCCTCCAACGGATGATTCTAGAAAGAAGAAGGAGAAGGGTATCGAGATGGAAGAAGACTTTGATGCCGACATGCTTGACCTCAGCGACGATGAATCCGATGATGAGAACGAGGCAGAGGAAGAAAAGGATGAGAAATTGGAGTCACAAATGGGAGAGGAAGGTGAAAAGAGTGAAGTTGTGGATGAACAGCTATGGAATGGTGATGATGACAAGAATGAGCAGCAGCAACAAGGTAAAGAGAAACAAGAAAAAGGCTCAAGTATGTCGGGTGCTGAGGAGGAGGATCTGGAGATGCGAGCTAAAGAAGAAGGTAATGAAGATGGCAAGGGCGACAAAGGGGATGAAAAGGCGGAGAAGGAAGGGCCAACTGATCCTTTAGCCAGCGACCAAGAGCAAGCACAGCAAGCAGAACATGACATGGATGACGATGAGGGTTTGAAAGAAGATGAGGCTTATGAAGATCCTAGTGGTGTTAAACCACGAGTAGAAGAAGAGCTGGAGCTTCCCGATGACCTGAATTTGGGTGGGGGTATGGAAGAAGGCCAGGAGGAGACTGCAGAGGGAGATGACGAAGGTGGACAGGAGGCCGTTAAACAGGAGGACAAAATGAATGAATCAGAGCCAATGGATGTTGATGATAATGCCAACTTGGCTGAAGAAAATGAGACGGGTGAGAATAAGAATGAAGTTGATCAGGGAGATGAGGACAATAACGCAGAAAACAAAAATGATGCAGAACAAGAACAAGAGAATGAACGGGAATCTGGGAAGGCTGAAGTTGAAGATGAGGAGCGTGATTCAAGTATGAACAAAGAAGAAGAAAGCATGCAAGTGGATGGTAATGAGCTACAGGGTGAAGGTCCATCCCATGATGAACCCGAACCTGAACAATCTCAGCCTCCGTTGCCCGAAATGGCAGAAAACATGCCTTCAGATTCTAGAGCAACAGGAGGTGCGGAGGCTGTTCCAGCAGGTGTCTCCGGCAGGCAAGGGGATCCTGTCAAAGTTGGGCAAGATGATGAGGATCATAAGTTGGGGGATGCTGAAACTCAAGTTGATCAGTCTCAGTCTGAACTGCTGTCATCAGCGACTGAAGATCTTCTAGGAAACAAGAGATCTGCAGATAAAAAGTCAGTGTTGTCTGATGACGCAACTAAGAAGCAGGACAGGCCAGAAGCAAATGCTAACAGAAGCCTGGGTGATGCTTTGAAGAAGTGGAAGGAGATGGTTCAGATGCTAGATAATAGCTCTGCGCCTGAAGCAGATATTGCAGAGAAAGATGAAGAGAACTTGAATGAAGAAAGCACGGGTATGGCGTACGAGTACGTGCCTAAGGAGGACACAGGAAGTGCACAAGTACTTGGAGCTGCTACAGATGAACAGTTGACAAATGCTCAGAGCCTTGAGGGTCAGGAATCTGAGGATGAGAAAGAGAAGGATGATACTGATACTGTGCTGCCAAGTATAGAAGAACTGGAGCTTGATGACAGCAAGGAAGGTCAAGATGATATGGAAGGAGTGGAAGCGACTCAACATCCTCTTAAAACAAGGAAGGGACTGGCATCAGATTCGAATCAACCGAACTCTGAAGAACGGCAAGATGATGTTACTGCGCTCCTAGCTCTGGAAGAGGATCCAATCTCAGAGGTAGTTGAGAGAAAAAAAGAAAACGACAGTCTTGTTTCTCTTCGTATGCCACAAGCTTTGGCTTACGAGGGATTGAGGAGGAATGGTGGGCCTGAAGAAAAGCCCCTGACTGAAGAGGAGATGAGGGAAATTAGGAGAGATTTGGAAATTAAGATTCAGAGTGGAGATGGGAGTATGGAGAATGCAAGAGTGGTGTGGCAGAAGCTCGAACAGATGACAGTGCGATTATCACAAGAGCTGGCAGAGCAACTGCGCCTGATTTTGGAGCCTACTCTAGCAGCCAAACTTCAAGGAGATTATCGTTCTGGTAAACGTATCAATATGAAGAAGATCATACCTTATGTTGCAAGTCAATTTAGGAAGGACAAGATATGGCTGCGAAGGACCAAGGCCAGTAAGAGACAATATCAGATAGTGTTGGCTATTGATGATTCTCGCAGTATGTCGGAGAGCCACTGTGGGCACATGGCTTTGGAGGCCCTCTTCACAATTTGCAAGGCTATGTCACAGCTTGAAATTGGGGAGATGGCTGTTGCAAGCTTTGGAGAGAAAGGGAATGTGCGCCTCCTTCACGATTTCGACCAGACGTTTTCATCTGAGTCTGGATTGAACATGATCTCACAATTTACTTTCAAGCAAGACAACACCATTGAGGATGAGCCGATTGTAGACTTGCTCCAATATCTAACCCGTTTGTTAGACTTCAAATCCAGACATTCAACTGCACCTTCGGGAAGGAACGATCTGCAACAGCTGGTACTAGTGATTGCGGATGGCAGATTTCATGAGAAAGAAAGTTTGAAAAGACGTATACGAGAGGCTATGGACAGGAAGCAGCTACTGGCTTTTCTGGTGTTGGATAACCCGCGTGAATCGATTCTTGACATGCAATCGGTTTCTTTCTCTAATGGAGCCCCAACTTTTACCAAGTATCTGGACTCGTTTCCTTTCCCCTACTACATTCTTCTCCAAGATATTGAGTCACTTCCTCGCACTTTGGCGGACCTTTTACGGCAGTGGTTTGAGTTGACTCAGCGCTTATCCTAGTTTCGAAGTATTGCTGCTGTGCACAGCTTCACGCAGTAGTTTTTCTTGCCTCTGGAAAGGGACAGCATGAAGGTTAGATAATTTATCTCGTCGATGAAATTTTTGTTTTGTTATCTACATAATGCTTAATTCTGAACGGTGGATCACCGCTCGTATTGGCATCTGTTAATTAACTAAGAATTTTGATCCTTGCAGAACGATGTTAACATGCTGGAGAGACAGGGGTGCGCGCTCAAGCGTCATCCTCAGGGATCGGATGTTGTAACATAGTTAGGTGGCTAGAAACGTGTTTTCTTTTACAGAGGATTATACTTCTATGGAATGAACCATAATCGGATTTTGCAGTAATGCGTAGTTTTTACCCTCATTTTTGGGAGCTTATGTTTGGCTCCTCTCAATGTTTTGTTTCCGCTGAAATGGAATACATCTTTACACAAGTTGGGTTGGTATCTGTGATTCTGATAAATGCACTAACAAGTAACATGGGGGTAACAGTAAATCATTAGTAAATCATTTCATTTGATGTGTGTTGCAAATTTTGGTTAATTTTTTTCTCTATGCCCAATCCAACCAAAGTCCATCTCTGTTGCAGATCACTGAAAATGGAATTCTGAAGTGCCGAAAACTGATGTCAACCTCCCTTAGGTGGTGGTATCCAAAACCACAGAGCTCAATCTGTAGCGATGTGTGTCCATCAGAAATGTGGTGCCACAATATGAAATTTCTGTTGGGCTGGTACTAAGCCTCATGAGCAAGAGATACAGTTCCAAATATACTCACTGTGGAATAGCAGTTTTGTAATATACTTGTCGGCTAGTCGGTTATTCACAGGTTAATTGACGTTTGCAGAAATGAAAGAAACACTGATCCATCCGTGATGTACTTTTGTTCAGAAATCATTGATCCCATGTTCTGCTTGGGAAATTACCAAAAGGTTTTAGTTTGCTTGGTTGATCGATCAACGGATTCGGGGTTTTCCTGGAATTCAACGACGCCGAGTTGAAGCAGGGAGTGCTGACGCCTCCATACGATGCTGGCCAGACTTGATACAATCTGCCAGATCATACACCTGATCTACTCATTTTATAGCTACAGGAGATCTCAAAGGTAAAGAACTCGTACTTTGACATGTAGGTGGAAATTTGTCACCTAAAATTTGAGCACTTGACTTGACAATTCTCATTAAGAGAAATTCCTGGAAATGGCTTCTACGGAGCCTTGTGCTGCTAGAGCGTCGTTCAAATCGAACGAAATACTACACTCTACACAAAATTACCTGCGTAAAAGGCCGACCCAAACCAAGGATTTTCCAGACAGAAATACTGAATAACCTGCAAAAAGACGGAAGTTGTCGACATTGCCTCGACCAAAAGAATTAGTTGCTCTCGCTGTATCAATAAGGACGGAGGGTTACGATGATGCGAATCTAAATCACCGCATGCCCTGTTCCTTTTAGAATATTGGCCAGAACTGAAATCGCAGAGCTCTGTCCACTTGATGACCTTTCCGTGTCACTTCTCAACCGACACCTTGTGAAAAATCCCGCCATGAAGCAGCAAAGTGCTTGTGTAAAATTATGCAGCACTGGATTCGGGCCAGCTGTTACACACATCCAGGAAGCAGGCGGCATTCTCCTTTGAGACGAATACGCGATGGTTTTGTTTGTGAGAACATGAAGTGGAGGATCTAAGGTTGACGCCATACGTGCCTCAGACCGTCCACTGTCTTCCCATGCATAGGCATGTAGTTTTCGTAATGTTCATCTCGATTTGAAGGGAATATCTTGGCATCGCCACCCAAGTCCAGAGCCCTCTCATTTTGATAAACTTGGGACCCAAGTATAACACTTGTAGAATGTCTGCTCTGAGAAGCAAGGCCACTCTTAAGTCTTGGATTTCCAATTCGTTGTGAAGGTAACCTCGTCTCTGGTTGGGAGCACCAATCCTGTGCAGCATTTCGATTTTGACGCGCGGGGAGCAAATCACCCTCCCTGTGAGTTCTCCACAAATCTCCAAATGTGTTTACCAGATGAGAGTTATCAACACCTGTTCAGCCCCACAAGACACTACCTTGTCAAATGAAGTACTTGGATGCAATAACATCAACTGATCATAATGACGATCAAAGAGACTCGTTAAGAAAACATTCATAAATTCTATGAACGGCTCTCTGTACTGTATACTCTAATATGGCAAACGAAATGACAAATGACGCAATGCTTAACATCATTTCGCATTAAAGATGACCATACAGAACGGCACAAGAGCTCCTTCCCACACAATATCAATAATCAACTGAAGACTCGGAATAACCAATACATGAGCATTAGGTCTGAAAGAAGAAAGGATGCAATCGTTAGACTTTTTTTTTCTTTTTTCTTTTTTCTTTTTTCATATAAAAAACAACACTTCTAGATTTGCACACCACTATGTCCTCCGTTCCTGTAATGATGGGAGGAGTTTCTCGATTCCAGTGGCCTATTTCGAACACCAGGCTCAACATTAGGAGTATTCCTGTGCAAGCTGTGCCCCTGCAGGAATGAAACAGTGCTATCAGAACTAACGGTTGACAGTCCAATTCAACTCAAGAACCGCTGTCCTTAAGTGCTTTAAAACTAAAACACATTTGCAGACTTTGTCAACAGTGAACGGATAATCAATCAACTAAAAACGGAGGTGGTCATACTGTATTTGCAGCTTGATTCGAAGAGAGACGTGTCTCCGATTGCAAGCACCACTCTTGTCCACTGGGGGTTCTCTTGTACCGCAGAAGGGGAGAATCAGCTTGCTTGTCATCAGTTAGAGATTCACTTGCACCAGTCCATGCCGGCCTTACAGTCGGGTTCTTCGGATTCGGCTTCGGCTTCGACTTAGGTAGTCTACATAAGCATAGTGGCAAAGGCTGTGTTGCTGCATCTCCCCCAAATAGTTTGTTTAGACTCCACCGAATCAATATTAGATTGAACTCGAGCTGAAATGAACCCAAGCGCACATGCGACTTACATAAACTAAAATGATAGAAACAAGAGAAATATGACACCGGCTACTGCACGTCGTGGGAGTTCCTTATCCTGATGTTTTATCGGACGGGAAGATACGATAGGGGGATTACAGAAGAGGTTACCACGAGTGCAAGCTTTACTTGGAAGATATGAGTGCCATCTATTCAATTGACTGACGTCCATCAGTATTTGTTGCCGTCACAACCATCCACAGTACGTACCACAAATAAAAACTACCAGAGAACCGACGCGCCCACCAAAGATAGCAAGATGGGAGATAGAACACGGTTAGAGCAGAACCCCTGCATAATGTGAAGCTTCAGCAAAGACGCCAACGTCGGTGAAGAAATGGGGGAAATAAAGTGGAAGACATGAACAACACGCTGTCCTACGACGAAGACGATCACCAAGATCGAGTAAAGCAACAGAGCATGCAATCAAACATTAGTATGTCATGGTAAAATAACAATACCCACTTGCTTTTCCGTGCATGGAACCAGCAACTGCACCAGGGACGAGTCTGTTCGTTAGTGAGTATTTAATAAGGCCTGTGCCAGCGGGTTTGGCAGGTCTTGCTATAGTGCACCCTCTTTGATGCTTATGGAAGGATTTTGGGTTGAAGCGTCGCTGGCAATTAGGGCACTGAGTCAAAGTCTTTTCAAATGCTGCAAAGGCCCTGCATTACAGTTGCCACATGCACTATGGCTTTGCAGAGTTATTACCTGCTTATTCAAAAGACAAATATTGAAGCGTAGCTGTGATCGTACATATGAAAAGCCAAAAATAGACCACATGTTGGCAGCATCACGACATTGTCAGCTAATTATCAACAATGAACATAGTCCTCATTGCTTGATCGAATTCCGGAACATTGCTTTACGGTGCCCAGAATTTCAATCTATTTTTAGATTTGAAAATACCACGGTATTTTTTCGAGGGTATAGAAAACGATCGTTAAGAGGAGATTGTTGCGAGATTGATACAGACTAGTTGAAGTAAGTCACAACTTTGGGCTTACTCGGCATTAAAGTTATCGTATGCTTTACCACCACCACCTCCGATGGCCTTGTCAGCATTCGGTTGACTTGGCAGAGGGCGACGCTCATTCTTAGGCTTACTCTCCTCTTCAAGCAACCATTTCCTTTGACATTGTGGGATGTGGATTGGTAAACTGCACTTTCCGTCAGAAGTGTTAGAGCTTGATCGTGTGTGCACAGTATAGATGCTTATGTCACATTTCCTATGTTCATGTCTTGAATTATATCCGAGTAACGAACCTCCTGCTACCATACTCCCGGCCACATAGATAGCAAATAAGCATGCGGGGTCTATTCGAAGACCGGCACACGGATCCTGATTCCATCTGCGCCTGCTTTCGATCTGACGATAAAAGAAAAAGGATCATACTGCGCCCCTGCGACGAAGTCCACCATGAATTCAACATTTAATTCAACAAATTCAACTTGAGGGATTACACGAGGCAGTGAAGTCCCTAATTCGAATGTATCATCAACGTCCACCGAATCACTATAACAACCACAAATCAAACAGCAAACTAAAAATCCAACAGCTTCAGTATTTGCGCAAAAGCATTAAAAAGGCTAAAGATCGTCTATGTGATTTACAAACTCCCGCAAGTCTAGTAATGGTAAATCCAAACAAAGAGGTCTCGTGCATGTCGACTCCTTGCGACAGCACAACGATAAATTTCAGAACCTGCAAAGCAACAGCAACGACAGAATTCGTACGCGAAATGTGAAACCTAGGATGATCCGATACGCAGGTGCTGCACCCGTTAATGCACAAAATTGCAAAACATACAAGGGAGCAGTGGGGGCTAAATAAATTGATGCTTTCATTACGAAGGGAATTGAGAATGCATGAGAACCGAGAGGTAGAGAGACAAGACACGAATTGGCCAGCACGCTTGCGGCATTAACGGCAACGATGGCAGCAAACCGGTTACACAGTTCGGTGCTGACGATGCCCTAAAAACGAATGTGCTACGGATTGTTGGCCCCTGCACATCCACGACGCCATGGAGCAGTTACAGGCTTTTACTTTTTATATTTACTTTTATGAGGATAGACTTTTTTTGTAAATACTGAGTTTTTGAACCATAGTTTCCTAAAGAGTATTTTTTAGATGATGTTTTTAGATTATGTTTTCTATGATAGTTACAAAACATAAGGTGTAAACATATTTATTAAACAACATAATCTCTAAGAGAGATAGTGGGAAAAAGCCTATCATTGTGTACTTTACTAAAGGACCACTTCTAGTAGCAACTATTCCTATTCATTGTGCATTGTGCTTACTTGAGACAAGCCAATTAGAATAGCCAATTAAAATAGCCAATTAAAATAGCCAATTAAAAGGCCAATTTGTTTCACTGTTTTATCCAATTGATTTATTCCTCTTAATTGAAAGAATAATAAAATGAATGAATAAAATAAAAGGAATTTACTGTCTTATTATGAGATTGTTGATATAGTCTTAAGTATATATATACAGAGATCTGATTATTTGACACAAATGTCAGATCTCATATCATCTATACAAACTTCATTCAATGATGAAGTAAGGATGAATGTTCCAACATCCTCCCTCACTACGACATCATCAATTTGATACTTATTAATAAACTACTTGTACTTTTTAACTCTAGTTTGTGAAGGAATTTGTTTTAGATGTCTAAGGTTCATCTCAAGGATTTGTTATGTAGAAGCAATGGGTGAGAGAGGAAAAAGTAATGATCTATTTTGTATTAAGTTGGATGTGTTAATTTATGCCTATAACTATGAGTTGTAGAGAGAGAAGATGAAAAAAGGAGTAGCTTTATTAGGATTGTGCTTTTCCTATAGAAATGATATTCAATCTTGATCTAAATTTCTCAAATAGACCATGCCTCAAGGATTTGGTGAAGATGTCAACTATTTGCTCAAGAGATGGTACATAGATTAATTTAACCTCTCTCATTTTTTTTTTTTTTTTTTTTTTTTTTTTTTTTTCTTGTGAAATAATAATGTGTAGCTATATGCTTTGTTCTTGGATTGATATCTAAATTTATTGCTATTTTTATACTCTCTTTATTGTTACAATATATTAGAATTGGTTTTTTGATTCAAAGTACAAAATTGCATGCAAGTTTATTCAAGCATGTTGCTTCTCTGGATGTTGTGGATAAGTCCATATATTTTGCTTCTAAAGATGAGAAGGCAATGGTGGCTTGATTTTTTGAGAGTTAGGTAATTAGATTGGCCTTTAATTTAAAAACAAATCTATTATTGATCGATCATGGGTTAGATCTCTTGTCCAATCTATATCCACATAGCCTAATAATATTGTTAGTGAATTTGTATGGTAGAGTATTTTATAATCTATTATTCCTACAATATACCTTAAAATTCTTATTGTTGTTGTTAAATGTCGTATTTGTGGTTTCATCATGAATCGACTAACAATCCCAACAAAGTATGAAATATTGGATCAAGAATGACCTAATTGTATAAGTTTATTAACTATAGATTGATAATAAGTTGGATCAACAATGTCTTCATTCATATCAAGAGTGAGCTTTAGTCTTTCAGCTATGGGAGTTGAAACGAAATGACATCTTTTAAGGCCAAGGTCACAAATTACTTGTAATGCATAATTTTGTTGTGTCATAAAAAATCTTTTTGGTACTTTAATTATTTCAACCTTGAAATAGAATGTCATATCATTTTCTCCTAGTTTTGATATTTCAAATTTTGATTCAAGTTCTGATTTAAACCACATGATCTATTTGATGTAATTTTATGTGAAGAAAAGATCATCTATATAGAGAATTAGAAGTAGCATTTTCCCTTGATGGTTAATAATATAAAGATTGTACTCACCTTCTCTTTTTATAAATCCTTGAGTTTGAAGAAAGGAATCAATTTTAACATACCATGCCTTTGGTGCTTATCTTAGACCATAAAGAGCTTTGTGTAGTTTGTATATTAGGTGTTCATGCTCTTCAACTATAAAACCTTGAGATTGTGTGATTGAGACTTCTTCTTTGAGATCATCATAAAGAAAAGCAATCTTGATGTCCATGTGGTATAGTTGCCATTTATTTTATGCAGATATTATGAGGAACATTCTTATGGCGAGTCATTTAACTACTAGAGCAAATGTTTCTTTGTAGCCAATGTCTTCTTATTGTTCAAAATCACAAACAATTAGTTGTATTTTTTTATTTTTTTATTTTTTTATTTTTTTTTGTAGAGTACCATTAGTTTTTATTTTTGCTTTATACACCCACTTTGTTGATATAGCTTGGTGTCCTAAAGGAAGAATAGCATTTGATCATGTCTTATTATTATGAATAGATTTTATCTCATCAATCATTTAGTTTCTTCATCGTTCATCTTGAATTACTTTGTTATATGATTTTGGTTCAAATCAGGTGAATAAGGTACAAAATTTATTGTTGGTAGTGAATTTTCACCAAGAGACGTCTCTTTTGGATCATGATCTTCTAAAAAAGTATTTGTGTTGTAAAGAATATAAGTTTTAGTTTGGAATGGTTCTTCAATATTAGAGTTTAGGTTGGGTAGAAAAAATTATTGGTCTTGATATGGATTTTGAGTGACAAGATAGATTTTGATGTTACTATACTAATGGTCAATTGGTAATGGTTCAAGGGTGCAAAAAGCATTGACCTATGGTTTAGATTCTTAAGTAAGAAAATTAACTTTGTCAAATGAAATGTCACGTGTGATTTGAATATTTTTTAAATTCTATAAGTAGACTCTATAGCCTTTCAAGATTTCATCTAAGCCCAGATGAATTTCTTAAATAGATTGAACTTCTAGTTTTTATCTTTATATTTGATCTTGATGTACAAAAAAAACACAACTAAAAATCTTGATCTTGCTTAGGTTTGATTGTGTCACGGACATAGAAATACAAACTCGAGATCTAACAAGAAGTTCAAGAAGAACTAACAAGAACTAAATTAATCAGATGAATACAAGAACAACACCAGAGAGGTGAGCTAGAGCTCCAAGAGATGTGTTGTCGAGACTGAAGAACTCTTCAGCCTCGATTCCAATATATACTCCTATTTAGAAAGCTTTTCAAGCAACTTCTACCAATTAGGAAGCTTCTAAAAGGTTCCAAAGACTTGTTTCTAAATGGTTCCAAAGATTTGTTTCTAAAAGGTTCTAGAAACTTGTCTCTAGAAGGTTCTAAGGACTATGTCCCTAACATCTTCTACCAACTAAGAAGCTTTTAGAAGGTTCCAGAGACTTGCTTCTAGAAGGTTCTAGAAACTTGTCCCTAGAAGGTCCTGAGGACTATGTCCCTAACATCACCCCCTCCTTTAGCTTCGAGGTCTCTGAGAAGCAATGTTGTTATTAATCAGTACCAACACAAAAAAATGAAGATTTGTCGCATAACGTCTACTATGAACTCCAACTGTTGTTCACGAGGGTAGTGGTTCATCGACCCTTGAAGCCAACGATAGTAGCCCACTCCTTCAACTTCTGACCAAGCATGAACTTCCGTGTCTTCATTGTGAAATTGTCCTGCAAACACGCCTTTTGGCTGACCATCGTAAGCACGCTCGGACTCAAATACAATCACCAGTGATCGGTTACTCGGTATCCTCCGTCGTCGTCATAGTATAGGCAGTTCTTCATCTTGAGGTCGCCTTCGTGAGCTAGTCGGTTGAGATAATCTGACTGGCATAGTATCTATCTTTGGCTATCCATATCAAAAGACCAAACTATGGCTATTGAAAAAGTTCTATTCTATCTTGGAGAAAATAACTACATCAATTGCGAATTTTGGTGGTGCTCTCTCCCTTTCTTATATTCTTAGGTGAGCAAGCTTTAGAAGGAAGCTATCATCGAACTGGCTTAGGTTTATGAGGATGTTGTTGATGAAACTCTTGTACCTTTTATAGCGCATTGGCGAGATTTTTAGCTGGCTCCCACGTTTGCTCATTAATGTCATAGCTGCTCCAATGAACAAGATACTCTAACTTGCCCACCTTCGCCGTGAATCCAGCACCTTTTCAACCTCGTATTCCTCGTGGTTTTCGATCTCAATACTAGGTGGTGGACATTGCACTCTTCCAGGAAAAGACAACTCTCGATAAGGCTCCAACAGAGAAACATGAAAGACTGGATGTACCTTCATAGAAGCCGGTAATTCCACACGATATCCCACTGGATTGATTTGCTTCTGAATGATAAATGGTCCCAATCTTCGATAGTCCTTGCTACTTTCCAGGTCGATAGGTGATAACACAATCGAACCTAGATAGCGACATAATCCACCGAGCTTGACGTCGATTTAGAACTCGAGCCGACATGAAATACTCCAAATTCTTGTGATCTGTATATACGGTCACTGGATGTGCAACTCCTTCAAAAAAGTGATGCCATTCTTGGAGAGAATCCACTATAGCAAGAAGTTCCTTATCGTAGATCTCATAATTGATTTCAGTGGCAGAGAACTTTCGAGAATAGAATGCAACCAGATGGAGCTTCTTGTCTTCTCCCATTTGTGAAAGTACAGCTCCCAAATCAAAATCCGAAGCATGAGTTTTAAAATAAAAGGCCTTTGTAAAGTCTGGATGTACCAAGATTGGAGCCGTAGTAAATGCGGTCTTCAGGTCTTGAAATGCCTTCTTCACTAGAGGTCCCCATTCCAGCTTAACCTTGCATGTCAATCGAGTGAGAGGAGCAGCAACTTGAGAGTAATTCTTGATGAAGATCCGATAGAAGTTGGCAAAACCAAGAAAACATTGTATGTCTTTAACCGTCTTTGGAACCTCCTAGGACACGATTGCTTCCACCTTCTTGGGTTCCATCTTCAAGCCTTCCATAGTCGCAACAAACTCCAAGAATTCCATCTCTATTTAGTGAAATAAACACTTCTCAACCTTGGAATATAATCCTCGCTTGCGTAGTTTCTCCAAGACCAAACGAACGTGCTTTTCATGCTCTTCCTTGTTTTTGGAGAATATCAGAATATCATCCAAATAGATGACAACAAAATCATCAAGGTGCTCTCGAAAAATGTCATTCATCATATGTTGAAAGACCGTTGGAGCATTGGTAAGACCAAAGGGCATGATATTATACTCAAAATGGCCATACCTTGTACGGAACGCTGTCTTCCACTCATCTCCTTCCTTGATTCGTACGAGGTTATAAGCTCACCTTAGATCAATTTTTGTAAAGATCCTTGCACGTCCAAGTTGTTCTAAGAGACCAAAAATTAAGGGTAACAGGTAACGATTCTTCTTTGTTACCTTGTTGACGCCTC
Source organism: Physcomitrium patens (assembly GCF_059467195.1). NCBI lineage: Eukaryota > Viridiplantae > Streptophyta > Bryopsida > Funariales > Funariaceae > Physcomitrium > Physcomitrium patens. The sequence goes on from NC_143417.1 coordinate 15,708,872, forward strand.
GATAGTCCACGCACATCCGCAACGAGCCATCTTTCTTCTTCACAAATAAGATGGATGCTCCAACTAATGATTTTGAATGACGGATGAAGTTCTTGGCTAGATTCTCGTCCATGTACTTCTGTAACTCTGCCAACTCCGTCTGCGATAGATTGTAGATTGGGCCAAAAGGTGGTTATGCTCCTTCTTGCACAATCATATGGTCGATGTTCTGGTAGCATGTCGACATTCTTCTTTTGAAATACGTCTTTAAAATCCTTATATTTCTCAGGTATACTTGCTATCGAGATCTTCTCCCCAATAGTTGGAGCCGTATAAATGACAAACGGTGTGCCTTCCTTGGACAATCTTATAAACACCCTTGCTCCAATGAATAAGGATTTTTTTATTCGGGATTTTCTACTAGACTTGCTCTTGGGTGGTTTTGTGGGAAAGGTCATCTTCCACAACCTCCAATCTATGGATGGGTTATGCTTTTCCAACCAAGAAAGATGAAGAATAACAAGATTTGATGGAGTTTTAATAATATTGAAAATAATATGACTACTATGGCCCTTAAACGTCACTTCTATAGGTTCTGATTCGTGGGTGACACTACCAAACAATAAAGGTCGTCCATCTATGGCCTCAATGTGAACATGTTTAGATTTTTGTACTAAAGGGATCTTATAACACTTCACAAATTCTTCGTCTAAGAAACAACCAGATGCTCCTAAATCTAATAATGCTAAGGTTCTCAATTTCTGAGGGCCAATAAATAAAGGGATTGTAAAACAAAGGGCAGGTTGAGCAGAAAGAAAGGAACCTGGTTGTTATTGTGATATTTTACTATCCAGTCGCACGGTTCCTATTGTGACTCAGCATCCTCGTTTTTCTGAAAAAACGTGCCCATAGTCCTGACAATACGTCGATTTTGCTTCTTGAGGCAGTTTCCAACTTTGTGGCCTTCTTCACCGCAAAACAAGCATAGACCTTCCTCCATACGCCACTTTTTTTCTTCTAGAGTAAGGGATTTGACACGTACCGCATCAATTTGCATGTCTTCTATCTCTGAATGTGAATTCACGCTGCTTGCCGACATAGTTGGGGCATAGCGAATCGTATATTGTTTTGAACGTTGGTCTTGACAATGTTGGAATAGGCGGTTATCGCACTTCATAGCTTGGCTAATAGCTTTGTTGAGCGTTTACGGATCAAGAAGAGTTAACAGTAAATCCTTCACATCGTCCCTGAAATTCCAATAGAATTGACTCATCAATACTTCTTCGTACCAATTGATGTCGCATGCTAATTGCCTGAAGTCCGATGCATAGACTGATGTAGAGCGCATCCCTTGTCATAGTGATCGGATCTTTGTTGTAGCCCATCCAACCTTATCGTGTTCACCAAATGCTTCCGCAAACGCCTCCAAAAAGGTTTCAAAGTTGTTTAGTATGGACGATCGTTTATCAAACAAAGGAGCAAACCATGATAGAGCTTACCCTGTAAGTAAGGTTCCAACAAGCTCAACACGTGACTCCTCCGTTGGATAGCGTATGGGCTGTAAAACTGTTATCAACTTGATTTGGTTGATGAATCCTCGAAACTTGGAACCTTTACCATCGAATTTGTCCGGAAGGCTAACTAGGGGCTCTTTATGTTGTAGAACTAGCGGTGCTTGTCGAACCTGAGGCAAAGTTGCTTCTCCAAGTGCAGAAGTTTGAGGCTGGTGCAACCTAGATTGTGCCATCCCAGATGCTCCATCATTATGAAGCCTTGCCACGACTCCTTCAATCTCTGCAGTTTTTTGCGATAACGTAGTGAGGGCATTTATGATGGCATCGAACTTGGACTCGGAACTTTTCATCATACTAATGTCTTGGCCTCCAGCCATTCTAAGAGAAGGACAAAAATGACTATACAAGAAGACAATATTGGTTTAGAGGAGGGTACTCCACAACCTCTAAAATGCCTTAAGAGCTTCAAGAAAAGGAGTAATCCACTCTCTCCAAGAAGAATAAGACTCCAATATTGTAATAAAAGAAGTATCCATTTAGAGGAGGATAATCTGCAACCTCTAAAATACTAGTACACTTCCAAGGAGAAGGGTAATCCACACTCTAATGAGGAAGAAACTAGCTCTGATATCTAAGGTGAGTGAAGTCTTGACAAACTATCACGAACACAGAAATATAGACTTGAGATCTAACAAGAAGTTCAAGAAGAACTGACAAGAACTAAATTAATCAGATGAATACAAGAACAACACCAGAGAGGTTAGCTAGAGCTCTAAGAGATGTGTTGTCGAGACTGAAGAACTCTTCAGCCTTGATTCCAATATATACTCTTATTTAAGAAGCTTCTCAAGCAACTTCTACCAACTAGGAAGCTTCTAGAAGGTTCCAGAGACTTGCTTCTAGAAGGTTCTAGAAACTTGTCTCTAGAAGGTTCTAAAGACTATGTCCCTAACATCTTCCACCAACTAAGAAGCTTCTAGAAGGTTCCAGAGACTTACTTCTAGAAGGTTTTAGAAACTTGTCTCTAGAAGGTTCTAAGGACTATGTTCCTAACATGTTGCTTACTTATGAACACTTTGTAAAGAGTCTTTCTATCATTAGACTTAGTAGAACTAGAGTTCATGAACTATATAGCTGTGTGGGTTACTTAAGCCCAAAGAAAAATAGGAATATATCCACCAAAGAATATAGCATGAATTCAATTGAAAACAAAGTGATATTTTCTCTCAAAGAACTTGTTTTGTTGGGTATTTGGACAATACTCAATTGTTGTAGGATTTTATGTATTAGAAGATATCAATCAAATTCTATAGAAGTGAATTCTCTACCACAATTAGATGACACACAAAAGATGTAATGTGAAGTTAGCTTTTCAATCATGTTGTGAAGTTGCTGGAACATGCTCATAATTTGATATTTTATTTTCATAAAATAAATCCAAGAAAAATAACTATAATCATTTATAAGTAGTAAGAAATATTAATTTTATCTAAGAGATTCTATAGAAAGAGGCCCACAAATATCCATATGGATGAAAGCAAGTATGAATGATGCTTGAGTAAGTGATTGTTTTGGTATATTGGTTTTATTTTATTTTGTATCATGACATGTGTAACAATTGAAAGTAGAAATTGAAAACTTGGGAATGCTTATAACTAGATTTTGGAATATTTGGAGATACAAAAATTTACATGAATTAGTCTTTTATGCGATAAGAGTGATTTATTTTTTACAAAAAGAATGTTAATTTTAGAGTGAGTATTAGTATTTATTTAGTGTAAGAGTGATTTCTTGGTTTTATTGGTGAAATAATCAAGTTTGTATAGGATGTTTTTTCTTATCTTGTAATCCTTTTGCCACAATATGATGTAATATCTCAATTGATATAACATTACATTTTGTTGGAATAATTTCACTATTAAGTAGGAATAAATCAACCATTGTCATATTATATGCTTTCCTGCTCGAGAACGCACTGGGCGTCTGGCTGTAGGAGGTAGTATAGAGATTTGCTAATATTCAAGCAGTCTACCAATTTTTGACTGTTGAAATATAAATGATTCTAAGAATATACCATAAATCTATATGGATGCCCTTCGACTGCTCGCCGAAATCTCTTTTTGTCCCAGCCGGTAGGTCTCTAGACATTACAGAGAACCTCCGAACAATCCAATCTGCTAATCTCCGATACCGCTTTATACTCACGACCTTGTATCCACTGACTGTCTTGTTAGATTAATCCAAAAATTTTCATTCACTCCGCATACTCAATCCTATAGACACCCTTTTAATTCTTCAATCACAGACGTAACTTCGATTTTACAAAACAGTCAAGAGTAATCACATCCACTTCATTAAAACCTCGATTCACTAGTACAACACATCGACCTTTTAACATTGATCGCTAGAAGTCCCTTTTCTGACCCCTACCCAAAAACCTTATATCCTCCTTTTTTCTTAACCTCCCTAATTTCCGAATCTCTGAATCCTCTCCTCCACCCTAATCATTTCCGAATATTTTTTTCTCTCCCCTCTCAAATCCTAGCCTCTGAATTTCTTCAATCTTCTGTCTTGGATCCGAAATTGGCTCCGCCGTCAGAGCTTTCTCCTCTATTTTTTGCCTTTTAAAAGGTTCTTTTTTCGGAAACAACGTTCCCTGAAATGGCACAGAGAACAGGACAGCCTGAAACGGAATCGAAACCCTCGTAATCTGGACCACATTGAGTCGCCCGACCAAATCAGGTCTCATATTGGCTAAGAGGCCCATAGTAAGACCTGGATGTTGCCGTAATTGGATCAAATTGGTCCTTCACGTCAAGCTTGCTCAGTCATCGAGTTAGTCCTTTTGATTCTATTGACCCCACTATTAGATTCAAACGGAGCATTTCGTTATAGGTAAGTATGCCCTGACCGACTATGACGGGGTGTTTGAACTGGCCCCTGAATATTGGCACTGGAATCGGTCGTTGCTCCCAATATTCGAGGTAACTGAATATTAATAAAGTCCCCTTTCTTTATATTTTCATGGTATACTCATATTACAACACGACATCCACCTCCTCTGAACCTGTACATCCTCCGATATACACCAATTAACCTACGAACCTCTGTTAAAGAATCACAATCCTCTTTCATCCTTCCAATTGTATCAACTTTAGTCGGATCTGGTTTTCTTCCGTAAGATCCACATAAATGTCCAACAATCACAACCTCTTGTATTCCAAATATAGACTTCATACCCAATAATGTAAGATGAACTTCTCCAAGCCGAGTTAAAATCTTTTCACAATCTTGTATATGATCAACAACATATTTGCAACACCCCTTCTTATTTAAAGTTTCATCCTTATCTCCTTCTCTGCACCCTTTTATACGAACATCATCCAGAAAAGGCATAGTCTTTTCTAGAATACAATCTCTCAATATCTTATTCATCCCATTCATCATATGCGCAACTAAGTTGGTCGCGCTTTGAAGAAGAGTGCACATTCTAACCAATCCAAGTAGTGTCTTCATCGTTGTCATATCTCTACTTCCTTCGCCAAGTTGAAATTGATCATAACCTGAATACAAGTCACCCATTGAATAGATCGCCCTTCCTGCAAATGCTTCAACAAATTCATCCACAATAGGTCCAATTCTTGTATTTCTGACAAGTATTGCATTCACCGGTTGCATATCTTGAATAAACCGTAGTGACCCATTCTTCTTAGGTACCGTAAACCATCGACTAGAATACGGTGCAAATGAGGGTTCCAATATTTTCATCTTCATCTTTTCTTTTAATAGTTCCACCAATTTAGGTAAATGTGCCCTCGGTACTGGAATCGGTCTTAGATTCCAAGGTACATGCGGTGCAGTGAAGATAACCATAGGTGTTATAATATTCAGATCCACACACCCAATTTCATAAGATTCGAAGGCAAATGATCTACTTTGTTTAGCCAACATCTTATTGAAGCAAGTAATTTCATCCGACAATAAAGAACCATCAGAACCAATCTTCAATTCTTCAAAAGTTTCTTTAGTAAACTGATGTCCAATATTCATTGGATCTCTTAAACTTGCTTCTTTTGATGCTTCTCCCATTTGTTTCTTAAAATCTTCTGGTAATGGTCCGGCAACAGGCTTTACCTTCTTATCTGCCATTTTATATCTCGTCTCTACAGTGACTTCTGGTGCTTGAAAAGATTCAAGTATGGTATAAACCTCTCTTGAATGAATCTCAACAATCTTATCATTATCCCCTAACTCAATAGATGTAATCAATTACAATGAATCTTCCAGTCCATTTTCTTCATAAACACCTAAAATCCTCTCATCATCTTGCAATGTACCTAACTTGCATAATTCTTCTTCAATATTATATAATCTTTTTCTTTCTTTTCTTTTAAAATCATCAACTTTCTTATACATAATATTTCCATTTTCCAAAATACTAATAAAACTTGCATCAAAGGCACCTTCATCTTGTAAGAGTACCTCTTCTTTTGTACCTCCATAATCTCGCTTTACAGTGGTACCTCTCCAAAATCCTTAAATCATTCAACAATCTTTGGCAATGGTTTCTCCCTCAACCTATCTCGATTCCGTTCATGGTTAGGAGGTACTGTTAGAAATTGTACAACTTTCCTTCCATCTGCGCTACGTACCCTTGCATAAGCAGAACCATCGTCAAGTACTTTTGTTTCCATCCGTGTTACCATAATTTAAAGTTGTCCTAAAATCAACGGATAAGACGTTGTATCTTAAACAAAGAAATGTTGCTCCATCGCAATATCTCCAATCCGAATTTTGACATCTGGACAAGCTCCGTATAATTTGCCCCATGTGTTATTAGCTGCTCATATTGTCCATCCATGTTCTATATCAATTGGCCATTTTTGTTTCTTATAAAGATCTTTAGACATAAGATTTATTTCAGAACCATGGTCGACTAAAGGAACTATTGGTTCTTCTATATCTCTTACTTTCACCAATACCTCAGTAGTTGCCCTTGTCCAATGCTTTCGAGTATAATGGCTCAAAGTTTCTATTTCCTTATCACTATAATCTTCAAAATATAATCGTTGATTATATCCATTCTTTTCATTTGTTGGTTGCTTGTAACCAATATCAATCTCTTCCTCATCTTTATATATTCTTGCATCAATAGCATGACTCATTCTAGTTTTGCCCATTGCTGAGGTATCCTTTACAGGTAATTCTTATGAAGCTGCCTCCCGAGCCTTGTCTCCTCGAGTTAGCTTCTTAGAAGAATTTCCTTCTCTCCTATCATCAAAATTTTCTCGTCTCTTTTCTTCCATCAAAGCTTCATGTTGGCTCTTAACAATATATGCATGAACTGAAAGAGACTCAACAGGATCCTCCCAACCTGTTGCACCTCGTATTGTAGCTGCAGTCCTCAATAACACTTTTCGAGGTAATTTCCCTTCTTACATTGTAGAAATGGCAGAAGCCCAAAATTCACTAGTTTCCGTACTTCCACCAAAGTCATCATCTACTCTAGCACCATAACTTGCACTTTCTCATGCTGTTGTTTCATGCTCTTTTAAGTAATCTTGAACCAATGCTCTCATTCCTCCCTTGCCAAAATTGGTTTGAAGAAGATCCTCCCTATCTTTTAATGCTATCTTTCCATCTTTCCAACAAATAATTCCTTGCCGTATCATATTATTAAATTCATTGCAATCTTTCCTAGTGTGTGAAGCATCATCAAACCAAATGCATCTTTGTACATATCCTTGTTTTGAAACATTTTTCGAATTATTTTTAGAAGTATTCTCTTCAAGTCTTGCCAATTTGATTTAAAGATCTCGCATTCCTCGTATAATTTCTTCCATCCCCATATCTGCTTTCTTTGATAAGGATGTCGAAGGTTGAACTGTAGGCATTGTTGGTGGTGTTGTATGTATTGGAGCTTTGGGTGCTTGTACTGTTTTCAGAATATTGCTCCTATCCTTCTTCCTTTCTCTTTTTGCAAGCAACTCCACCGCATCTTCAACGTTCTTCCACTTTGTTGTCAATCCTTCATCTTCTTCTTTGTCTTCAAGAAGGAGTTCTAATTTCCCTTGCACTTCTCTATCAGCAGCTTGAAGAAATAGATCAACTTTGTTCGGCTCCAATGTCAATTTTTCTACCTTCGATAATTGAGAGTACTGCCTCTCAAATTCCCTTAGTAGCTCTATTGCTTGCAAATTCTTATTAGGCCATTCAATCCATTCCTGAAACAACTTCTTAGTAACGCGATCAGCATCTTTCAAGAAATATTTGCCTTTCAATGTATGTGAAAAAACCTCCCATGAATTCCCATAACGATCTGTAATCGATATAATATGGTCTCTTATCTCCGGTATCGTGGCAAGTCCAAATAATTCAACCATTCTCTTCTCAGAAACTCGATTTAATTCCATTTCACAAAGATAACATCTTAAATACCTTGAAATATTCCTTCCATCAAATTAATCAATTTTATTGACCACTGCTTGTAATGCTTTGGTTGCCAAAGCTTCTTTTTGATCATTGCTTTGTTGTTGCTGCATTGATAATGAGAAGGCTTGAAACATAGTAGCAATAGACGGATCCATGTGCATACCTTGTGTCAAGGACAAAGACTCGATGAGAGAAAATATACACCAAAAGGCTATCTCGATATAATAAGTCAAAATATAAACAAGTAGGTATATTAAAAGGAAACTGGAATGGCTATTGCCACAAGAGAAGAAACTAAAGACTCTTGAACCTGGACTAGAAGCAAGAAAAGAGTTGACAAGAGTGAAGAAGCCTTCACTGTTGTCTCTATATATACTATCTAACTAGGGGCTACGTGGCGACGTTCTATAGGACCTCCAATATGTGTTGACTTTGTAGGACACATGCCTTGACTTACAAGGCAAGTTTTTCTACGTGTGGGCCACATAGTTAGCTTGATCTTCAAGCTAACAACATGTGTGGCACATGGCCAACTTGTTGACCACGTTTCTAATCCAAAAAGTCAATTAAAGACACCTATGAAGTCAAAGCAGCGTCTAGGAAGTTTTTAGGAAGCTTCTATATTAAATATTATAGAATTAACTTACTTTTATCTACTTTTACTTACTTCTACCTATTTCTATATGTAATTATTAGCTTACATGATTATGGTCGTGACATTACCCCCCCTTCTAGAGACGAGTTCCACGAGGAGCGGTCATCATATGTTGAGGAAATCTATGATGCAACGAATTGTATTCGCCACATACTCTGATCTCTGTTCTCTTCGAAGATGATTGATAGGGCCTCTCAAACATCGGTAGTGTCCCATACCAGGGCGGGAAGACCATCCAGTTATTTGATCATTGTTGAGGCCTTCGTAACTTCTTTCGAATAGAATATTCGGAACACCATCAGGAGTTGTTCCTACCTCTAGCAAAATCACCAAACATCGAGAGTCCCTTCCCAAATCGTGATACCAAACGCGTTGTATTTCACCATCTGTTCGAGGAAGAACATGTCGTTCTTGAAGATCTTCATCTCGATTGCGTCATCTTGAAGGTTGTGACAATCGTAATGTCTCGTCCGGTAGGTCAACAAACGAAGGTTCTTGAGTTGAATCCACTGGTTGTTGGCTCTCGATCTAATTAGCGTCACAAATGCAAAGAAGTTACAAACAAGGATAGGAAATTGAATGTTATCTTGCCTCAATCTTGTCTCTTTTATAAGAGAGATTTTCATCTTGGTTTTGATGGATGTCGTTGATGAAAAACTTTGACTTTAGCTGATGCATTTGTTAGATTCCTGGATGGCTCCCATGTGCATTCACTAATATCATATCCGCACCAATGAACAAGATATTCCAGCTTATTTCGACGCCGCCTTGAGTCTAATATCTCTTCCACCTCAAATTCTTCATTATTATCTACTTCTATAGGAGGCGGTGGCATTTGTCTTCTTCCTTGTATATCCACTGTCTTATATGGTTCAAGAAGAGACACATGGAATACAGGATGGATCTTCATTGACTCCGATAGATGTAACCGATATGCAACTGGGTTGATCTGTTCAGAAACAGAAAAGGGGCCAAGCCTACGATAGTCCAACTTGTCACAAGGTCGAGTAGTCTTGATATTGCGACGAAGTAGCCATACCTTATCACCCTCATTGAGTTGTGGTTGCTCCTTGCGATATAGATCTGCGTTTATCTTTTGTCGTTTTTGAGCTTCCTTCAATTGCGTCTTTATTATTGCATGTAACTCTGACAACCGATTTGCCATATCTTCTGCTGCAGGATTATCAACTTTTGAAAAATCAAAAGTATCAAGTCGTGGATGATAGCCCTAATTTGTAAAGAAAGGTGTTTGTTGCGTGGAAGAATGTACCGTATTATTATAAGCAAACTCTGCCAATGGCAGAAGGGTTGTCCAATCATCTTGTTGGTAGTTGATAATATACCTTAAATATTGCTCCAAGACTTGGTTTACGCGCTCTGTTTGTTCATCAGTTTGAGGATGGAAAGCCGAAGATAGCTTTATGTTCACTTTTAATATCTTGAAAAGGGTCCTCCAAAATCTTGACACAACTTGAGTTCCCCTATCTGATATGATATCTTTAGGTAATCCATGATAGCGATAGATATTATCAATGAAAAGCTTAGCTGTTTCTTCACCTGTGATAGATTTTGTACATGGCACAAAATGTGCCATCTTGGTGAAACCATCTACTATCACAAATATAGAATCATAAGATCTTGAGCTTGGAAGATCTGTGATGAAATCCATAGAAACAAAGACCATGGTTGTTCTGGTATAGGTAATGGCTGAAGAAGTCCGTAAGGTCGATGACGAGGAATTTTTGATCTTGAACAAATATCACATGATTGTACAAAGTCTTTGACTGACTTCCACATTTGTGGCCACCAAAAATCTCTTGATATGAGTTCCAAAGTCTTATTATATCCAAAGTGCCCTGCTGCTGGAAAGTCATGACGTGCTTGAAGAACACGTAAACGTGCTTCTCCTTCTGGAACATATAGGCGTCCTTCAAAATATAATAGATTATTCTTGAACTCGAACTTAGAAGGATCATGAGACTTGGAAGAATTATTCTCGATATCATAAACAAGAGGGTTTGAGGACATACTAGACTGGATTTGCTTGAGAAAAGTTGAATCAACAGTCAATGTTGATTTCATTGCTCGGAGATGAAATTGCTCCGGTTTCAAGAGGACCGTTCTTTGTTGCTCAAAAGCTGCATCTCCTTCTTTTGGTGCAAAATAAGAACGTCTAGATAGGGCATCAGACAAACCTTGTTGTTTTCTTAGCCGATAAGTGATAATAAACTCGAATCTTGACAAATACATACTCCAACGAGCTTGACGACGATTCAACACGCATGCTGACATGAAATACTCGAGGTTCTTGTGATCTGTATACACAGTGACTGGACTAGAAGCGCCTTCTAGATAATGATGCCATTCTTGAAAGGAATCCACGATCGCAAGAAGTTCTTTATCATGGATCTCATAATTGATCTCGGCTGCTGAGAATTTTCTTGAATGAAAAGCTATCGGATGAAGTTAGTCATCTGTTCCCATTTGTGATAAAATGGCACCCAACGCAAAATCTGATGCATTTGTTTCCATAAAAAATGCCTTGGAAAAATCAACACGATATAAGACTGGTGCAGAGACAAACGATGTCTTCAAGGCTTCAAATGCTGCTTCCGCTTCTTGATTCCATTGGAATTTATCTTTATTAGTCAAGCGTGTAAGTGGAGCTGCAACTCGTGAGAAATCTTTGATGAAGATCCGATAGTAATTGGCAAATCCCAAGAAACATTGGACATCTCTTACTGTCCTTGGAATCTTCCAATCCATGATTGTTTGGACTTTCTTAGAATCCATCATGAGACCATCATTTGAAATGATGTATCCTAAAAAGTCAACTTGAGTAGTGTGAAATACACACTTTTCCATCTTGGCGTACAATCCTGCATCTCTAAGTTTTTGTAATACTTGACGAACATGTATTTCATATTCTTCGACGTTCTTAGAATAGATCAGGATATCGTCTAGATAGCAGACGACAAAATTGTCTAAGAATTCACGAAATACATCATTCATGAGATGTTGAAAAGTAGCTGGTGCATTCGTGAGTCCAAAGGGCATGACATTATATTCGAAATATCCATACCTGGTTCGAAACGCAGTCTTCCATTCATCTCCTTCTTTGATCCGTACTAGATTATATGCTCCTCTTAGATCTATTTTTGTATAGATCTTAGCTTGATTCAACTGGTCAAGGAGTCCTGATATTAAAGATAATGGATACCTGTTCTTGATTGTGATCTTGTTGAGTCCTCGATAATCAACACACATTTGTAAAGATCCATCTTTTTTCTTTACGAATAGAATTGGAGCTCCTGCTGGAGATTTTGAATGGCGTATGAAATTCTTCGCTAAATTCTCGTCAATATATGTCTTGAGTTCAGCCATCTCATCTTGCGATAAACTATAAATTGGTCCAAATGGTGGCTGAGTTCCTTCCTTGAGGTCGATTGAACAATCATATGGGTGATGCTCAGGAAGAATATCTGCATTCTTTTTCTCAAAAACGTCTTGATACTCCTGATATTGACTTCGAATGCCAATTGAAGTCTTTACGTTTTCAGAAATAGGTGCAGCATAAATAGCAAAAGTTGATCCTTCTTTTGCTGCATGTATAAATGCTTTTGCACCTATCAGTACGGGTTTTACTATACTAGACTTATAATTTTTTACTTGGTTGGTAGAACTATTAATAACGCTCTGGAAAAAGTTAAGTTTACGCGAATTCCAATCTATTTGAGGGTTATATTTTTCTAGCCAGGATAAACCTAAAATAACTGGATTGGACGGGGATTTAATTATATTAAAAGCTATGTAGCTATCATGACCGTCTATTGTTACTTTTATAGGATGAGTTTCATGAGTGACATCTCTAGAAGATAAGGGACGACCATCTATGACTTCTACATGTAATGGTTTAGGTTTCTGTACAAAGGGTATTTTACGACTTTTAATAAATTGTTCATCTAAAAAACATGCTGAGGCTCCCGAATCTAATAGAGCAGAGGCTTTGTAATTCTTAGGTCCTAAATATAAGTCTATTATAAAATAAGGAGATGGTTCTGAGGAGAGGATAGGACCTTCATTAGGAATTGTACAAGGTTCCAGCTGCACGGTCCCTATTGTAGTTGGACGAATCCGTTTTTCGACATGTTGTCTTCTTTGACCGTCGTACCCCTCATTTTATAGTTGCGTCGTTTCTTTGGACAATATTGAGTAGTGTGCTTAGGTTCTCCGCAATATAAACATAATCCTTCTTGACAACGAAGAATCTTTTCTTGCTCAGTTAGGGGTTTAAAACGTACCCCGTGAATTTGCGTGTCTTCTACTTCTGAATGTACGTTTGGCAAAGATGTTGATGTTGCCATTGAGTAATAACGTTGAGGTTCCCGTGAATGATTCTCGGATCAAAATTCGAAAAGTCGATTATCACATTTTACCGCAAAATCGATTGCTTGACTCAAAGTTTGAGGATCAGGTAAGTTGAGCATCAATTTCTTTACTTCGTATTGCAATCCATAAAGAAATTGACTGATGAGTGCAGCATCATCTCACTTGATGTCAATTGCAAGTTATCGAAATTGTGAAGCATATACTGTTACTGAGCGATTTTCTTGTAGCAGAATTCGGATCTTATTTGTTGCAACACGAGTTGCATCGTGTTCACCATACATAGATCAAAACTCCACCAAAAAAGCTTCCAAATTGTCCAATATTTGATTTCGTTGTTCAAGAAAAGACGAAAACCACGATAATGCAGAACCAGAAAGTAGAGTGCCAATAAACTTGACTTGTGATCCTGGAGTTGGATAGCTTTGCGGTTGAAGTTCAATTGCCAATTGTACTTGATTGATGAACCCTCGAAACTTTGATCTCGTACCATCAAATTTCTCAGGTAAGGCAATTCTTGGTTCTCTAGTGCTTATAGGGTGTTGTACAATTGGAGAAGGAAAGTGATTTGTTGTAAATGTTGAAGCAGCTCCGATCATCTCTATATCTCTACTTTCTGCTATTCTTGTTCTTTCATGTGTTGGTGAATTGAGTTGATGCATCGCAAGCATTAACTCCCTCATTTGCTCTTGCATTTGTGCCATTGCACTCTTCATTTCAACAAGCTCTGCCATAATGACACTAAGAAGAAAAATTTGTTTGATATTGCTCAAGACAAAAGAAAAGAAAGACTTGATAACAAAGAAGATACTAAGAACAATATCAGTTTAGAAGTGGGTAATCCGTAAACTTCTAATATGCATATGTCTTGTCAAGAGAAAGGGGTAATCCACTCTTACTCAAGAAAAAACAAAGCTTTGATATTGTAAGTGTACTCTTGTCAATCTGTCAAGGACAAAGACTCAATGAGAGAAAATATACACCAAAAGGCTATCTCGATATAATAAGTCAAAATATAAACAAGTAGGTATATTAAAAGGAAACTGGAATGGCTATTGCCACAAGACAAGAAACTAAAGACTCTTGAACCTGGACTAGAAGCAAGAAAAGAGTTGACAAGAGTGAAGAAGCCTTCACTCTTGTCTCTATATATACTATCTAACTAGGGGCTACGTGGTGATGTTCTATAGGACCTCCAATATGTGTTGACTTTGTAGGACACATGCCTTGACTTACAAGGCAAGTTTTTCTACGTGTGGGCCACATAGTTAGCTTGATCTTCAAGCTAACAATATGTGTGGCACATGGCCAACTTGTTGACCACGTTTCTAATCCAAAAAGTCAATTAAAGACACCTATGAAGTCAAAGCAGTGTCTAGGAAGTTTTTAGGAAGCTTCTATATTAAATATTATAGAATTAACTTACTTTTATCTACTTTTACTTACTTCTACCTATTTCTATATGTAATTATTAGCTTACATGATTATGGCCGTGACACCTTGTCCTTTAGAAGAACCCCCACAAGAAACTCCTCCCAAAGATCCTTCAAATTTTTTATTTTCGTTCTCCATAAAAATAAAAATAAAATCAAACAAAATCCAATACCTTCCACCTCAAGCTTTCACGTCGGGTTCACCACTTATGTCGTATTATGTACTTTCCTGCTTAAGAACGTACTGGGCGTCTGGCTGTAGGAGGTAGTATGGAGATTCGCTAATATTCAAGCAGTCTATCGATTTTTGACTATTGAAATATAAATGATTCTAAGAATATACCATAAATCTATATGGATGTCCTTCAACTGCTCACCGAAATCCCTTTTTGCCTCAGCCGGTAGGTCTTTAGACGTTACAGAGAACCCCCGAACAACCCAATCTGCTAATCTCCGATACCGCTTTATACTCACGACCTTGTATCCACTAACTGTCTTGTTAGATTAACCCAAAATTTTTTATTCACTCCGCATACTCAATCCTATAGACACCCTTTTAATTCTTCAATCACAGACGTAACTTCGATTTCACAAAATAGTCAAGAGTAATCACACCCACTTCATTAAAACCTCGATTCACCAGTACAACACATTGACCTTTTAGCATTGATCGCTAGAAGTCCCTTTTATGACCCCTATCCAAAAACCTTGTATCCTCCCTTTTTCTTAACCTCCCTAATTTCCGAATCTCTGAATCCTCTTCTCCACCCTAACCATTTCCGAATGTTTTTTTCTCTCCCCTCTTAAACCCTAGCCTCTGAATTTCTTCAATCTTCCGTCTTGGATCCGGAATTGGCTCTACCGTTAGAGCTTTTTCCTCTATTTTTTGCCTTTTAAAAGATTCTTTTTTCGGAAATAACGTTCCATGAAATGGAACAGAGAATAGGACAGCTTGAAACGAAATTGAAACCCCCGTAATCTGGACCACATTGAGTCGCTCGACCAAATCAGGTCTCATATTGACTAAGAGGCTTATAGTAAGACCTAAATATTTCCGTAATTGGATCAAATTGGTTCTTCGTGTTAAGCTCGCTCAGTCATCGATTTAGTCCTTTCGATTCTGTTGACCCCACTATTGGACTCGAACGAAGCATTTCGTTACAGGTAAGTATGCCCTGACCGACTGTGATGGGGTGTTTGAACTGGCCCCTGAATATTGGCACTGGAATCGATCATTGCTCCCAATATTCGAGGTAACTGAATATTAATAAAAGTCCTCTTTCTTTATATTTTCATGGTATAGTCATGTTACAACACGACACCGTGCCATTGCCTACAATTACATGGAAGTCACCACCTATGGACATCATCGTAGTTCCATGGATGTGGTCAATTTTCCAAAAAGCAAAATAATCTCTCAAAAAATGCCTAGATGCTCTTGAATCTAGAATCCAATTGAAATCCAATTTGCTAATAGAAAGAGCTTCAAGGACTTGTAGAATTTTACTATCACTAGGTTTGTATAGATTGAAAAGAATTTATTTATTAGAAAGATCTTTGGTGACATTGACACCTAGTTGTAAAAAGGATTGTGGATTATTGAGTGGAGAAGCATATGATCTTGAATTATTTGTATATTTATATGTAAAAGAGAGCATTAGAGCGAAAGTATGGCAATGTCTTGAGGTATGCTCAAGCTTGCCACAATGGTGGCAAGTAAGGATTTTTCTTCTTGAAGGATGTTATTATGGATGTTAAGTCCATTGTGGACCACTAAAAGACAACATATTATCATGGATCTTTCTATTATACAAGTTTCATATACACATCATCAATACTTCTTCCAATGCGTCATGTGATCACCATAAGAGAGCATTGGTTTCTTCCATATGAAACTTATTTTAGAATTTTTGCAAGTTAAAAATTTCTTCTTCAGTTTGGATTTGTGACACTAATTTATCAAATTTTTGTGGTAACCGATTGAGAATTTGATGTAGTAAAACTTCATTAGATGGTATATGTTTGATGGCTTTGAGGTCACGGATTGTATCATTTATCTCTTACATGAATGTTACAATATCTTAGTGATGTCTTATTTGAGTATTTTTTCAATAATTTAATACAATCATTATATTGGATATGGTATTCATATTAAACATGGTGTCACAGACATATATGTTTATTCCTATAGTTACTTATATGATTAGGTAGAAGTAGGTAAATATAGATTAATTTCATAAAGTCTTCTAAAGTAGCTTCTTAGAAGCTTCATAGATACAATTTTGACTTTAGATGTGTTTATATGTTAGAAACTTGGCCAATAAGTTAACTCCATGTAGTAGCTTATGAAACAAGCTAATTATGTAGTACATATAAGGATAACTTACCTTGCAAGTTAAGACATGTGGTTAACAAAGGCAATACATGTTCGAAGTCTTATAGAATATCATTATATAGCTCCTAGTTAGAGAGTATATATAGACGCAAGAAAGAAGTCTTTTTCACTCTTGTCAATATCTTTCTAGTCCTTAGTCTTATTTTGAGACTTTCTAATCTTCTTATTTTTTTCAATAGCCATTTTAGTTTAATATTATATCATCTTTGAGTGAATTTTTAGTTCCTTTTAGTAATATAAGTGTATTGAGGATTTTTTTTTGTCGAGATTCATGTCCTTGATAATTTGACAAGAGTGCTAACATATTGTTTCTGTCTTGTTATAGAAGTGAGTGGATTATTCCACTTCTATTATTGTATTTTGAAGGTTACAAACAACCTACTTTTAAATAAAAAAATTTATTTTCTAATACTAATCTTTCTTTAAAAAGAGTGAATTACTCTTCTTTGTAGAAATTTTTATTAGAGGTTGCAGATTACCCTCCTGTAATTTAACTATTTGACTTTGTTTGAATTATTTATAGAAGAAAAAATTATAGATGCTACTCTCAAGAAAAGTGAGAATAGATTTTGCAACTATTGCAGGTCTTCATGAGCTTATTAACACTCTAAGAGTGAAAATTTGACATATTTTCAACTTGAATCATGGAAGTACTATACCTATGTCTATAGAGGAAGTTCAGAGTCTACGACAAGTATGCAATTGAAGAAAGCAAGAAGATGGACCTCATCAAATCCAAAGAATTTTGCTTTTACAAGCATGACAAGGATAAGAATTAGTATGCCGAAGAAGTTTGATGGAACAAGATCAAATTTTCAAGGATTTTTGCAACAAATCAAGCTGTTTCTAAGGTTGCATCCTTTCTGATATCTTGATGGATTTATTCAAGTCAGATTCATATAAGCACTTCCATCTGGAAGTACTCTCTTTTGATTTGCACCTTTAATGGAAAAGATTTTGTGACTCTTTTATGATTTGAATTCATTCTTAGAAATGTTTACGAGTACATTTAGAGAAAAAGTTTGAGAAAGAATAGAAAAGATCAAGCTCTTATCTTTATGGCAAGAATCACGGTTAGCTACCATATATGCTATTGAATTCCAAAACCTTACTTGTGATGTGGACTAGAATGACAAAGCCTTTGTAAATCAATTTTGATATGAGTTGAAGGATAATGTCAAAGACTTGTTATTGATAATGCCAAAGACAAAAAATTTAGAACAATTTATTATTCAAGCCATTCCATATGACAATTGATTATTTAAAAGATATCAAGAACAAAGATATGAGTAGAGAGGAATAAATCAAATAATGATGATAATTCCTAAGTTTTCAAAAACTTATTTAGCAAGGCCAAAAGCAATGCAAATTGATATGGTACATTTTAAACTCCTTGTAGAGAAAGAAAAGAATCAACAATGTCATCAAGACTTATACTTATATTGTAGAGGAGGTAACCACACTGCTCAACATTGTTCAAAGAAATAATGCAATTACAAAATGAGAAGCATGATTGTCAAAGAAGACAATGCCTTGAAAAACTAGTTGCTCCAACTACAATAGGGACTGTACTGCTAGAATCATGTGCAACATCTAGTAAAGGTCATATTCTCTCCTCCAATCCTTCACCTTATTTTACAATAAAAGTTTGTTTAGGACCAAAAAATCACCAAGTCTTAGCTTTGTTGGATTTAGGAGCCTTAGTCTCTTTTATATATGAAGACTTTGTGAAAAAATAAGAAATATCTTTAGTTAAGAAATTCAAACATGTATATGTAGAAGTAATAGATAGACGTTCATTGTCTTTTGGAGATGTTACACAAGAGACTATTCCTATGGAAGTAGTAACTAGTGGTCACAATAATTTAATAATATTTAATATATTTAAATCTCCTTTTAACTCAATTATTTTAGGATTATTGTAGTTAAAAAGATATAACCCTCAAATAGATTGGATTACTCACAACCTTGATTTTTCCATACTTTAGCCCAAGATCTTACTAGGTAAGTAGAAACTTATAAGTCTACTATATTCAAATTCTTATTAGTAGGTAGAAGAGCTTTTATGCATGTCACAAATAAAAGGCCATCTTTTGCTATATATGCCACGTCCATTGCTGATATTGAAAAGATATTAAGTGGTATTCTTAGCATGTATTAAGATTTTTAGGACGTTTTTGAAAAAAATAATATAAATATTCTTTCAAAGCATTATCCTTATGATTATTCTATTGATCTTCAAGAAGAAACTCAACCACCATTTGGATCAATCTATAACCTATCACAAAATGAATTGGCTACATTCAAAGAGTACATTGATGAGAACTTAGCTAAAAAATTTATATACCATTTTAAATCTCTAGCTAACACTCCTATCTTATTTGTGAAGAAAAAAGATAAATGTCTGCAGATGTGTATAGATTATTGAAGACTTAATAAGATTACCATCAAGAATAGGTATCTTGTACCTTTGATTTCATGACTTCTTGATCAAATAAATCAAGTAAAGATCTATACAAAAATACATCTACAAGGAGCATATAACTTGATCTGCATCAAAGAAGGAGATGGATAAAAGATTGCTTTCTAAACTAGATATGGATATTTTGAGTATAATTATACAAATACACCAACTACTTCTTAACATCTAATGAATGATGTCTTTCATGAGTTTTTTTGATGATTTTTTTGTTTGTTATTTGGACGACATTTTCATCTATCCTAAAAATATAGAATAGCATGAAGTTCATGTTTGTTGTGTGTTACAAAAACTAAAAGATCCAAGATTATATATGAAGATGGAAAAGTGTGTATTCCTCACTACTTTTTGTTGACTTTTTGGAATACATCATTTGCAATGAAGGCCTTATGATGGATCCAAAGAAGGTCCAAACTATCATAGATTAGAAGATTCCTAAAATAATAAGAGATGTGTAATACTTTTTGAGCTTTGCTAATTATTATCAAATCTTTATGAAGAATCTTTCTCAAGTTGCAGCTTCACTTACATGTTTGACTTATAAAGACAAATTTAAGTAGAATAAAGAAGCCAAAACATTGTTTGTTGCTTTGAAGAAAGAAGTTATTTTTGCACCAACTTTATATTGCATCGACTTTTCTGAGGCATTTTTTATGGAAACAGATGCATCAAACCTTCTTTTGAGTGTAATATTATTACAAATAGAAATAGATGATAAATTCCATCTAATAGCTTTTATTCTAAGAATTTTTCAACAATTGTGATTAACTATGAAATCTACGATAAAGAACTTCTTATAATTATAGATTTATTTCAAAAATAGTATCATTATCTAAAAGGCACTTCAAGTCCAATCATAATATATACAAATTATAAGAACTTCAAGTATTTCATGTCAATATGTATTTTGAATCATCGCAAAGTTCATTGGAGTATGTCATTATTAAGATTTGTTTTCAAGTTCATATATTGACTTGGAAAATAACAAGATTTATCAGATGCTCTTTCTAAACACTCTTATTTTATACCAAAAGAAGGAGACATATCTTTTGATCAACAAAGAATAATTCTCTTCAAGCTAGAGCACTTTTAACTTTAAGCAATGAAATCAATATTGATTGTTGATTTGACCTTTGTCAAACAAATTCAATCAAATATGTCCTCTAATCTTCTTGTTCATGATATCAAGAATCTTTCTTTTAAGTGTCATGATGTTTCAAAATACGAGTTTAGAACAACCTACTCTACTTTGAAAGGTACCTATTTGTTCTAGAAGGAGAAGCATATTTATGTGTTCTTCAAGCATGTCATGACTTTCTAGCAGTATGATATTTTGGATGCAACAAGACTTTAGAGCTTATATCTAGAGATTTTTGGTAGCTAAAAATGTAAAAGGTAATAAAAAAAACTTTGTTCAGTCATGTAACATTTGTTCAAGATTAAAAACTCCTTGTCATCAATCCTATGGACTTCTCCAACCATCGCCTATATCCCAACAACCACGATCTTCTATTTCTATGGATTTTATTACAAATCTTTCAAGTTTATGATTATATGATTTTTTATTCATAATCATAGATTACTTCACCAAAATGGCATATTTTGTATCATGTACAAAATCTATTTTAGGTGAAGAAATAATTAAGCTTTTCATTGCCATATCTATCACTATCATGGATTACCAAACGATATTATATTAGATAGGAGGATTCAATTTATATCAAGATTTTAGAGAATTCTATTCAAGATTCTAAAGATAGATATAAAGCTATCTTTGGCTTTTTTATCTTCAAACTGATGAGTAAAAAGAACAAGTGAATCAAATTTTAGAGTAATATTTGAAGTGTACCATCAATTATCATCAAGTTGATTAGACAATTCTTTTGCCATTAGTAGAGTTTGCATATAATAATTTGATACATTCTTCAGTTCGATAAACATCTTTCTTTGCCAATTATGATTATCATCTATAAATTGATATTTTTGACTTTTTAAAAGTTGATAATCTTGGAGTAGAAGATTTAGCAAATCGTTTGTTAGAAGACCAACTAAAAGAAGTTTAAGAATGACAAAAGACCAATGTGGATGCCTATCGCAAAGAACAACCATAATTCAATGTGGGTGACAAGGTATGATTACTTTATCACAATATCAAGACTGCTTATCTTTATGATAAATTAGACTATTGTAAGTTGAGACCTTTTCTTTTTTGTAAACAAATCAATCCTATTGCTTATTGTTTACAACTATCAAAGTCTATGAGGATCCCATCTTATATTTTATATGTCTCTTTTTGAGCCATAAGAGACAATGAATATCTCAGGAAGAAGACAAATGCCACCTCCTCTTATAGAAATCGATAATAATCAAGAATTTGAAGTGGAAGAAGTCTTAGATTCAAGACAATAAATATCTTATTCATTGGCGTGGATATGATATTAGCAAACTCACATAGAAACAAGCAAAATATCTTACAAATACAATAAAGAAGGTTGAAGCTTTCATTGACAACATCCATCAAAATCAAGATGAAAAATAGCAAAGTTCCGTGAAAGGTGATAATCGCTCCTCATAGAATTTGTTCTTAGAAGGGGAGGTAATGTCACAAACATATACATTTATTCCAATAGTTATTTATATGATTAGATAGAAGTAGGTAAATATAGATTGATTTCATAAAGTCTTCTAGAAAAGCTTTTTAGAAGCTCTATAGATGCGGTTTTGACTTTAGATGTGATTATAAGTTAGAAACTTGGCCAATAAATTAACTACATGTTGGTAGCTTGTGAAACAAGTTAATTCCATATAATAGCTTATAAAACAAGCTCACTATATGGCACATATAAGGATAACTTATCTTACAGTTAAGACATGTGGATAACAAAGTCAACACATGTTGGAGGTCTTATAGAATATCACTACATTATCGTAATACGTGAAGTCTTACTTGAGAATGCTCCGGGCACCTAGCTATAGAAGGTAGAATGGAAATTGCAACAACAAAATCCTAACTATAATAGAATACTAACCAAACTCTAATTAGACCATAATAATGCTAAATAAGCTTTAATCAAATTCAAAGAAACCTCAAAGAAATTTCAAAGAAACAATAAGAAATCTTAAAAAAATATTAGAATGATCAAAAATATATCTCAAATACATCTCAATTCAATCTTAATTTAATCCAAATTAAAATGCTATTGAATTTCATTCAAACTTTAGGCCAAAACTAATTAAATTTTAAAGCCTAAACAAATCCTAATAAAATCCTAAATCCTAAATCAAATCCTAATTAAACCTTAAATTCTAAATCAAATCCTAAATCCTAAACTAAACCCTAAATCTTAAACCAAATCCTAAACTCTAAACCAAATCCTAACCAAATCCTAAATCAAACCCTAACCAAATTCTAACCCTAAATCAAATCCTAACCAAATTCTAAACCTTAAACCAAATCCTAAATCCTAAACCAAATCCTAATCAAATCCTAAATCAAATCCTAAATTCTAAATAAAATCCTAATCAAACTCTAAATCCTAAACCAAATCCTAACCAAATCCTAAACTAAACTTTATCAAACCCTAAACAAATCCTAACCAAATCCTAAACAAATCCTAAAACAAATCCTAAATCTTAAATCAAATCCTAAATAAATCTTAAATCCAACTCTAACCAATCCCTAAACAAATTCTAAAACAAATTAAACCTCAATAACTAATGAATGAACCATTGATCTTAACTCAAATTTTTCACACTTCTTACAAACTAAGTTGAAAACAAGCATAAAAAATTTGAAAAGGATCGGAATTACCAAATAGACAATAACCTCAAAAACGTGCTCAGGTATTGGTCAGCCTCTTTTTCCAACCTTGATGCCAATCTCTTAGGGCCAATATCTCTTCTTTTTACCATTTGATTGATCTCAAAATTTTCATACACATAGAAAAATAATTCTAATATCCTCTCACATAAATTTCCAATCCAACTAATAGATTGCAAGAAATCTTAAAAACCTTCATTGGATCTAAAATTCTACTTTCTGAGACCTTGATCCACTTAAACCTCGATAATCCTCAATTCAACCATTAAATCGAGCTAAGATTTACAACAAACATTAAGCACAACTATGACCATTAATTCACAAAATTTCATCCATAGATCTATTATAAAACTCTTAAAATTACTAGAAATATCAACCCTATTTTATTTCACAAACCCCAAGTCATCCGAAACAAACCTTAACTTTGCAAAGCTCTTACAAAGTCAATATAGATCCAAATCACCCAAAACCAATGCTCATAGAAATTCTATCTAATCTTCTATCAAACACAACTCTCTGATCTGCTAAAGAGTCTTGGAATAGTCGTCGAGACTCGGTTTTGTGCCTCAAGGTCTGATTTCGACCCTGGTTCATAACTGGCCCTCTTTGGGTATCAATATCTAGTTTTTCTAAGTAAATTTTGCTAGAATTTATTCTTAACTTCCTTCTAAAGATGTCTATATCATTTATTTTTCCAATCTACTTTGTTTTGCCTTACTTATGGTCCTACAAACAAAGTAAAAGTCACCTTTCTAAAAGGTAGCATTGGTACCTTTTTGTTTTATTACCCTTTTGACTATTAACTATATTTCTAAAATAATTTGTTCTAATATTTTGAACTAAGATCTCCTATATTACAATAATTTCCACACTCTTTCACCTATTAGTCATATTACATCATGACAACGTAGCTCTTAATTAAAGAGTATATATGGAGGCAAGAGTGAAGCTTTTTTTACTCTTGTCAATGCCTTTCTAGTCCTTAGTCTTATTTCAAGACTTTTTAATCTTCTTGTTTTTGGCAATAGCTATTCTAGTTTAATATTATATAATCTTTGAGTGACTTTCTAGTTCCTTTCAGTGATATAAGAGTGTATTGAGGATTTTTTTTTTCTTTGAGATTCATGTCGTTGATTAATAGTGCTCAAAGCTCGCGAAGCATCATGTGGGTCTAATATATCGATGATGTTATGGCAAAGATTTGGAACTAAAGATATTTGGAACATGGCTTTAGCTTTGTGTTTCTATCTTTGAGTGATATTAGGTTTTGATTGATTTAGATTTGACAATATCTTGGATTTTCGTTCTAAAGAAGATGTCCCATTTGGTGATGACTGTAGTTTGATAAGATTCCAAAGATTTTCTTTCTCAAAGATACTCTGGAGAGTAATAGCTCAATGTTTGTAATTTTTTGAACCTATGAGCATGGTCTCTCCTGAGCATATGGTTTTGAGGTTGCTCATGTTACTCAAGAGGGCTAAAAAAAACAATGATGTTGATGATAAGATAAGAGTTAAGTAATGATTGATTATCTAGGAAATATTAGATTAAAAAAATAAAAAATAAAAAAAACCTTGCAAGAGATGCAAGAAAATAAGAGACTATGAGATCTTGAAGAAAAGGAAACAGAAATAAATGTTTAAGAAAACAATGTTCCCTTGGAAGGAGGACTAGTGCTTGTGTCTCATGTTGCCTCAGAATGAAACACCAACTTTTGCTTATTTCCTAGTATCATTGAATATGAAGTTCGAAAAGCACTTAAATCCCCCTTGGGATAAATGTGCTTCTTTGTCAAGAAAGCCGTTGCTAATAAAAGAACAAAAGTTGGAAAGTATCAAAAAATAAATAAAATAAAATAAAATAAAAATAAGTATCCAAAAGAGAGATGTAAGTGAGCACAAGAATAGAATCCAAAAAAAAAGGGGACAAATCTCCTGCTCTGATACCATGAGAGAACAATAAAATGAATGAACAAAATAACAGGGGCTTACTACCTTACTATAAGACTATTGTTGCAATCTTAAATACATGTGTACAGAGATTTGAGTATTCGGCACAAATATTGAATCCTAGATCATCTATACAAACTTTATTCAATGATGAAATATGGATGAATGTTCCAACACTAATGTGTTTTATATAATAAATATTATAAAAAGATTTAAAGATTAAGTTTAAAAAATATGGATTCAACTTAAAATTGATCTTCTTGTTTGTCTTTAATAATAGAAAATTTATTATGATTAAAATAGAAAGTAATTGAGACAAGTATGTATTGTTATTTAAGGGAATCATCCTCATGTTTATAAAAGGACTGATAGAAATAGTATCAACTCTTGAAATCATTGCTATACATTGATTTTTTATAAAAGAATTCTTTCGTTCTATTCTCACACTAATTATACCGACAATTGTTCATCAACCCATATAAACCTAGGATTCGTGTCAACCTGGTCCAAGTGTTGTTGGGCCCCACGAAACAACTAAGCTCTAAGCTCCTTCACCCACCTCTGTTACCAACATGGATCTAAATTTGCCATTGCCATGCACAACCTTGTGCGTCAGGCAGAGGTCGCTTCCGATGACGGGAAGTCGGCCTCCTTCATATGGAAATGCACGAGATACTAATGAATGTGCACCGACCATGGTTCTGTCATTTATGTGGTCAGTCATTTGTCAGAGCTCTAACTTTCTCAGTGTCGAATTATTCAAGTGCATTGTGTGCAAACATCTGGTTTTCAAGTGAATGTCTAGCTATTGCTGTTCGCCTTGATATTCGCCTCTGCCCTTCGCATTGCTTGCAGACTATTAATTGGAGGACTCGTAGTCAGGGTGTGGAGTTTGATGAAGGAACTAGTGAGCTTTGACATGGAATCTGGGCTTCAGCCATACTCTTTTTGGCTCTTTGTTCGATCGCAGGAATTGCGCAACTAATACATAAGGTTCAGGTAATCCTTTCGTTTACTGTAATAGTCATCTTCCTTTCTTTCCATTTTTGTGCAGTACATGCAAACAATAATCACCACCAGAAGTTTAATGTAGACATTGCCAGTTTTGATATAAAGATACGTACTGAATACGATTGAAAATTTGGTTCCGACTTCTTAACCTTAAGGACCGAGGGGGGAGCATTTCAGTCTGCTTTGAGGATCAAAATTGTTCTCTTGGTCCTTTAGGGTTTAAACCCAGGGTCTTGCTTTCTAATACAGGTAAAGAGGTCTTACAGGCCAACACTATCACTGTGAACACCAAAGTTCTAAATCATCAGCTTTGATCATCCATACCGCACTCAGTACTTAGAACCAGCACTCGATCTTTGGCTTTTTGAAAAGATCTCGTTGAGCTCTGCAAGATGCATATATCACAAGCTTAGACAAGTACAGTCTAAGATATGAAGAATTTAAATGCTGACTTTGTAAAGTTTATATATTCGTCACTATTACTCATATGGTGGTGATCTTGACTTTATGGAATATAATTCATTCGTCTTTTGAAAGAGTTGAGTAAGACAATAGAGATAAACGTCTAGGGTTTTGACCTTCAGAAGCTCACATTGAGGAGGGGTTATCTACTAATTCATGCTTTTGGTCTGCAGGGTTTAGCAGGCAACACATGGCTACTGACGCGAAGGTGGGGAATTCTAACTGCTGTGTTTAATATTGTATCAATGGCTGTGCCTCAATATTCATATAAGCCGCTCCGGGGTTCACGCGAAATCCGGTTGCTTTATCTACATCCGCCTCAGAATGGATCAAATGAGCTACGCTGTGACATTCACCATTGCAGAGATCTAGAGAGTTCTCCCGATGAGTACGAAGCGTTATCATATACGTGGGCAGACGAGAACGGTGACAAGACTTTGCGGAAGAGTATTCGATGCAACGGAACCACAATGCATGTTACCATGAATTTGGCCATGGCCTTGCGGGAACTCCGGCATCCCAACTGCCCAAGAATACTGTGGGTAGACGCCGTGTGCATAAACCAAAACAATGACGACGGAAAAAACGTGCAAGTAGGCATGATGGGTTATATTTATCGCCGAGCACGGCAAGTTGTCGCCTGGGTTGGACCGGAATCTGCCATGGACGTCGCTGCGTTTCGTGTTGTAAACTACCTCCACGCTGAAGGCTGGTTCTCACCTGAAGAGTTATACACTTGGTTTTCACTCGTGAGATTTATCAAGAGGACATGGTTCTCTCGAGTATGGATAGTTCAGGAGTTGGCGCTTGCGAAAAAGATAATTATTTACTGCGGAAAGAATCAGTTGGACTGGGACATTCTGCGAAGGGGACTGGTGAAGTTCCTCGACCGGATGGGGGTCTTCTTGAATACGTCGAAAGCAGATGTATCGCTTGAGCGAATGTTCACTCTTCTCAGTATCAGGAATCTCGTCACCGACCATTCCGACGAGCAACCGCAGCGGCTGGGCCGCTTTACTCAATTCTCGATCTCCCAGATTGATGACGGCAGGGCCTCCAAGCAAGTGGAGAGGGGTGATCTTCTCCGCTTTATGGCAAGCACCCGGCTTTTTGGAGCAACGGAACCAAAAGATCGCATCTATGCCATGCTCGGGCTGGTGCTCGACAACGACAGGGATGGGATTGAGATCATCTATTCCAAGAATGTCTCATACGGCGACGTCTATCGAGAATTCGTGCGAGTCTTAATTCTCCAACACGGAACTCTGGATGTGTTGTCACAAGCTGGCTTGCATAGTGCTCTGCCCTCCTGGGTCCCGGATTGGACTCTCCCGATGAAATGCTACCCTTTGGCTTTGCACAAATACTACGCAAGTGGTGCCGTCACTAAACCGGCTCTGTCCTGGGCAAGCAATGAGAGAAATTCTCGCCTAAGAAACCAGGATCGGGTGCTCAAACTTCGTGGAATACTTTGCGACACGATCAGAACCCTAACACCCGGCATCATGTCGGACACGGTTGAGTCAAGCGTCTTTGAGCGCGAAGCGCTAAACGCAGCTAAGGGCTCTGTTTTTGTCGTCGCCTTGGCCACTGGTAAGGGCCTGCGCGAAATGCTTCAATTCACACTTGATTCTGACTCTCTGAAACCAGTGCGCATTTACAAGGACGAAGCGAATAGCTGGATGGAAGCCGCGCACATTAGTTGCAGAGAACTGTATGGAGACGCGCACTGGGAGGAGCGTTGGGGGGCGGTCGAGGGGTCGGCGTTCATCAAAACATTGATTGGCAATCTTCCTTTCGAACCGCTTGGCTCTGATCACGAGGCTCTTTTCGCTCATTGTTACGCAATATGGCGAGAATGGCTCTCGAGGAACCCCCTGTTGATTCGTACTGGAATCTTTTCTGATTCTTCTAGCATCCCTGTCCAGCCCGAGCTCATAAAACTCTTTTCTCGCCATGGAACTTCCTGGCTATCAGAGGAGCGTTCAATGAGCGCGAGGAGAGGAATGGTGCAGATCAATTCCAGCACCAAGGTCCCAATATTTGTAAATGAAAAACTCGCAAGACACTACTTTAATACGAAGCGATGCATCAGAAATATTTTGGGGAGTGATGACGCCGACTCGTCGAGAGCCCCAGCGGAGGAGGACGCACGCAGGAGCCATTTGATGCATGATGATGCCAGTGTAAAGATGGCAGTTGCAAGGATGTTTTCTAGGGCAGTGGAACGCATGGCTCGCAATCGACAATTCTGCACCACGTCGTCGAGGAGGTTCATCGGATGGGTCCCATCCGAGGCGCAAATCGGCGACGTCGTGTGCCTGCTGGAAGGCGGGCGAGTGCCATATATTCTTCGTCCTCTGCAAGGAGGATTGTACAGTTTCATTGGGGACGCGTATGTACATGGTTTGATGAGAGGTGAGGGTTGGTCTCCCAACTCGCTTCAAATGATTTCCTTAACATGAAGACTTGTTTGGGGAAAAGTGGGAGTCATTTACTAAATCGACCCAGTTGCCATAACCATCGTTAGAAAAATAGATCATATCTACATCCAAAACCCTTCATCCTTGTTTTGCTTTTCCATTATTTTCCCATCCCAACATTCCCCTCCCTTCAAATTTAATCTATTTGACATTGCTGATTCTTTAGACAAGGTTTACAAACGCTAATCTGATTAAGTCTATCAACTTTGTTTCATGCCAATACTCTTGGAAATAACAATAACATCTAATAATATAGATTTCTATTAATCAAACTTTAAGCATAAAAAAAGTATTTTTTTACTATTCAATTGATTTACCTCAAGTATACCTTCAAAAAATTGGAAAAAACTTTATCTACTCAATTTCTAGAGACTATTCCAAAATTTCAATTTGAGGTTTTTATGTCAAAAATTCTAAGATAAAACACATACTAGTTTTATTTGCTTGTAAGGTTTATCATATTGTAATAGCTAGCGCTTGTATCCTTGCATCCATGCATAGGCATCAGTGTAACATTCTACAATCATGTGATATTGTTGTATAATGTGAAACCTTGTTTGACAATATATTGAGCACTTGGCTATAGAAGATAAATGGAAATTACAACAAGGTTCTAACAACTCTAATAGAATTCTAAATAAATCTCATTTAAAACTTAATCGTCATAATAAAAATTTAATCAAAATCAAAAGAAGTCTTAAAGAAATCACAAAAAAAAAAAAAAAAAAAAAAAAAAAATCATAAATTAACCCTTAAAAAAGTATATATAAAAAATAATCCTAAATAAATAAAAAATACTAAAAATATATTAAAAATTAATATTCTAAATAAATCTTAATCAAATCTTGATGTAGCTCTAAACAAATCTTAATACAATTTTAAAAAAATTCTAAGAAAATCCTAATAAAATCATAAATAAATCTTTATAAAATCCTAAATAAATCCTAAGCACATTCTTATTGTTGTTTCCAAACTCCAATAGCAATTAATTGAATAGTTGATTTCAATTAATTTTTTTCAACAAACATAAAAAGTTTGAAAAAAATCAAACTTATCAATTAAAAAAATGAATTCTTAATACTCTTAGATGTTGGTTGTCATCCTTCTTCAACTTGAATGTTGATCTTTATACAACAATTACTCCTTGTTGAATCGTTTAATTGCTTTTTAAATTGGCAAAAGTATAGATAATCAAGTTTAAAATGCTTATACAATTTTTTGCTTTAATAAATTGGAGGATTATTTATAATCAAAGAATACTTCATTGATTCTAAAATTCAAATAATTGAGATCTTAATCCAATAAAACTTTAATATCCTTCAATTTGATTGTTAAATTAATATTAAATTTAAAAAATAAATTTAAAAAAAGCACAATAAAAAATTTAAAATATTTTATCCATAAATTTACTTTAATATCCTTAAGTTCTTTGAATATGTAAGCTTCTTTTTATTTTTTAAAATTCCAAAGTCTTTCAATATATCTCACTTTGAAAAGCTTTCAAAAACTTAATTAGCAACAAAATTACTTGAAACTAATAGTAAAAAAACTTCATAATTTATGTCCTATAATACCACTCTTTGACTAGCCAAAGAACCTTCAAAATGTCATAAGTGCGTGGTTTTGTGTCTTAGGATTTGATTCTAACCTTAATTCACAACTGGTCTTTTTTAGATGTTAATTTTTAGTTTCTTAAGATAATTTTTGCTACCAATCATTCTTAAATCTTTTTTAAGAAATTATATTATTTATTTTTGTAATTTTCTTTATTTTTTCTTATATAAAGTAAAAAAGAGATATTTTTTATAAAAAAGATAATATTATCACTAAAATTTTTTACTACCTTCTTATCTTTTATTCATGTTTTATTACTATATCTTTCAATTAGATTCTTTTGTAATAGAATCCATATTTTTATTTTTTATTATATAATTTTGTTACAACATAATATAAAATATAAGACATATCTAACAATCTCCACCTTCTCTTCTATTCTATACATATATTTAGACAAATTTGAAGGTGTTCATTATACTTCAAGTCAACAAGAACTAATATTCAATAGGTTTAATAATGGCCTAAACTTCTCTATAAGCACTAATTTTGTCAATATGTTTGCTTTATTCATTTTGGTATCTATCTTTTATAGATAGATCTCACTTCTAGTCTCAATTTCCTAAGTATAATAATGTTGTATATCAAATACTTTGTACAAGAACGATAAATTTAGATTTTAGCTAAAAAGATAGCACTTTAACTATCACAATACAAGTAAGATTCTATTTGTATCAATCTCATTTCTTGTACAAGTCTTTGCAACCATATAACCTCTTTTATTGTCTTTGTAGCAACTATGTACTCTACTTTTATATTAGGGAGATTAAGTATAGGTTGGAGAATAGATTATTAACTTATAGGACCATCCATTAATGTGAAAATGTAACCTATAATTGATCTTATCTTATGATCTTCAATTACATTTTGTAGAGCTTTCAAATAGTGAATAAATCTTTAGATTGACTTGATAAATGTTAGATTTTGGCCTATTCTTTGATCTAATGATACTACATAAATTCTTCTTGGTGCACACTCCTTTAACCAATATATGTTGATTCCACCTCTTTTCCTTCAAATGGTTACAAAGGTGGACCTTACAAACCATCTAACTTAAAAGAGCTCTTGGACCTTGTCGATTGCTATCTTTCTAGAAAGATTTCTTTCCAACCCTCTCAATAATAATAATAATAATAATAAATAAATAAATAAATAAAATAAAATAAAATTTTTGTCACAAACAAACCAAGCTTTTACATACTACATCATATTTGTAGCCATGTAGGCCTCACTACAAATAAAATCCTAGTTACATCCACAATGACCAATATATATATATATATATATATATATATATTACTTTCAATGACCATGGTTGAAATTAAAAATGCATCTTAATGTGCTTGCAATTAGTGAAGTAATGATTGATTAGAACTATATGTGGTTATTGATATTATTACTTTAAAGACAATTTTATTCTTTTATGTGTAGGCAATAGAATTGTAATTTTTAAATTTTTTATTATGTATTATGAAGCAACTATACTAAAGAGAGAGTCAAAGAAGTGAATGGTTATTTCATAATAGAATTTTTTTTAATAGTATTCTTTTAGAAGAAAGAGGGGTGAAGAATAAAAAATAGAAGTTTTTGTATAATTATGAAATTTTATAGAAGATTATTCAACTTAGAAATGAAAGCTTTAGGGAAAAAAATAATAAAATAACCAAAATCAACTGTATGGTGGAGTTTGTGGAGAGACCAAAGTGTAAAAATTTACATACAAACAAGCAAAAGATATCAAAGTTTATAAGGGATGCAAAAATGAGAATTAGATTCTATATTTATTGGAAGATAGATAAGATAAAATAAACATTTGCTCGAAAAAAAAATAATATATGAAGGTAAAATATTCTAATTAAATTTCTAAATTCATCATATGTATCCTTAGGAATTGACCAAAATCCAAACTTAACCTTGGATGCAACTTTTACATCCAAATAAAAATTATTTACAAATAGACATGATTTAACAAAATAAATATATATTTAGGGAAGAAAAAACAAGTATATTTAAGGTGGCTTGCATCTTGTATAAGCAAATTGTACAACATGATGCACTTCTCTTCGATATAAAAAAAATAAAAATCATCCAAGCTAAGATCCCCTATCTTACCTAAGTTTAAATCTCTCATTGTGCTGAAAATAACTACTTTAATATTACTAATTTTACTTCTTAAAATTCCTGCTTTAATCCCAATTACTCTAAGCTTTTTAAAATCTCTCTATTTAGGCAAAAAAATATATATCCTTTAATTGATGACCATGCTTTGTATATATGTATTTTTTTAGGATTTAAAAAATTATTTTTATAATTATAATTTCTAAATTATAATTATAATCACTAAATTTTTATAGTAATTATTATTTTTTAAGCTTTAAAAGTAAATTTAATTTTTTATTATAAAATCTTAAATAATAATTGTTGAATTATTGTCTAAGTATTAATTTTTAACAGATTAAGTTTAATAAATCAAACTATAGGTAGAAAGTCACATATAAAGCTTCTTTTTACTACCTGTTTTACATAGAATATTGTGAATATATCTATATCTATATCTATATATATATATATAGTTTTTACATATTTATATAAATAAAAATGTTTATTGTATATAATATTAATATAAAAATACATTATTATTGTGTTGAAAAATTATCTTCTAACTTTATATTTTATTTAATCTTATAAATTTGGTTTAAATTATAATAAAATTAAACCTTAATGCATTAAAACTAATTAATTACATACATAGAAGAAAATTTACACAAGACAAAATTTCATTAACCATATTATAGTTAAAAGAATTGGAGCAATTTATCTTTATATAGTTATGTGCTATTCTTCAATGCTTACACATATCAAATAGTCTATCCAATATTTTAAAAATTCTTTAAAATTTTCATTGTAATATTTCTTTATTTATTTTATTAAATTTTTAATCTCTATCAGTTTATGGTATGTAGATATAAGAATCTAGTAATCTTGAAATTCAATGAAAAATCCAAGACAAATCGTTACTCGGAATCATCCACACCAACAACAACAAAAATAAATATATATATATATATATATATATATAGATAGAAAAATAGAAAAACACAATAAAATATTTGAAGGTTTCAAAAGAGTAGTACTGAATTGGCTTTACATGACAATTTTATTGTTACTGCCCAAAACATTCCAACTTTCAGGTCCCACCAACCTCTCTATATCATCACCAGCAAAATACACAATAGGACATTGACTGGTAGGATCAATATATTATGCCAACTTCTAGCACTTTGTCGTTTCATGATTTTTTAATTTTTAATTTTAATTTTTCAAATTTACAAATTTTTCAGTGCACCCAACAACTGGTACGTACAATGTTTCATCCAGCTGGTGCAAAGCAGAGATGCAGTGATAAATAGGCAATGTGAAGAAGAGGATTAGAAGTTGATGGCTTAACACCATTTATTGCAAACTGTTCTTGCTTGACTAAGCCACACGGAACTTAGGGAATAAATTCAAAACCCCCTTATTAAACACATATATCAATGGAGCAGAGACCAGTTGAGTTATGCACAAATTTCATTTTTGAAAACCTATGTTGCAAGTACACAGTAGTCGAACAAATAGCTGACTTTTGCAGCTATATATGCTGTCAATAGCTCCTTCAGAAGGGATTTAATTGTACAGCTACGATTCATATTCGTATTCTTCTACACCTTTCCCAGTTTGATTGTTGAATACAGTTTGTTTACATGTAAATATGTGTGTATGTGCCTGTGTGATCAAAACCTTGCATCCTCACAAAAGCTGAAGCTGCACACGAGTAACCAAAAGTTAGAATCCTCACAACAAAACTTAAAGCCTAAAAGGAAGTTGAGCAAAAAGTTGAGCAAATAGTTCGGAAACCCCTGATGCTGTACACAAGGTGAAGTTTGTGGATTCTTCATGGTTACAATTTTGGATGCTGGACACAAGCAAGAAAACATAATTATAAATTCTCGCACGTACCCGAAGCCGCACACTGGAAACGCCCCCTGAACGAGCGGTTGACTGTATTCTGGAATCGGTGATGAACTGATTGAATGGATCACTATGTGTTTCTGCAACGGTATTTCATCAGCATTCCGGAGACACCGTTACTGGGCGGAGTGACATTGATCTCGCAGACTGAGTGAAGCCACATCCAGAAGGAGGTATAAGAACCGATGTGGGCGCGTGCTCGGGTATCAATTCGCACCGTCAAGAAGACCCACTGTTGGCTGATTTCGCCTCGCAGTGTGTTGCCGACAATGTTGTTCACCACCAGGTTCATGGCGGAGGTTGTGATCATGACTACGTTCGAGCCTCGGTAGCCGAGTATAAACCCATCAACGCTACTGTGGCCGATGTCTGTACCCAGGTAGAGAGTCTGGACATTGAACTTTTCGTACTCCATGGTGACCTTGCTGTTGGGATTCTGAGCTTCAAGACCATATATAAATACCGCGTTCACGGTTGACGTGTAGGTTAGGTCCTTGGAGCCGATGACTTCCAGGGTATGGACGCTGGCAGAGACGATGTTGTAGTGAGTGGCTTTCGGGCGGAGGATGAGATAGACAATGAGGGTCGCCAGACCGAGCACGAGCACGATGACGACGATTGCGGCGCACAGGAAGAGACAAATGCGAGTTATGCGGTGTCTTCGATAATCATCCTCGTCGTAATTGTATCTGGTCTCGAAAGGAATCCACCCCATGATTTAGGGTATCAGGTTCCGAAAGACAGGAAACCGTCGTGGGTAGTAGCAATTTATCTAGCTCGTTGCAAGTCAGCTCAAGATTAGCTCAAATTCCCGGATAATGGGTAATTTCGCTTTCAATTGACCAGCCATCGCAGCGCCGGCTAAAAATTCTAAAAATCCTTTATGAATTGGAAACAGATAAGAAAAAAGCAAGTGACCAATCTAAGCTACGTTAGCCTTTGGATAGAGATATACAACGCGCAGGTGATCGATTAAAGTACGATCTCTAAAACCGCACAATTTAGTGTTCTTATCTTCTAGCTTCAGCAACAATTGAGGCATCGTGATATTTATTTCCAGCGGAAAATTAAATCAACATGCACAGTTTAATCCTACAAACCATTCACGGAGCTCATCAAACCGGCGGACGGACTCGATATGTCATGAATATCACCTGGACAGAGCAGCACCACCTCCGAGATGACCACAAAGTTTGTCCACTCGAGATCCTGGTCCGCTGTTAAGTCGACAGCTCCCTTCGCAACTGCTCGATGAGGCGAACCCAGTCTACCGAAGACATGCAGAAATTTTTACGAAAGCTCCAGCTGCTGCGCAAGAGCGTCACAGGCAATTCGGCCGTGGAGCAGACGCCTTGTCATGGGATCGATTCTAAAACATCGCTGTAGGTGGAGTAGACAAAAGGCAGAGAGAACGATCTTCAAGTTGATGGCTAGTGAGGCAAGGGAAGCAAGGCATGAGGCGTTGAACGAGAGAAAAGCATAGGCTTCGAGGAAGAACACCTAGAACGACTTCAATATGCGCAGCATGGTCCCCGAATCCAGTTGGTTAACTGAAACAGAAAAAAAAAAAGGAAAAAAAAAAAAAAAAAAAAAAAAAAAAAACGAGACTGTAGGAGACTGCATGGGACGGAGACTCGGCAACAAGACATCGACATGTGGACACAGTCACATTCTTCTCATCAGCGATAGATTTACAGGTGATCGTCGCTGCTGCAATTAAAAAATTAAGATGTGTGGAATTGTCAGCGAGTGAGAGTCCAGATGTGGAGCAAGAGAAAGATGCAACTTACCTGCGGTGAGGGAGCAGGGTGTTGGGCTATGGAGGGGTCATTTTTACACATCTGATTAGAAACCTGCAAATTCTCGCAAGGAATCACACCAGCACTTATAGATAGATACATAGATAGATTGCTCTTCCGCCCAACAGAACAAAGGCATCCTTGCCAAAAGAAAAGCAAAGTAAAGCGAAGGGAGATAAGTTTTACATGCGTGGTCGCACTGTGCTCGTGGGGGTACAAATCTTGGTCAATAGTTCGTTGACCCATATTCTAGAAAGACCTTTGAGGGTAGGATGTCTCACTAGTAGGAGATCTTCTCACTTTTAGCACTATATATCTATCAATAAAATAATTGTATGTGGATATGAGAATTGTGGTATTCTTAGGTTGTTGGGTATGATAAATAGAATTTGTTGTTTCTCACATTTTGGTGGCCAACTAGCATGTGTCTACAAGTTTGAGTGATGATTGAGACCTCATTTTGAACGTCTATTCTTATTTTTAGAAAATTTAAAGTTGTATATGTTGATGTTATTTTTAAAAAATATATAAAATTAAATTGGTTGTTAGATACTATATAAATAGCTCTTTTTTAACAACTATTAAATAAAGAATTTTTTAAAAATATAATTGTATCAGAAATTTTAAAATACTAAATTAAACCATAAGAGATTTTTTGTGAATTTTTTACGATTTTTTGTAAATATTTACTAAAAAATAGCAAGAAGCACAAAAGCTTGTTCTTATTCTTTTTTATGTACATATAAAGTAGAATTTGATTCATCAAGTATATGTTGTTAAATCTTTACACATTTTATAGTTATTAATGGCAAGGCAATTAAAAATTTATGTTTAGTAAATTTTACAAATAGTTATAATTTCTTTTTTAATAAACACAACAATAATAACTTGTTTATTAATATTTTTAAGATGAAAAATAAAAACTTAATTGAAACATCTATTACTATTACAAAAAGATAAATCTTAAATTATACTGAATACTAAGATTTGTCCCATATATAATGCACAAGTTTCTAAAAGTATATTTATTCAAGATAATTTATCTAAAGAAGTTTGTGATGTATAACCCCCTTACTTTGAAAACTCTTAGATCTGTTGCAATTTCTTGTTTCACTTATATAGCAATTGCTAATTCTATTGCAATCCCTTGCTTTATCCTTACAATAATTCTTAGTTTTGTCACAATCTCTTGCTTCACTCTTGTAGTAACTCTTAGTCCCATTATAACTCTTAGAATTTATCTAGGAATCCTTTTTACATTGCATACTTTACTAAAGGACTTTGGAATTTAGAACCAAATTCAAGAGTTTTAAATTAGATAATTCTTTAAAATTTTATATGAAAACAACTTTTTGAAAGTATAGTCATAGCATAGCCTTAAAAACTTAATTACATTTTTTTACAAATAAATTACTATAAACTAAAAGGATACTATAATAATCTTATTATCATATATATATATATATATATATATATATACTCTTAGCTTTTTTTCATACATATAGTCTATTTAACCATAAGTCTCAATGCATAAAATATTTAGGTGTCTTTCTCCTACTCCACTAGAATAATACATTCTTTCACTTGCCAAAACTTATACATATTTGCAACTATAATCCTTTCAACATAATATGAGATTGTATAGATAGATTCCAAAACCACCTTATCAAAAAATTGAACCATTATTAAAACTCTTGACACAAAATACACCATTGTAAGAAGATAACTTGTGCAACATACAAACTCCTTGTGCATCCCTCACACTTCTTGTTATCTTGATGTTATTTTATTCAAACAAAGTACCAAAAGTAAGAAAAATTTAAACTTTACTTGACCCAAAATATTAATGTTGACAATACAATATGGACATATTCTCATGCAATGATATTAAAACTACTCCCTTTCATACAAAATATTAAGATGAAACACCCCTTCAATAAATCTTTTCAAATGTTTTCAAAGTTTCAATACTATTAAATTGTAGTTTGAACCTCTTTCTCACATTCCTACTCCAACACAAACAAACAAACAATCAAACAAAAATCCATTCATCAAGCCCACTAGGAACTTTTAGAAATTCCACAAAATCAAACTTGAACTCTAATTTCTTAGTATTCACGGTCAAAGACAGCCTGTAGAATTTGAATCTTTGAACTATGATAGTTGGAAAGGTGAATAGATGCACACACAGTTCATAATACAAGGTAGTCCTGACTTGGAAGCAATCCGACCAGTATATGCCACATGACCCTATTTGTGCCACATATCTAGGTGTCAGAATAGTACTAAAACCATTTATTCTTGAACTTTGTGTTGGGAAACTATATTTTAATAAAAGTTAAATAGTTGGTAAGTGGCTATTGAACCTAATGAGATTGATTCATAACTCAAATTCCAAATTTAGATTTTAATATTTTATTTTAAAATTCATATACCAAGTTTATTATTAAAAAAATAGTTCCATGATTTAACTTCATGTTGACACCCATAATTGATGACTTAATTATCTGTTAATTTTTGAACAAAACACAGCCTACTGCAAAGAGTAATTCTTGCTAGATCATACAATTCTAAAAGATGTAGCTTCTTTTTTTTTATTCATTTTTTAGTAATTAAATACTTCGAAATACCTATGAAATATGCCCTCTCGGTTACATGAGCGCCTTTGTGATGGTGAGGCCTTTCTTACAGAGGCGACTGTCCTCCGTGGGGGGCAATTAGCAGAAATTCATGTCACTAATTCAGTCACTAATCATTGGGCCAGGATTAGTGTCTTCTGTAGACGTGGTTTGCGGTTGTTTTCTAAATATGGTTATGCGGCACCAATTTGGCAATGACTGTTGAGGTTACGAAACCTAAAATGGCGGAGCAGAATTGCAGACATCAACCCACATCGAGATTGCATTCCTTCGTAGAATTCATGTTGTAGCTACAGCATCGAAACTGGACAGAGGTGTTGATAGATACTCAGTTTTAGGATTCAAACAACCGAAGCCGATCCTTCAGACTGTGCATATTGCTGAGATGGAGGATAAAGATGGTGTGCGCCGCAGCAACAAGCGGTCCAGTTGGGCTGTAAGTTATTAACGCACATTGCACAGAAACTTCAGCTGCCCACAATTTAGAGGTGGTTTGGTTGAAGTTGTAATGAATCCGTTGTAATTGAACTCTGTGTAATTGCACGTTTTTCGAACAACCCAAGTACGTAAGTTGTGTTGAGTTGGGTTAAAATGAGGAAGGAAAGAAGTTGTTTGAATGGTTTAGCGTTCTTGCTGAATATTTGTGTCTGGGTGTGATGGGGCAAATTGATCGCAGCACACTTATCACAAGAGTCCAGAGGATAAAGTGAATGAGACTGTGGGTAAAATACATATCCCCTTGAAGGAGGCAGCACTTGATCCGAAGAGTGCGATGGCTGGAACTCCAGCCGTTCATCCTGTGAGTGAGACTCTCTCCAGCAAGCTCTTCTAGCAAAGATTAAATTCATAACTTTCCAATTTCCTGAGATCTTTGCTGACGAGTTTTGGTTCTCATGACAGCCTGACCGGAAAGAAATGGGAATGAGTGCTGAGGCCCTTGTGGAGCTTAAGAAAGTGTTCAGAGATGCCGAAGAGGATCAGGGGGGCGTTCTAGATCAGGTGTTGTGCGTGGCAATAGCCAGCACTTGATCCATTGTGTTGTTTTATTTTATTTTTGTCTTTTCTTTTTACTCTTTCCTTGAGAAGATCTGGAACTTCATCATGTCACTTTACCCTGAGAAAAGAATACGACCTGAGTATTTGCAGGAGACCTTCTTGAGGACATGCTTGTCCATCGATACGCTCACAGCTCTGATGAGGTTCTTACTACATAAACCTTGTCAGTCGAAGTTTTGGATCTTAGTGTCTCCAATTCCACATAAATTTTGCAGATTGTTACAGATAAAATTCTGCTTTTGTTATAGAGAGAACATGATTGATATTGAGAGTAGTATCTCCATGAGTGAAATAACTTGATGTCATTAAGCCAGGGATTTAATGTCCAATAATTGGTAGTGCAGTGAAGAACAACTAAAGCAACTATATATGAAAATTGATGCCAATTCAAAAGGAGAAATCGGTTTTGATGATTTTACCAGCTACCTTCTTTTGCAGCAGGTCTGAGATCAAATTTGTTCAGGTTCTTATTACTGGCTCTAAACTTTATATCTTGTTTTTTTTTATTATTCTGATAATCTGGACAAGTCGCATCTTCATTGTCTGACAGCTTGCAAAAGAAAACGAACCTGCAGCCGAACACACAACCTTCGTGAGAGTGACAACATTTGGAAGCAAAATGTACGGTAGATGCGACTATGAAGATTCCGAATCTGCCCCATCTGATGAGGAAGAAAGAACAGCAGATGATGAACTGTGGTTCAATCCTGAACCCGTAAAGAAGGAATACAATGATAAAATTGGGCTACCCAGGAACATCATAGAAAAGGTTTGTTAAATTCATTGTGACCAGAAATCACTCATCCAGCCAATGTAGAATATTTCGCATTCTAAATTTTAGATGTAATGGCACATATTAGCGTAACAAAATCCCAACCATAGCTGGTGTTTGTATCTGTAGTCATAGATATGTTTATGGCTCCCCTGCCGCATTACTGATGACTTTTTCAACACACAGATCATGCTTTTAGGATCTTTGAATGTCTACGTTTCATCCTCCCAAGAAGGGATGCTCAAAATTTGGAGTGCTGACAATTTGAAACCCTTGCGTACTATTACGAACGGTAGTGGTGGTGCGTTTGAAACAAACTTTTTCTGTGTGGTATGTTTTGTGCTTATTTTCCCCAATTCAAAAATTTCCACGCCCTATCTCCCATTGATTCATTTCACATTATGCTTTTATACATTTGATTGAAGATTATGTATAGAAATGTGTCAGTTTTATCTTCTTGTATCAGCATAGTCTTCAAAAGCGTGATTGTCTTGCTTGCAGCCTGGATTACCGACATGGTTGTAATGGCACAACAACCAATGGCAGTATTTGCTCTAGATAGGAGGTACAACACATATTTTTGGTTATGCTGGTTCACAAATTGTTGGCTTGTCCTCATATTGCACGAAAACGATAGTCTGTAATCTGTTACCTCTACTGGGTACCACATCATGCACTTTCTTGTAAGATATACTACTAATACGAACTCATGGTGTTCACTTGCGTTATGCAACTTACAGACGAGTGCTATTTCGGTCTGCAGAAGGTATGCTGTTCAGAAATTGTAACATTGTGCATTTTGATGCGTCTTTGTGAGAGAGAGTATACTCATGTTTGCTTTGGCAGTGTTACGTTTTATGACACAGGAAGGATGTCGTTTGACTGCTTAGGCCGCATTACAGCTTTGGTATTTCATCTTAACTTTTGCACCCTGCATTCAAGCTAAGACACAAACATTTTACAGTATGTTTCATGGATCTTGTTTCAAATGCATGTGCGAGATTTCTCAGAACTAACCATTTTGGTGGGACGTGCAATTTCTAATGCAATCATCATCTTATTGGTTTTGTAGGAGAATGCACCTATGTGTGCCACTTGGTTGAGGGTCGCTGAGAATGATAAACTCCTCTTTGGAGATGAACTAGGAATTTTGCATACATATACATTTAATGATGAATGGGGCGGGTAAGTTGTTAATCCATTCACGGAAAATCGTCTACATTTGTTCAATCGAAGGGGATATGTTTTCAATTCGTTTTGATGTGTCGCGTCTCTTCTCTCAGTCAAGAATAAAAAATACAAAATACAAAATATGTATACTAGCAAGTCTTGATGTAAAGCTGACGGACGTGACGGTAACAAATTTTTGAAAACTATTCAGAGAGCGACCAAGAGAAGTCTTTGGAGTATCTGACAAAAAATTGCCTCCGGGAATGTCCGAAAACACACCATGGATGTTGCATAATGATTGGATGACTTCAATCAAATACCTGTCGCATTCTAATTCACTAATTACCACTGGCATGGATAGTCAATTGCTTATGCTTGACTTTGAGAAACGGCAAATAAAATGGTCGGGAAACGAGCATGCTAATGGAATATACGCATGCGACTATTGCAGGTGCAACTCCTATACAATTATATTCTCTCTGAAGCATCGAGTAATTATAATGCGAATGGAATATACGCATTAAAAAATTCATATATGTTGTGATAATTGGAAATTTGTACTGCGGAAATTAGGTGAATGCTATTCTTACCACAAAACATCAATACTCCATTTTCGCTACGATACTGAATAGGTCCATTTTGGTTTCATGCGTCTTGTTGGTGTTGTCTTGTTGGTATCCCTTTATGATTTGTCTGATCTTGGTACTGACGTAGCATTACCCCCACATTCAGAAGCTACAACTTCATCGTCACTTGTGGTTTGGAACGTTACATCAATATCTGGAACCCATTTACAGCGAAGACAATGGGATATCTTCATGGACATGAAGCCTCTGTGATGGTAAGCTTGTAGTCATGGTCATTTTCCCGAATAGCCAGCCAACCTGGCGATTCAGAAGAGTATACGAGTGAAGATATTCCTGAATGCACTCAATAGCATCATTGCAGTAACTTTGAGCTGCGAGTAAGTACACGAAAATCTCAAAGATTCATCGACAATCCCTGCATCTCTTCGTCAGGACGTCCAAGTCAATGAAATAGACAACCAAATTGTGAGCATGTCTACCGACAGCCAAATCAAGGTGTGGGATATGCGAAGCAGCCGCTGCTTGGAGACTATAATTGAGAATACACAACGGGAGCCTACACGCGCCACCATATACTACGACAGCCAAAAAGAGGTTCTGTACCTCTCCAGATGTTCTCGGTTTTTTGTGTGTGATTCAGACGATGGATATTACACTTGCTCGAAATTCTGTGATGAGGTTCTGTATGAAAATCAGCAGCAGATCGGACGTCCATCAACCGTGATTTTCGAAATTTGTTCTTCTTATAAATATTAAGTAACCAAATTGTGAGCATGTTCGAAGTGAATGATGGAATACGAATCTGATGAGTCGAGGTAACGGAGACAAATTCTCCACACTTCACCTAAAATCGAGGACAAACTCTTGTGTCTGAGGGCATTCTCTTAACACAGGTTTTGCTGGCCGGAGGTGATATGCTTGAGATGTGGCATAAACGACGAGCACGAGAAGCACGGACAGCAGAGATTGCTGCAATGATTTACAATCCTCTGTTTCGTCAGGTTTTCTCCTGTCATAGTAAAAATTTCTTTCCATAGCACGTGTTATTGTTGCAAATTCGCCTCTTGGTTTCTAAATAGTCTTAGCTTGACACTTTGCTTTTGAACTCTTCTTTACATAGATCAGCCACAGTCTTCGATTGAAATCAACGTAGTATAAATAACAAACTTAAGAAATATTAACCTTGGAGCCCAGCAAGCCAAAATCTACTACTATTGCTTCTGACATGGCTTTTAACATCTTGTTACGATTAGGTTGTGGTTGGAGAAGTTGACTCACTTGTTATGGTATGGGATCTGGACACGGGTGAAGACATCTTCACATTCTCTGACACTCACAGGTGAGAGAGAGATCTGTAGCTACAGTATCGCATGTTTTTGTTTGTGTTGTGAAGTGCTGCATCGGAAACAATTCACATCAAAATCAAAGATCAGTTCCAGAGTCGAAGTATGAATGTGCAGGAAATCAAAAATTACATGTATGGCATTCGACCATTCACTGCGGAGGCTGCTCATTGGAGCCCAGGATGGTAGTTTGCGTTTTTGGAACTTCAACAATGGCCAGGTCCTAAAAGAGTTCGTCGGCTTTGGACAGGTATGATCGACCAATTCTTTCAGTTGCAGTAAATCATCAAACTCTTTGTACTTATCCTGCGGACCTCCATTGGAAGCTTTGGTACCAAGTTTTCTGAGCCTCAATTTAGATGTGTTCTCTTGGATATCCAATCTAAGATCTTTATCTAAAGACAAGATTTCAACGACACTAATTTTAAAACTGTGGGCACAGGGTGCAGAGATAAC
Organism: Physcomitrium patens; assembly: GCF_059467195.1. Classification (NCBI taxonomy): domain Eukaryota; kingdom Viridiplantae; phylum Streptophyta; class Bryopsida; order Funariales; family Funariaceae; genus Physcomitrium; species Physcomitrium patens. Next base: position 15,753,317 of record NC_143417.1, read on the forward strand.
TTGTTGCTTATGCATGAATGTTTCTCGTCTTAATTACGTGGCTGCAGGAGGTTGGAATAAGAAGGTACGAGAGTAATGATGAGAACGAATGATACTTACAAATTAATTGTGTGCATTAAATCATGGGGAACAATATATATATATATATATATATATAGATTTCTTTTACTGTTCAAAATTTACCGTGCATGCATCTTCCAGGTATGCTTGTGGTCGGATACTGTTTGGGTTGCTACAGAGAATATTGAAAAGAATATGAGAGGTCATGTTGATGACGTTACATGCGTATGCTTCTGTGCGCCCAGCACCTTCGTTACCGGTGGCTGCGACAGCAAGGTAAGATGATTGCTTAATAGATTCCCTTATTGCTTTTCTCAATGAACTGAAACTGATCCAAAGTTAATATTTTCATGTTCAAGCTATTCTGCAGATATAGACGTCATTTTTCCGCGTTCTGAGATATAAAAATTGTCTCTGAGGGACTGAAATGTTTGTTCTGACCTTCGTTACCTTACGCATGAATATTTCATACGGACTTGGTTGACTCTCGAAGACGTGACGCAGGTGATAGTATGGAAGATGGATGGAGTAATCATGCGGATACTGAAACCCAGTGATCATGAGCAAACGGAGCATGATTATAAAGTCATCCGTGGCATAATCTTCCTCAAAGATTTGGTACGTTCTCTTTGTTTATGCAGTACGTCGTCAGCTTGCTCTCGTCCTGGAGCCGTTACAGACCAATTTGCTGCATAATAGGTTTCTTTGGTTGTGATTTCGGTTATGTTAACCGCTAGCATTGATTGACCTTGACGATTGAATATGTGGAATTGGAGTTTAAAAGGTTAGAACAATCGTGGTCTCAGTGGCAGATGGTTGGCTACGATTCTGGCGTTTGCAAGATGGAGAGCTGGTACAATTAGCATTGGCTATTCTCAATTTTAACTGGTTTGGATGGAAGATCGATTGCATCTTGTAAATCTAAAGTTTTATCCGCTTTGCTCACTTCCTGAGCTAACTTTCTCATGAAAATGTTATTTTGGGTTTGATTTGGTGCTCATTCACTTTCAAATCAGGTACACGAACTTTTTGCAGACAATAATGGAGGAACTGGGCCAATTGCAGCAGATTTGAAATGCACTGTAAACTTAAACTAAAACCAATTGTTTCCTTAATACAGGATGTATTTTGTGGGTTGGAATTTTTCGTTGTTTTATTACAGTCTGTCTGTCCTGCACTTTGTGCTGATATAAGTTTCAAAGGCTGCACTAAAGATTCCTTTTAATAATGGGGCTTTACCAGATGCTGTTTTCTGCGGATGCAAAGGGCTATGTAAAGGTATGGGATTTGACTCATTGTCACTTTGCGAGGAAGGACATCGAGCCTACGAAAACCCCACTGCTTTTCGACTTTCGAGCGCACCATGAACCCATCGTCAGTAATTCATATTTAAACCAAACAAAACTTCTAACCTTCAGCTGTCGTGCCTGACGAGCCCATGTCACATTGTCTGCATAGCATTAGATATTTTCTGCCTATACGACTGGATAGTACATGTAGGAGCAATGCATTGAGGATTGGTTTAACTTGGGAAAGATGAAGGTAAAATATAATCGAATCGAAACTGAATTGAGGGGGCTGTCGTGCAGGTCAGTTTGTGCTTTGTAGACAACGATAATCTGATTCTGACTTGCTCAAAATATGGTACAGTGTATGTAATCGAGCGATGAACTCAACCAATCAATTGATTTCAACATTTCTGCGTCGAACTGGTCATGATCTTTTGAATATTGCTTAAATCTTTGGCTCATAGATTAACCAGATTACGTGTTTTCTTGTTTGGGACCAGTCGGCTATGGAATTCAGTAGGAGCTCGAATCGGTCAATTTGGACAGCATAGTCTCTGGAACGTGAAGTTTCCAACCACGTGGAAGACGCGGGAGCCTTCATATCTAATCCAGCCTTTGATAAGACAGGATCCAGATGGAGTGTTTTCAACTGCTCGCACTCCAGTTCGGACCACCAATCGTGAATTCCGATTGAGCATCACTAAAGCCACTTCGAGTTACACCGAAGAAGACGAAACATCGGAGTCTCGTGATGAGGCAGAAATTCTCTCGAAAGTTCAGGAGGAGGAAAAACTTAAAAGGTGGTTTGCTTTCTTTCAAATTATGGAATTGAACTGCCCAAATTACTGAAGTAAAGAAAATAAATTAGCTCTATTTTATTGTAGGAATACTATGGGAATTTCTGCTTAGAATTTTTACTTCACGATTAACCGGAATATTATAAAGCCGTATAAAAAAGATACATCATGTTTGCATGCAGGCTGTATGAGGCGAAGAAGAAAGCGGTTTTGGACCCTGGACCCCCGCACTTGAGGCTAGAGAGCTGGTATACGCCACTGCTGAATGCCTACGAACGACAACTTGCCATCAAGGTAATCATCAACTCTACAGGATTCACAAATTTAGTGTTTGTTCCTAGAATGTAATTTTATCAGTTGCAGGGCCTCAGCAACGAGGAGCTTGTGTTTGGGCAGGTTAATAGGTTACAATGAAGACAAGGCTTGGTTTCTTTGTTTCAAGTTTCATAAACTCGAAGAATACATGGACTTTTTGGATGGTTAATGGAGATGTTGGTTTGCAATATTCTTTGTTAGTACATTGTATTCATGGATTAGTCAGTAGCCTAGCAATGAGCAATACCACGTGTAATTGTTCAGTTCATTGTGAACTGTAGAGGATTACACAACTTTTACGTATGCTTCCTGTCAGTTGAAAATACTGATATGAAACTCTACATCATGCAGAAGCTATCTCCCCTACTGCCACTATTACCTGAAGGCCTGTCCGAAATTGCAAAAGAGAAGGCCCATATCGTTGCGGCTGAGCGAAGTGCGTCGCCATTGAGCGTCACAAGCACCAGGAGCAAGAAGAAGAAAGTAAATCTATAATCCATTCCCTCCACAAATATATATATATATATATATATATATATATAAGCATATATCGCAAGGAATGTTCCTGAATTCCTCCATGTGCTTACATGCTTGTGTTTTTCTCCCATGTCATTGTCATGCTTTGTCATGCTAGGAGACTTCTCACTGAATTGAATCATAATATAACTTTGCTTGCAGGGTCGATCCACTCCTGCTGCGCCTCATAGTAAGCATGAGCTTCCAATTGACCCAGACCAAAGATCACTCTTCCAGTAGCATCAACAATCAAGACGGTCTGTGCATTTTCAAGGAAGCTTTCTTTTGTAACGAATTAGGTTGCGTGGTTTCCCTCCGCGGTTTGCTGCTCTTCTGATGCAGCATCCATTTCATCAAACGTAATTTATTGAAGCTAGAGCAGAGTCTTCCATCATGAATTTACACTCTAGTTTAATCAACACTTAAAGCTACTGAGCAGTCTTGATCAAAAGCCACTAAACAGTAGCAGTACATAAGCCTAATTTTTTGCATTCTTCACTCCTATCAAACGGGTTTCGATTGAATCACTTTGTGCAAAACACTTTTGCTGAACATGTAGACACAAAATTCTTTAAATTCAAAATGAGTATTAGCTTGCTAAGCCTGAAGAAGAAGTCAATATTCTAAAAGGCTGCATATACACATTCACATTAAAGGTCGATTGAATGAAGAATTCTCAGGTTGGAAGGTGTTTTTGTGGGCATTACATTTTATTGCCGTGCAGGCCTTGCTTTATGGTAGGTGGCTCTAGTCTATGGACTTTGGGCTAACTTGTAGCTGCACGCTCTCACCCAAACCAACTAGGGATAGGGCCTGCAATATTAATAGCCACTTCACACTATGGCCAATTGTTGAGCAAACAAATGATTTCAGTAATATGATTGGTGGAGTTCAAAAGAAATAAAAAATAAAAAATGATTGCTTGGTCTTCACACTAGAAGGCAAATGTCCAACAAACATTTTCATCAGTAGTGCTTATGTGGTAGCATTTTATGGCAATTTTGGTTCAGACTTTTGCTTAATTTCAAGTAGATTTTTTTAAGGTTTGCTTGACCAAACGGCCATAATGTGTAGTGCCTCTAAATATTTTTTTTATTTTAGCATTTTATAAATAAATTAGTAAAAATATATTACAAATAATTTTTTTATAATTTATTAAGAATACCTATATGAATCAATATATTATAGACATTAAATTAAATAAATTTTATATTATTTAAATAATATCATTGATTTATACTATTAATTTTTTATTATTATATTATCTATGTATTATTTTTTTATATAATATGTAATAATATTTTAATAATATAAATTATACACTATAATATCATATTATATATTTTTAATAAGTTTATTTATAAAGTATTGCTAACATAACAACTTTGAGTTGTTAAATTAATATCTTCCAACAACCTTTTGGCTTTGAGGAGAGAGATTGGATCTTCTTATTCATCCATAAGTGTACATGTTGATATGTTATAACACATCTATTAAGTGAAAGAGAAAAAAAAATATATATATATTATAGAAGAACTTAATTGAAAATATTGTAGCAAATTACTTCAGAAGTAGAGATAATAGTCAAGGAGATAATAAAACTAGTAAGTGCTAATGTTGCTTCTCTACAAAATCAACTTCTACTTACTTTGTATGGCCATAAATGAAGCAAAAAAAAGTAAATAAGAAAAATAATTAATATAAACATCTTTAGGAGGGAGTTAAAAATAATTTATAGTAAAAAATGCCTCAAGAAACCAAGAATTAATACCCAAAGAGAATTGGTTGTGAACTAAGATTGGAATTAAACTCAAGTCACAAAACTATGCACCTACTACAATTTTGAAGTTCTTTAGTTGATTAAAAAAGAAGATTTGATAGCAGACCAGAGAGAGGTTTTTTGTGCATTGATTTAGAGTGATTTGAGTTTCTAATGAGATTGTAAAGGCTTTGCAAAGTCAAGGTTGTTTTTAGGTGACTTTGTTTTTTTTGAGAAATATAAAAGGTTTATACTTTGGAGAGTTTTAGAAGATTAATAGTAGATCTAGAAATAAAATTTTTGTGATTGTATGATCATAGTTGTAATAAATATGAGTTGTAAGTTTGAACTTAATCAAACAATTCATTTGAAGGTTATTAAAAATAAAGTAAATTAGAGTATTAGAAATTAGAGTTTGAAGGACCAGTGATGGTTTCTAAGATTTATAGCTATTTATTAGTTGAATTGAGATAAAATGTTGTATAATAGTAAAAAACTTAATTACTTATATTTATAAAAAGTTTGAATGTAATTAAATAATAAAACCAAAAGATATTAATACTAAAAGATTGGCATTAAGATTAGCAAAGGAAGTCAACTATGAAACAAGACCAGATATTCTAAGGTCTAAAACCTTATCAAATCCATGATAACAAATTTCTCAATACAACATAGGATTAGGATTTGATTAGGATTTATTTAGATATTTTATTTTTTAGGTCAAATTTTTATAAAATCCTAAAGATTTTTGAAGTTAAATTGGAATTTAATAAATATTCTATTAAAACTATGAGGACCTTATTGTTACAATTTCCAATTTATATTCTATAGCAAAATGGCTGGTATATTCTTAAACAAGATTTCATGTAATATAAGAACTTATTATATAGCTATACCCATTCTTCTGATCTTAATATGGTCTCTCTCTAATTTAGAACTATGCTTAGATATTATCATTGTTCTTATCTTCTTACATATGTTATTGTTACCTTGCCTCCATAATGCACAATATATCTCAATTGGCAATTGAATTTATTAATGAAAGAGAGAAAGAATGAGTTATAATGGTATACTAATTAAGTAAAGTAGGTGTGCAATTATAAAACAATGATGCATATGTAAGATGATTTTTTTTCATTACTCACATTGTAATCACAATTTGACTTAAAGTCATTAATTTTAGAAGTTTAGTATGCAAATTCTCATAAGTAGTAATATAAGATGGAAGTCTATGCTTTTCAAAAGAAAAGAGCAATAAAGTAGTAAAAATAAGAAAAAGATTTTTTTACAAGTGCAACATGTCAAGATTAAAGAAGTAGAAAAGATTCATGATGTTGCTATAGATTTTGAAAGAGGTGCTAAAAGGTTGTTGCAAATTGTCAATGCAATAAGTCAAAGATGTTGCGTCAATAATATCTTATTTTTTTATAAATTTTATTTATAATTTTATGTTATATATTAATTGAATTATATATATTATAAATAATATATTATATTTTCTAAATTATATGTATATAAATTATTAAGTTTTTTTAAATTAGAATTAATAAATATAATAAATATAATAGATTATTTATATAAGCTAGTAATAAGTAAATAAAGTAATTTTTATTAATTAATAATTAATTTTAATATAATAATATTTTATACTTTTATAAATTTAAAATAAATTTAAATATAGTAACATAAAATTATTATATTGTTTTCTCTAAATAAGCCAAAATAATTTTTTGACTTAAATATAAATATATAAGAATGCTAATACTGAGAAGAAATTATTTATAAATTTTTATACCAATTGAAAGAGAATCAATTTTTTTAATTTTAAAATTAATTTGATGTGATAAGATGTTTCAAATCAATTTTCAATGTAGTATAATTGAGCATGATTACTTTTTTTAAAATTTGATAAGCACACACAATCATGTATTCTTACAATGTAGCTTTAAAAAATAAAATAAAAAATTATACCAAGTTTAAATGATTACATAGTATAACTAAAAAATCTAAAGATTTTATTATCATTTATGAAGCTATTTCAGTATTTTTTAAGAAATATATTACCCACCTAACATATTTCTATTTATTTTCATTTATTTAAATTTATTTAATTAATATATGAATTTTTTATACTTTATTAATTTTAAATGATTATTTACCTTATTTTAATTTTTATCATATAAATTTAAAATTAAAAAAATATAATCATGTATCTTTAATAGTCTAAAATACATTTTTTTAATTTATGTCTTTTTAATTTTTAATGCATATAAGATCAAATTCTAACTTCTTCTTGTAGCTTGTTTTAAATTTTTCTAATTGAATTTAGAATTTTTTTGGAATTTATAGATATTTTTGGTTTAAAGATTTATTCAATGGATTTTATGAATTTTTCTATTGTCTCTTTAAATTTTAACCTTTTTGAAGCTTTTAAAAAAAAAATGAGAATAGTTTTGTGGAATTTTAATAAATATTTAAGTTTATTTTTCGAATAATATTTTTAAAGAATACATTTAATAAATATTTAAGTTTATTTTTAAAATAATAATGTATTAAAGAATATATTTAATAAATTTATGATTCAATTCTTAAATTATTTAAGATTTTAGAATTATTGATAGTATAAATTAAAATAATATATTTTATTTTAAAAAAAAGACGTTTAAATTTTAAAAGTTAAATTGAAATAAAAAAATTAATAAAAAAATTATTTGATAATACAAAAAAAAATTTATATAACATCTTATTACAATGTTATAAGTAAAAGACAAGTTTCTAATATAGATTATAATTGGTCTTGTCAGTACACAAACACCATTTCTATGATTACCCCATAAAAATCTTAAGTATCTACTTAGGACAATAATTTATTATCTACCTATATCTTTGACTTAAAATAGCTCTATGTATTAGCTTTGTCTTCAAACAATAATCTATTGTAGTTAAATTACTTATATTTTAACTTCTTTCTTATATTTCAATCATCTCAAAAATACATATTAAATTTTTTGGTTATAGATTTCTTAATTCAATTCAAATTTAGTTTTTTTTATACTTTCTTTATGCATAAATATTATATACTTCTAATAATCTTTTTAAAATATTTTTTAATATTTATCTAAAAAAACTCTATTACCTATTAGAAATTCTATATTGATTATTAAATATTTAATTTTAAAAAAGATCAAAATTTATACTCTTTTATTTCTATTCTATTTAAATTTTTAATATATTATAGAATTACTTCTAAACAATAGAAAACTATAATAAATTATTACATGTATCTTAATTCTTAATTTATTGTATTATAGAGCTTGTATTTCTAAAGAAATAAAATTTTATATCTAAGTATAATACAAATTGAGATAGCTTTGTAATTTTATTTTTTAGTTGATGATTTATTTTTAAATTTTTTTATAATAAAAATTTTAATACTATTTAAGTTGAAGAGAAAAGAAGAAAATAAAATCTCTTCTTAAAAAGAGCATGTATAAAGAACATGATGTTTTTTTCTTTAAAATGCATCTTGAGTATATTTCTTATACTAAATGCAAGAAAAGTTGATGGTTTTTTTATTATTATTTTTAAGTAGTAATGCAATTTAAATTAGAAAAAAAATATTTAGATAAAAACTAAGATAATATACAAATATCTTTAATTTATACAACTAAAGTGTGGAATTCTTTTAATAAGTGATTTATGTAGAATTTTAATAGTCTTCTACATTAAAATTAATATTCATCTAATTGCTATTCACATGCTATATAAGATTAATTTAGAATTTATTACTTTTTCTATACAAGTTGTTTCTTTCTTCTATCTCTAAGTACTTTTGTATGATTTTAAAATAATTTTTTTTATCCTTTCACTCATTTTCTACTATCAACTTGTACTTTTTAATTCCTTTTGTGTCTTAAAGAGTAATCTTCTAAGTTACTATTGTAAAATGTGCTTTAATCTTCGAAGAAAAATTTTAAGTTGTCTTCTTATTTCATTAAAATTTTTTACTTAAGTCAAAACAAAGTCTATTGTTTTCTAAACTTGCTTATTTTTTGTCTTTAGACAAAAGATGTTTAAAACATGTCTTCTTTGCAAAAATTTATAAAAAAATTGGTTTCATTTTTTAGACACATTATTCCTTGCAACTTGCTATCTAAATTAATTCAATGGTTTATAGTAACCATTTATTTATTTATTTATTTATTTATTAGTTTTTTTAATCTATAATTATTATTATTTTAATCAATTTTGTTTAATAGTATTTTTTTGTTATTAAAAGTTGTATATTTAAATAATTTATCTTACTTATTCTATATATCTTTATATTTATTGTATATATTAGGGATTCTTATTTAAATAGAATTTGGTTGTTTAAGATAATATTTTTAATTTCATTTGACTTCTTAATATAATTTGTAGTAAAACTTTCGTCTACAACTTCCAATGTATCACACCTATTATAAACACTATTCTATCTTTTGTCCATATAATTATTTTAATAGACATGATTTTTTTAAAATTCTAATTACTTGACTTCTTAGAATTCATAATATCTCTCTAAAATTAAACAATTAGAAGAAAAATTTCTTTAGTTTCTACTTCAATTTTTTTTAATAATTTGTATTTGTTATTTATTACATTTATAACATCTTGATGTTATTTATTGATATAAATGATTGGCACTATGTATAAGCTAATTAAATCTTATAATTTAGTTTATATAGATATATATATATATATATATATATATATATATAATCTTATCTTTTGTGCTTTGATGAACAATCTAAGTCAAAAGCAAAAATAGATATGAAACTTTATCAAATTAATAAAAGTATATAGTTGCAAAAGTAGAAACTCATAAAATTATAACTATGATCCAACTTTTTCAACTCTATTATAAGAGATTCAAAAAAAGAACACATCCATAATAGTAGCAAAAATTAAGAGATTAGAATATTAGAAATTAGCAATTAAAATATTAATTACAAAAAAAATTGAGAAAATTTCAAATAATTAATAACTTAAACAAAGACTCACTTTAAATAAAATTTAGGATGTATGAACTAAATTTTCTAAAAATTATAAAAATATAATAAGTTTTTATTATTTTGAACTCAAAGATTGATATAAATAAATTAAAATATTTATTATTTTATTTTATGAAGATAGAAATTAATGCATAGAGATAAAAAGTTGAATCTATTTTAAAATTAGATGAACAATCTAAGTCAAAATTTAGAAGGTGGTCTAATAAATTAAGATTATTTTTTGCTTTTATGTTGTTTGATTTGTTACAACTACTTTAAACTTTTAATCATCTCTTGCTTGTACTACTACATAAAAATAAGACTTTCAAACCTTGTTGTTTTTAATATCTATTTCAACAATATATTATAGCTTAATTACTATTTATAGGGCTATTTTCTCAAAAAAAAAAATAGATATTTTTTAATGTTATTTAAATAAGTATATCTAAGCCTTAAGACTTAAGTAACATCTTAAGTTATATTTATACTTAAGACTTATTTATGTTTTGCACTCTTTTAAAACCAAAGTTGGAATTTTATATATATATATATATATATATATATATATATATATATATATATATATGTGTGTGTGTGTGTGTGTGTATATGTTATTAAAAGAAAAAATCTGGATTTTCAATCATCTTTTTAGCTTCAACCTTCAAGTAGAAATTTATTTGCTAATATTACTATATAGATTTAATAGACCAAATTTTCTAATTTACATATCTATTTCTCAAAAAAAATTAATAGTAGTATTTTTCTAATAAAATAATATGATTTTGCAAATAGAATATCTTTGTTGTCATAACTTCCTTATTAATACTAATTTCACAAGTCATTATTTTGATTGTGAATCCTAAGTAGTTATAAGTATATCTAATTGTAGATTTTCACTACAAAATACTTATGAAGAATACAACCAATTGACTTGATGATATTCTTTCATTGCTTCTATTATTTCTTATTGCAGTTCAATGCTAATTGCAAGTTGCTTTATTAGTGGTGTTGGATTTTTCTTAATTAAAGTTTTACCAAATTGAACCCTTATTTTATAATAATCTAATATTAAAATTATTAAAATCTTCAAAATTAATACAAAAAATATCTAAAGTATTTATCAAAAAAAAACATACTATGGTATGCAAAAAAATACATCCTATTCCTTTCTACCAAAAAGAGATTAAGAAAGTACTTCTAATCTATCTGAAACTTCTACAAAATTAATTGGTTATAAAAAAAGTAAGTCTATTACAATACACATATATATATATATATATATATATATATTTAGATAAAATATTAGATATTTCTATAATAATCTTAAATAAAAAATATTTATAATTCATTATGATTCTATCTTTTATAATATATCCTAAATACACTTATAAAAATATATTTTATAGATGAATTTTATCTATCCTATTACTTTGATCATTTTGCATCAAAATTATTTTTAATATTTTCAATGCTTAGTTTAATAAATACAATAGAAAAATAAAAATTCATATATTTAAATTAATCAAAGATGTGAAATTAACAAATTTATTTGGCAATAATGTCAAGCTTGAATACCTACTTATATTTGATGTAGTTAAAGTTATGAGGTTTATTAATGTCTTTGTAATGATGTCAAACTTGAGTATCCTATCGTAATAAACTTAGTTAAAGATTTAAGATTACCTAATTTATTTGGCAATGATGTCAATTTGGAGCAATTACTAATATCAAAGATGAGCAAAGATGTCAAGTTTTCTAATCCAATTGGCAATAATGTTAAATTTGAATACATCTTTACTTTGTCAAGGATCTAAAATTGCCAAAAGTTTTGAATAATGATGTCAAACTTGAGCAAAAATTAATATTAAGGTGGTCAAAGATATAAGATTTCCTAATTTATTTAGCAACAATGTTAAGCTTGAATAATCAATTATATCAAAGATAATCAATAATGTAAGATTTACCAATTAATTTGGTAATTATATCAAACTTGAGCATCTCAATAAAGCTAAGGTAATCAAAGATGTGAGTTTGCCATATGAACTTAAGAAGAATATCAAACTAGAGCAATTTGACATAGCTAAAGTAATCAAAGATATGAGATTTTCAAATGAATTTGGCAATGATGTCTAGCTTGAGCACTCCCTTATATTTAAAATAATCAAAGATATAAAATAGCCAAATGAACTTAGCAATGATGTCAAGCTTGAGCATTTTCTAATATTTTAAGTACTCAAAGATATAAGACTACCTAATTTATTTGGTAATAATATCAAATTTAGGTACTCACTATATTGAAGATAAGTAACAATGAAAGATTACATAATTTATTTGGCAAAAATTTCAAGATTGAGCATTTTCTTATATTTAAGGTAGTTAAAGATGTAAGATTGCCTAAATCATATGGCAATGATATCAAGCTTGAGCACCTCCATATCTTTAAAGTAGTCAAAGATGAGTGATTGGCTAATCTATTTGATAATGATGTCAAATTTAAACAACCATTTATGAAAAATGAAATTAAAGATGTAAGATTGCCTAATTCTTTTGGTAATGATGTCAAGCTTGAATACCTCCATATATCTAAAGTAGTTAAAGATGTAAGATTATCAAATGAATTTGGCAATGATATTAATCTTAAACAACTATTTATATAAATTTTAGTCAAAGATGTAAGTTTTTCTACTTTATTTAGTAATGATGTCAAGTTTGAACACTAACTTATATCTAGGTTAGTCAAAGAAGTGAAATTGCCTAATTTATTTGACAAAAAATGTCAAGTTTGAGCATTTTCTCATATTTGAGGTAATCAAAGATTTGAAGTTGTCCAATTTATTTGACAATGATGTCAAGCTTGAGTACCTCCACATATTCAAGATAGTCAAAGATTTGAGGTTGTCTAATTCATTTGGTAATAATGTTAAACACCAACATTTTTTAATATCTAACTTAGTTAAAGATGTGAAATTACCTAATGTATTTAGCAATGATGTCAAGCAATATCATTGAAAAGTAACAATGTGAAATTGTCTAATTCATTTGGCAATGATGTCAAGTTTGAGCATTTCTATATTTCTAGGATAATCAAAGATGTGAGGTTGCTAAATGAATTTGGTAATTATATCAGGATAGAGCAATTTGATGTAGTTAAAGTAGTAAAGAAGTGAGATTGCCTAATTTATTTGGCAATAATATCAAACTTAAGCACTTTCTTATATTTAAGATAGTCAAAGATATGAAGTTGCCTAATTCATTTGGCAATGATTTTAAGCTTAAATGCCTCCACATATTTAATATAGTCAAAGATGTGAAATTATTTAATTTAATTTGTAATAATCTCAAAAAAAATACTCACTTATGTCAAAATTAGTCAAAAATGTAAGATTGTCCAATTTATTTGGCAATGATATTAAATTTGAAACTTACTTATATTTAAGTTAATTAAAGATATAAGATTTTCTAATTTTTTTGGTAATGATTTCAATCTTGAGCACTCACTTATATCTAATTTAGTCAAAGAAGTGAGATTGCCTAATTCATATGGCAATAATTTTAAACTTGAGCACTCTCTTATATTTAAGGTAGTCAAAGATTTGAAATTATCCATTTCATTTGGCAACGATGTCAAGCTTGAATACCTACTTATATCAAAGATAGTCAAAGATGTGAGATTACTAAATGAATTGGGCAAAGATGTCAAGCTTGAGTAATCACTTATATCAAAATTAATCAAAGGTATAAGATTGCCTAATTTATTTGGCAATAATATCAAGTTTAAGTACTTGCTTATATCTAAGAAAGTCAAAGATGTGAGATTTTTCAATTCATGTAGAAATAATATTAAACTTGAGTACCAACACATAATAAGATTTTCTAAAGAAATTAGACTTCCTATTAACTTTGGAAATTTTTTCAAATGCACTCAACCATTTAAATTAAGTCTTTTCAATGAAATATTTCTTTTTTAATAAAATCAACTTTGAACATCCTTTTAAATCAAATTCCAATAATGTATCTATTGCAAAAAAAATGGTTTAGAAAATTCTTCTAAGAAAGTATAATTTTTTTATTGTAAGACATTCAAAGTATTAAACTTTTTTTAGACAGCTTTGTCATTAGCATGTTCCATACTTTGTCTAATATATCTTTTTTAATATTATAACTATAAGATAGGTTTAGTAGGAAATATTTTAAATTGAGTGAATGTCTTATTAACTTAAACAATATTTCTAATCTTCTCAAGTCATCCCTTAATATAAGATCACCACCATTATAATTCAATAGTCTAGGCATTAAAAAGCATATACTTTTTATTTTATTAAACATATTTTTATTTAAATTATTACAACATAATGCTTCTAATTGTAAACCAATATGATTCGAATATAAAAAAAATAGAATTTTTATATTAATAGTCTATTTATTAAATATATAATTTATAAATATATATAATAAATAAATTAATAAACCTTACATCTACATACACTTCAAAAATTCAAGAACACTTAAATGATTTAAAAATATTATATCTTTTCAACCTTTGTAAAGCTCGCTTTCAATATCTCAACCTCTTTTTTCTTCTTAAATATGCACCCATGACTTTCAAGCTCAATGGTAGGTCATTGCATGCTTTTATAATCTTTTTGTCAACTTCTATAAGTTCACTTAGAAACTTGTCTTGGTATCCAAAAGAATGAGTGATAAACAACTTCAAACTTATTTCTTCATCAAATTCTTCAACATTTACTTTATGTATTTTAATAGTACAATGTGCCATAGTTTTCCAATTTTAAGTTGTCATAATTAATGTACTACCATTGATAGCAAATAAATCATCCAAAGGCTCAAAATCTTCAATTTGAATTTGATTCTTTACATTTTCAAGGACTAAGATGACTTTATTTTAGATCATGAATGATTTTACTATTTCTTGAGCTTTTTTTAAGTCTTTTGGTCTTGCTTGAACTTTAAATTGTTCTAAAATGTTGCAAGAGGTTTTATAACAATGACCACCACTTTCAATACATTCAACAAAGCATGAAGCATCATATATGTACTTCATATTGTTTAATGTGGCCTTAGCTATTATGGTTTTACCTATTCCACCCATTCTAATAAGACATAATATATTTACTTTACTTGCACACAAGTTTGATATTTGCAATAAGCATTACTTTCTATCAAGCACTTCTTTTTCAACCATATCAACCTATAGTTAAAAATTAAATCATACATCAATATAAAAGATAAAATAAAATATATACATAAATTACACATTACATCCTAATCTAGATTTTCAAACTATTACTTCTATTAAAACATCTAACCATCATTATAGCACAAAAGTTTGTGTATAACTAAAGAGTCAAATCAATCAAATTAATAAAAAATATTCTTACCTCATTTATATAAAATTATTTTGACAATAGTAATCTATTATATGTTTGATGCAATTCTATATTTTCATATCTTTTGTCCTTTAATGTACCAAAATATGGTACTTTTATTACAATAATTCCACCCAAAAGTCTATTCTTTAATATATTCAATCTTTCACAAATGTTTGTAAACTTTGGCCAATCCAAAGGATTTAAGTTTCAACACTTTATGATGACCTTAGTCAATTCATCACAATTTAAAGATAATTTTGATCTCACATCTTTCTATTCTTTCTAATATCTCATACTTCTTATAATCTTAAAATGGATCTCTTTTAGAAAGAATCTTGGAACATACTATAGCAAATGAATATATATTTGCTTCAAAAAGACATATTATCATTGTTTAATATTTATTTTTTAATACCTCAAGAGCTATGTAAGTTGTATTGCTTGTATTCACAACTATTCTCTGTTGCTTTAGGATTTCTTCTAACTTCAATCTTAGATATTCCAAAATGGATAACTTTTGCAATAACATATCAAACAATTATATTGTTGATTTTTTTTTTCAACAACATTAAGCAAAATATTATTGAGCTTTAAATCACAATGTACAATGTGTATGTCAAGTAAATAACACATCCCTTTGACAATTTGATATATAATATCAATTAAAAATAAGTAAGATATTTCTTCATTTTTTCCAA
Source organism: Physcomitrium patens (assembly GCF_059467195.1). Classification (NCBI taxonomy): domain Eukaryota; kingdom Viridiplantae; phylum Streptophyta; class Bryopsida; order Funariales; family Funariaceae; genus Physcomitrium; species Physcomitrium patens. Next base: position 15,769,171 of record NC_143417.1, read on the forward strand.
CATGCTACTTAAACTTATTTGCACCAATTCCATCCCCAAATATACATGTTCTTTTTTATTTTAGGTCCACAATATCCACTTCTTTCATTTGTAATATCTTTTATTGCAAAATAATATGATATTAAATTGGGATGGCTTAGACTTACTAAGATACTTACTTCTTTGATAAAAGATTTATTATAATCAATTTCTATCTTTTTGGTTGCACACAAAAGTTCCATCCACTTTAACTTATATACTTCTCTATATGTTCTTTTGCCTATAAGTTTTAAAAATTCAACATTTTTCATATATGATAATATTTCTAAATCCTCTAATTCTCCACCATCTATGCGATGCAATATTTCTAACCTATATAGAAAATGCTTTGCTAATCCACAATTTTGAAGATGTTTATTATTTGCAAGAATTAACCTCTCATATAAATATTTTTCATCACCTTCTACTTCATCATAGGTTGAAATATCAAAAGTAGTAAATCTTTCATCTTCAATTTTTTTTTAAAATGTGCTTTAGAAGCATGTCACTAGTTATCTTGTAATAACACTTCAAGTATAAAAGTAATTCTCTAAAAATCCCTTTGTTCTTCAATTGAATCATAGTTGCTTTACACCAATTTTATTTTTCACAATTCTTTAATAGTGAATAAGCTTTGTTTAATGTAACAAATAACTCTCTCAATAATAGCTCATAATAAAACCCTTCTTTATTAAAAATCATCAAGTAGTCATATACCTCCATGATACATTCAATATTCTTATATAGATTTTTACATTGATTTTTGTTCAATATATCTTTTTTCTTTAAGAAATCCTTCAATGCTTCAACATAGGCTTGACATTTTCTCCAAATATCTTCACCAATACCATCTATGTTTAATATTGTGTCAACATCTTGCAAATAATCATTTGATTGTTCCATGTTGACTAAATACTTTTTTTTCTAAATACATGGTAAAGACCTTTGTAACATAAAATATTTCTTAATCAACTTCAAAAGATATGCCATGGTGACTTATATACAAATATTCTAATTTCTCTATCACTACACATTCACAATTGTACATAAGATTTAATTTGTTCATTAAAATACTACTTCCATACTCACTTATCTACATTAATATACCATCCATATACTTTAATATCCTACATAGTATTTCTATCAATCTAAGAACATACTTATGATCCTAAACAATCTTGAAATTGCTACCCAATCCTAATATTACATGTAATTAAGGATCAACATCTCTACCAAATTCCACATTCTAATTTATTTTTTAATTATCATTTGTCTAATAAATATCATCTTCTTTCTAATTCATCCAACTCTATGACACACCCTACAAATACTAACCAATTTTAACCCTAAATAAATAAACCAAAAAAACAACCACAATCACAAACCAAGTCACTTTACCAACTCACACACACAAAATTTAAAACTAACTTTTTTCTCATTTCTTTTATTGGCACCATCCTCTCACCTAACTCTCCACCTTGTCAGTCAATGTAGATGCAAACCCTATTTGCTTGAAGTCCTTCCTTCAATCCACCAACCCCTCCAACCACCTCCGTACTCCAATCTCTACAATCTTTAGCTTGTTGAAACCACTATTTAAGCGGCTTCAGCAACAAAAGCTTCCACATCAACCCAAAGGTTAAGCTCTTCCGAAGTAACGTGGTCCAAATTGCCCACTCATCACTTGATTCGTTGCCAAGTATTCGTCTTAGCTCTTACTTCGGGATCCTAAACTTTTGGGAAGCTTACATCAGGAAGCTCCTACTGTAAGAAATTCCACCCCGAAATTCACAAACTGATCGAAGAAAACTCAAGGCCCCCCAACAATGAACCGACACACATCCGATGGCAAATTCTATCTGTATTGAGCACTCGTAAAATACCCTATCCCAGGCTCTGGAGAACAACTAGCGGCGTTCACATCAAGGGCTCAGAAGGCAGTAAGCTCTCGCATGCAGCAATTCACGACATTCAAATCACAATATCCAACTTGTACAATCTATGGATTCAGCTGATCTAACGAGTGCATCAGTAGTACCACTGGAATCATGTGAGTCGGAGCTTCCGAATGACACAAGACCCTAAACCCTAAACCCACTGCTACCGCTCCTGCCTAGATCTCAAAAATTTCAAAAGCCATTTCTCAGTCCTTGCCTACCGCCTGCTCAATCTTCTGATCTACCCGTCTACTCTAACCTTGCGCGAACAGATAAAACCCCAAAACAAGATTTCACGGCAGCGGCGTCGCCCGTCTCCTCTGCTTGATAAATCGGCTACCTCTCCGCCTCCTCACGAAAAAGTCTCCTGACGAATGAGCTCCCTCGCGCCATAGCTGTGGAAAAGGACACCCCAACTGTAGCATAGATGGCTCACGGATCTCGTCCGCCGCTCTCGTGTATCATCAATTCCTTTCACGGATCTCATCCACCGTTCTCCTGAATCATCGATACCCCTCATAGACTTCGTTGTCGTGCTTAGCTGGATGTACAAAGATGCGATCTCTGATGCCCCCGTAAAGTTTTTTTTTCTCGTGATTGTAAGCTCATCCTTCTCTGAAGAAGGCTTTTCCTCAGTTACTAATTAAGGTGAAGAAGCAGCACACGTGAGCCTCGGAAAACAGACCCTACACGGATCCTCTTTTTCTTAATACAATTTAAAGAGTGGAACTTCTTTTCAAACGAGGCTGGAATTGTCCCATTGGTGTTGATCTCGACAAAGTCGGTGACAATTCCTGAGATTTTGAATCTGCTCAATGCTGTCATCTCCAATAATTTACAAAACTTGGATCTCTAAGCATCGATCCTTGATTAAGTGCATGGATTTCGTGGTCACCGTAATGGAGATTGTGATTATCAGCTGCCAGATAGCTCATTCGTTTCGTCAAACGTGCTTGCCATCAAGCAGGTTGCAAAACAGAGATGGATCCGAACTCTTCATTCGCAGAGCGTATTTGTCGAGAAATTCTGATCCAGGTTACGCAAGCATGGTTTCATGCGACTTCAGTGTTTTGATGCATTCTAAGTCCAGTATCAACCACTTACATCAAGGGCCTCATTCGATACAAAGTTCCTACTTTCACAAATAATTGGTAGATTACATCGTAGAATCGAACTTTTACCTGGTTTTTCATGGAAATTGGAGGTTACCAGCAGCCAAATTCCCTATTATTGACACCTTTACGTAGACCCAAGCTATCCTTGTTCTGGAATAGAGGTAAAAAAATTCAGAAGCCCACGAAGGGCTAGAATCCTGTATCCTAAATCCGTAATATACAAGGCTACTTTTGTATGCAGGCATAACGTGAATTAAACGATTCTGTGTCCATCTTCGAACTACTCAACCTTGTGCAGATTCTCATAAACTTGGACATAGAATCGTTTAGTTCACGTTATTTCAATAGTAGGACATGGAATCGTTTCCTTACTACGTCTAGGTGTTGATACGTATGCTGGGTCTACGTATAGCTGCGGGCATCAATGACCATTGTGCTCCATAACAAACTCCTACGATGATGGAACCCGCATACAAAGAGCCTGTCACAGCGGATGCCATTATCAGATGCCCGATGCACATTGATCCCTGCACATACCAAAACCAAATGATCAAAAATGAAATCATATCAGAGCCCATCGATCAAAACATGGCTACTACCACCAGCCAGAAATCCAATGAAGAAATTGCTTGACTAAGAGGAATCATGTGGAAATTGTTAATCAACAAAAAGGAAGGAACCGGCGTCGTTAGGATACATGATGAAGAAGACTTGAGTCAAGATAGCCCCGCTCAGCTCTAAGAAGGCCTTGCAATAAACAATCGTAATCTTATGTCAATCTAATCAATTTACTAGATAAAATTAATTAATTAAAGAATCTCTTTCATTATTTAAACCATTGTAATTTTAGTTCATAATAGTGTGCAGTGAAAACCCTCAATAAAGTGTTGAAAATTCCTAAATTCTTTATTTATTTTAATAATGGTTTTTTCTTAATTTATCCAAATTATTTGAATTGTTTAAAAATTGCATTGCTAACTATTCATCTTGGCTTCTTATCTTTGCATAGATTAAACCATTATCCATAATCTTTATGTCTATTTCAGTATTAATATACATCTTGATTTAAACTATTTGTTGATCTTATCAACTACCTATGTTCAATATTAACATGTAATTTTTATTTTTATTTTTTTGTATAAACTTCTTTTGATAATAAATTGATTTTAGAAACATGGTCAACTAATACCACAATTAGTTTTTATAACTATCACAATTTTATTAAAAAAATTATAGTAACTTTAGTTCAATGACTATAAAAATAATAACTTGAAGTTTAAATCACATCTTTAATTTCTATGAATTATACTTATATAACATCTCTAAATAATTCTAATTAAATTTATTTATATTTATTACTTCTATTTCTTTTCTTCCATGTGTATTTGATGTCATAGCATTATTAATAGTTCAATGTTTCTTCTTTATTGTATCAATAATAACTTCATAAAAGTCATGCTTTGTAATTTTTAGGATTTTATCAATTATAAATTCAACCTTTTTATATAAAATTTGTTCCTCTAATATCTTCTTTAAGTCTATAGTGGTATCAATATCTGATTATAAATTATAAATAAAAATATTATTTTTCATTTTTATAATTTTTTGCTTTTATTATAAAAATATATTCTATTTTTTCATGCATAGGATTTTTTTTTCTCTTTTTTTGTATATCGTTTTGATGGCCATTCATTAAATTTATTTTTTCATTAAATTTTAATTAATATTTTATAATGAATCCTTGAAATATATACATAAATTAATAAATCATCTATTAGATTGTCCTACCTACTAATTTGTTGAATGTTATTGCCAATACAATATAAATCATTTCTACTAAAAAAAAATTTATTTTATTACATATTATCTTATTTAAATGTCATAAACATACATATGTACTCTAATATTTTTCTATATGATTAAGTAGAAGTAAATATGATAAAAGTAGTTTTATTTCATAATATTTTCTAAAGAAGCTTCATAGGCACTGTATTGACTTTACATGTGTTTGTAGTTGATTGGTAGGTTAAAAACTTGATCAATAAGTTAATCATATGTTAATAGCTTATGGAATAAGCTAACTATGTGGCACACATATAGAAAACTTGTCTTAGAAGTTAAGATACGTGTCTTGCAAAGCCAATACATTTTAGAGGTCCTATGAGACATTGCTACGTAGCTCTTAGTTAAAAGTATATATAGAAGCAAGAGTGAAGCCTTCTTCACTCTTATAAATGCCTTTCTAATCTTTAGTCTTGTTTCAAGACTTTCTAGATTTCTTGTATTTAGCAATAGCTATTCTAGTTTAATATTCTATCATCTTTGAGTGATTTTTTAGTCTTTTCAAGTAACACAAGAGTGTATTAATATTTTAGTTCTTTGATATTTATGCCCTTAATATTAAGAATATACTAGACTTTTAGTTGTAATAAGTTGAGTTGAATTTTGCAACTATCTGAAAAATCTTCTTAGTTAGATTTTGACTAACTAAGAATAATTTTATTTGATTTCAACATAAGATGTTTTGATTCCAATATAAAGTATTAAAAAAGTAATCTTTATAATAACCAAAAGCAAGTACAAATTTTAATTAAATTATTACTCTTATTCTTTTATAACTTAAAATTTTCCTTACAAATCCTAGTCCTAGTCAATAGACTTCAATAAGGCATGGCTCTCAATTTTACTATTCAAATTATGTAAAAAAATAATATAATATTACTATAAATTTTCTTTACATTACCAAAAATTCAGCCTAAGTGAACATATTAATTGTATAAAAAAGAGCCAAAAAAACCACATTGATGTTTCATGCCCGCCAACTTGAAAGTTGATATTGAAGTTGTAGTAAAAACTTCTTGCTTTCTAATTGTTAACTTTGGCTCAAAAGTGGTTTGTAGCTTGTTCATAAAGGCTTCTGAGTATGTACTAAGTTTTATCTTATTCCAACTAACATACCTTTACATATCACAAAAAACCTAACCAATCCTAAAATTTCCTAAATTATTTAAAAAATGATTTTTGTTTATATTTTCTCTATATAGTTTTGTTACAACACAATATTATTTTTAGCATAACTAATTGTAATTGACTATAAAAAGCTAGATTGTTCTAAAAAATTTAATTTTATACTTTGACAATTTCTTGGATTTTATTTCACTCAATATATTAAAATTTATTACATGACTAAGAATAAGTCTAATTTTATTATTTGTTTTGATAAGGTGAAATACCTTAAGTACATAATAGAAAGTTACAACCTAATGCCAAGATGCATATTACTATACTAAATATATAATTAATTACCTGGTACAATATATATCTATTACAAGCTCCCACTATCCAAACAAACAAAGAAAGAAGATCAATGTATTACAAGAAACTCATATAGTTGATTGCAATACAACAAACCAATAGAATAGAGAAACATATAACCAATGTCATTTGAATTAGCTTCAAATTTAGATACAAATTCATGTGTTATCACATGAGTTTAATATCACTATATGAAACAAACCTACAAAATCCAATCACTAAAACCAATACAAAATCCGTACACACAATCTAGTCAAAAACAAATCAATGTCATCACAAAAGCAAGTCTACGAGGCATTATGTCAAAATACAAACTCATGTGTTATTTACAAAAATCTAGTGACACCATATAAAACCAATATACAAAATCCAATCATTAAAACCAATACAAAATCAACATATACAATCTTGTCAAAAAAAAGTTGATATTATCACAAAAGCAAGCTTACAAGGCATTATAACAAGGCTTTGAAGGGGAGACAAAAAAAAAAAAAAAAAAAAAAAAAAAAACTCTTCAAAGAGCATCTTGGTTCATCAATAAGTTATCTTAAGATTGTCACTTGCATCACACAATAAGGGTTAATATTCACTCGAGACTTGACTAGATATCAATAAAATTAATTTTTCACTATTGAGCATTGTATTTGCCCTCTCTCAACCTACTCACCAAAGAATATAGATAAAAATAAAAATATTTCTTTTGACAAAATAGATCATTATGTATGGCATTTGATTAATTCACTCTCTCAACCTACTCACAAAAGAATATAGATAAAAATAAAAATATTTCTTTTGACAAAATAGATCATTATGCATGGCATTTGATTAATTCACTAAGTCATTTATTTATTTATTTCTTATGTTTGTTGTTATTGCATAAAGAATTAACAACTTAAATTATAAACATAAACCAAGATCTAAATATGAGACCAAAATTGATATTAAATAATTGGTTTAATACATCATGTTTAGTTTAGATCTACTATCATGGATTCCATATTTCAAAATCAATGTCAATGTGTTTCAATATTACTACTTTTTTTTTAAAAAAATCAAGTATTAAATATTCGAACCTAAGTCTCTTTCTCTTACTTGAAATTTCTATTCTCATGCCACATAGAAAACCACGTCCGACAACACGAAATCTTGCTCGAAACCCTAAAATCCACGCTATTGGGCTCACATGCAACGATGTCGATGGTGGAAGTGCGATTGGATGAGTGATTTCTTGCTGCATTTGCCGATTAACGGATTGCGAGTGGCCTGTATTAAGGCCCAAATTTCGCAGCTCGCACATCGACGACTGAAGATGGAGTTCTGACAGCATGGAATTCGACGAAGCGGGTCGGGGGGGGAGGGTGGGGAGGGTTGAAGTGGGCGAAATTGTGAGGGTTCGGCAGATGTTGTGCTTGGAGTTGTTTGCATTCGGAAGCGCAGTATGTCCAGATTGGCGTTCACGAAGCCCCAGCATCTCCGTTTAGAGTTTTTCCTCAGTTGGTACGAATTCTCGTTTCCTGTTTTGTCCAGAGTGTTTGAATTCCAGGGGATGCCCAGTGCGAGTTTGGGGCGGTGGGGTTTCGGACGGAAGAATCTAGATTAGTCTGTTTAGCGCATGTATGCTTTAAGTTGCCGGCAAATATGGTTTTGCATCATCGAAACAAAGTCAGATGGAAATTTTTTCTCGATGTGTTGAGGCAGTTGAGAGTTGGAACTTCTAGGAATATATCTGTCCGGAGTGGCGAATGTATCCTGTATGTATGCTTTAGATTCTGCACGTAGTGGATGACTCCATTTGACCTCCTCGACTATCTGCTATGATGCAGGTCGAACTGGACCTGTGCTTTTGTGGAACCCACTGTAAGAATGTCAGCCACTTCTTTGATCCAACGATACGCGTGTTCGTGTAGTAGAGTAAGTTTGGGTGGTGCAGTTGAAGCAGACATCTCACATTCTGGAACTCCGGGTTTGATTAGACGTTGTGCGGCAAGACCTCAAAAATTCGATTCCGTATACCGAAACCAGCAAAGAAAATCTACCTCACGATATGGGTATGCTGAAAGCAGGATTCTCGGAGACGAAAATACCTCGAAGAGTGGCGATCGACAAACAACCCAGGATCAGGTACTGGTGAAATCTGCTGTTGCGAGTTTCTGCCTGTCTTTTGATCGTTGTAGGGCTATTGTAAGTTTAATTTAATGAAGAGCTTTCCTTCATAATTAATTTTCATTAGGAGTAAATCGTAAGTTAGTTCGTTTTTTCAGTTGATGGTTTTCCAAATAAAAAAACTTGCACTTAATGGATTTGATGAGATAATATTGCGAAGGATTTTAGAGGCATTCATTGAAATTCATTGATTTGGTGAAACTTGTTAAAGATCGTGCTGATCCTTCAATACGCTTTCTTGTGTTGCAGATTATTCAGAACATCAAAAGAAATCCTTTAGACAGCTGGACACTATGGCAGACCCAGAATTGCAGCGTTCAAGATATTGCTGTAAATGGCTATCTCTTTTAGAAGATTTGCAGATGTTGAAATTTCGTAGCTCATTAAGGGGTTACTCGAGGCGTGTAGTTTATATCTATACTAGTTCTGTGAGAAAGTTGTATGGTTTGGAAGTAATTACTACGTATTTATGAAGGTCAATTAGGAACGAGGTTGTGTCTGGATCCAAGTGTTACTGTCTGAAAAATCAGTTTGTTGATTTGGTACTTTTTTCAGTTAGTTTGTTAATTTGGTTTGATAAGTGGTTTTATTTGAATTGTAACAGCGGATGCGAGGCATAACAGAACTTCAAGTTTATGAACAAATCTGTGAATGTGTGCAACAAGGCAATGAAATAGACTGGTATGAACTCTGCCAGGAGGCTGGGTTCTCAACAACCACAGTCTTGGACATTAACTTCGCAAAACTAGATGCTGAAAAAACTATGGAGGACCAGCTTGGACAACAACTTGACGAGTTTGGTCGCGTTCCAGTCCAGTGTGGCCTTCATGTTAAGCATTTACCTCTTCTTGTTGTCCTGTATTCCTTCATTTTTTACTTGCGATGATTTAGAGCCTGCAAGAACTCATAAGATCCGTCACGAAAGGTGGTGTGAATGAGTAGGCCATACTTCCAGCTTTCCGCAGTGTGGATACGAGTCTATGATATTATTAATATGATTCTCCAGTGGCTACAAGTCACTGATGTGTTGTTTTCTGCTGACGCAGGTAACTGACGTTCATGTCTTATTATACAACACAATGATGGCATGTGGAATCACACCGCTTGAGATAGTCCCTAATCCAATTGAGGAGCGACAGAGCCAAGTTTTTATGCAGATAACTGCTTCAAATAAAGTGCCCTCTCTTCCTAAAAAATCCATTGTAACAAAGAGTAAAGCAGCCGCACATGATGTTACTTCTGCAAGCAAGGGTCCCAATGCGAAGGTTACATCAAGCGACAAGAGCCCTACTACGGAAGAAGCAGATAACAAAAAGACGCCAAGGAGGCTCACTCAAAAGCACATGCTGCAGTGGATGACTGAGAGGAATGGGGTAAGCAATCAGAATTTTCTATGAATGAACTGTATTATTGAAAGCTATGTCGACATCTGTACTTCTGGAGTGTTGAGATTTGCAATGCTGGACTTCGGCTTGGTTGAGTCCGGCTTCTTAGATAGAAAAGTGGTATCTGTCTTGTACTCATGAATTTGCACGATGTATGAATGTGACCTGACAAAGTCGTAATTGATTTCTCCAGGTTACATTAATGGAGCTTGTTTCTGAATTTCAAGGTTACAATGAGTGCCAACTAATGCGGCTCATTCTGCTGTTGGAGAGGAAGAACGAAATTTTTCTTGACTGGAGAGGAAGTCACGGAATATTCAGAGTGACTGAAAAAGATGAACAATCCATGTAATTCGTTGCCCCGGCGTGTTCGAACAGAACTGTAATTAAATGATTGTGTTCATTTCAAAAGTGAAGGATCTAGTGTCGTGTTAATGATACAGGTGTTCAGCTATAGTCTGAGAGTCATGGGCTGACGACCCAAAATTTATTCTCCTCACCTCTTTAAAAAAACACTCAACTACGCATTATTAATAGATGTATCACAAAGGGGCAACATGAATGCAAGCTGGGATGTACGTAGAACCCAATGCATCGCAAAATTTGGGAGTAGTTGATACGACTAACTATTCACGATAGCACAAGTCAGAAATTTTTTGCAGAATCAAGTGGCCAAGTCGATGGCATGCATATGTATTTTGGGTAGGCCACACATACCACCATCCCTTCAATTTTGATTTCGGACAAGCACACTGCACAATCTTCAAACAAACATGTGTAACTTGTCACAGAAAACTTCGACAGAAGTGCACAACTCCAAAGTTTAGTATTGGACATTTAGATCGGCATAAAGTCATTTATCTGCAAACTTGCGGCAATAACGGACGTCTGGAAGGTTGTAGAAGAAGCATACCAGCCGTCGGTCTGACTCCACATCACACTGGATCTACGTCGGAAAATATTGTGGTGCACGAAAAGATTAGATGTTGCAGACTGCTACTGTGGCTATGAATCTAAATTTTGAACATCGCAAAAGTTCTGCCCTATCAATAGCCCTTCCATAAAATCTTTGTTAGATCGAACACATTAATACAACTTAGCTCAGACGAGTCCTATATGGCGCAAAATGCCCCTTGATGGTTGTCTGAAAAGCTCTTTTAGTGCTTGTAAAGAAGACAGAATGATGCTTATATCACTTCCACGCCTTCCCTTCTAAACCCTTGTGTTCTACTAGAAATCAAGTTCATACGAAGTCCAATGGACTCAGGAACACAGGAGCGGCTTATACAAAAAATTATTCAAGCTCTAACGGAGCAGATGAATTGCTGTTATGGACTCAGAAACATAGACTAGTGATACAGACAATAAGCCAGAGCCAGCCTGGACACCCTACCATGTGAGCAATTTACAAAATTGACGCTACAAAACTGTGCTTTTCTCTGCATGTGTAATATTCAAGAGAAGATCCTCGACTTCACCTCAAGGAATGCTCTCTCTTCTGAATTGGGAAAGATGCAAATCCTCGACCTTCAAAATGAATCAATGTGAGCAAGAATTCTTAGAAGGAAATTGTTCACTTCGTTATGTCTCGTCTGCCCTGGCGTTTCACTAAGCACCCTGCCTAGATGTAGAATTGTCCACATTACCTTGAGAGAACTCACCAATGTCCACGTCTACCGCTCTACGATCCAAATGGTGAAGAAACTCTCATTTAAGCCCGACCAGCGTCATACAAATGAGGATTCGCGCAGGCAGAGAGAGGGCAACCCCACAACCTAGTTGATTGAGTCATCGCACATCTGAAGCCTCCACTGCAGAGATTCGAAATGGTGTCAATCATCTACCATCTCGCAGATCGTCGTATGATTTTCTGATGCCCTTGGGATTGATATCAATAGGATCGTATTCGTCGCTAAAATTTGGTGGAGGCGGAGGAGGTGCGAAAGTACTGGAGCTTACACTGCCACTCGTATCGCTGGAGGCAACCGAAGAATTACCCAACTGTCCAGGTCTAGGGGGAGCAGCTCTTGTAGGAGGCAAACCTGACAAGGAAGTGTGAGTCACATTTGGCGGCACAGGGATGGTTGCAAGAGAAGCTCTTCCAGTTCTCACTGAGACGGGAGGACGTCTAGGGGGCTGCTCCACGATGTTGGAGCGCGTATCCCCAGGCCTGGAGTTACCTGATTCAAACTCATTGCTCGAGTCTACTGTCCCAGTAGGATACAAACTACTAGAATACTCACTAGTGTACTCACTTCCGTGTGATTTGTTCGTATCCCTTCTCTTCCTTCGCAACACGTCAGAGTTGTATTCCTGAGTATCGTAGTCGGAGCCCCCTCCATACCTATCGAAGCTAGGTTCATGCTCCGAGCTGTGTCCTGGTCTCAGATCATGGTAGAGACCCGCGTTCTCTTCTTCACTTTCCAAGACTCTTACAACCTGTGGAAACAATGATAACAGGTATCAGGCAGGCTCTTAAATCAGAAAATAAAACAGGGAATCGTATGACATACCAGCAGCCGAGCTCTCAAAAGCAGCACCTCATGAGCCACTGAAAGAGACAACGCATCACAAAGGATCTCACGAAAGCTAAATGCCGACAATAAACAAGATATCGAAGGGTTGCAATATACTGAACTTTTCCTTTATCATATAACATAGTGTTGGACTTCAGCAAATATTTACACTTTGAAAATAGCTTTTGTAGAAATTCCTACAGCTTCTTTCATGTTTCTTAGTACTAAAATTGATGAAAAAATCCCATTGTTCCACAAACTGCTATTTGCGCTCTCTCAAAATTGGAGATATTTAAGTCAAAAAAACCTCCAGAGATATTTAAGGAGCGAATTAACAATTTAAAAAGAGCGAAGTAAACTAATCTGGGATATTAGTATATAAGCATTAGATTAACCTCAAGTCTACGGAGTTATTAAATCGACCCACCTTTCCAGAATTACAGGTCAAAAAACTGTTTAAAACATACAATATTTAATTGATCTAGTTTTACACATCTTTAGAAATGAACGCGACCCAAAGCCATGGTATCTGAAGCTTAAAACGCACCTGTCCCATTTTAGGGCGCTTTGAGGCTGTGTGACGAACACAAGATGCCGCTACCTCTATCATCCGGAACATCTCTTTATAATTGTATCGACCATCCAGTCTAGGATCCACAAGCTCCTCCATATTCCCGGCTAGTGCCTCCCCCAACAGTGGCCGAGTCCATTCCACCAAGCTCTCTTGCCCAGCTGGGTTCCTTGTATCAATAGGCTTTCGCCCCGTGATGAGCTCCAAAAGTACCACGCCAAAGGAGTACACGTCCGACTTCTCTGTCAGTTTGCCACTCTGGGCGTATTCTGGAGCGAGGTACCCAAATGTTCCCATCACGCGAGTTGAAACGTGAGTGTGTGTGTCTGATGCCAGCTTTGCCAGTCCAAAATCAGCGACCTGCAGAAGAAGGAATGTGCAATTAAAACCTAAAACTTGACACAAAAATGTTACTAGTATGCATACCAAAGTAGGCACTTTACGCAACAGCAAAGTGTGTATGTGAGAGAGAGAGAGAGAGCCCACCTACTGTCAACAGTACCAGAAACTATTAAATAATACACTAACCTGAGCCTCATATTTGTCATCTAGTAGTATGTTAGAAGATTTAATGTCCCTGTGAATAATGCGGGGATGACAATCTTCATGAAGATAGGCTAAACCTCGAGCAGCTCCAACTGCGACGCGCATTCTCATTTCCCAGTTCATAATTGGTCTCCCATTCCCTAAATTTGACACAAATGGAATATTAATGAAAGGCAAGGACAGGAGTAATAGACCTGAAAAACAGTTATTCAAAAATTCACAGTAATAGAAAGATTATGCAAGGATTTAAGCCCGAACTTTCGGATTATTTATACAACAGCTAGCTTATAGACGAAGCAAAAATCTTACCATAGAGATTCACGTCTAGAGTACCGTTGGGCACGAAGTCATAGACCAACAACCTCTGCTTATCGGCAATACAGTAGCCAACAAGGGAAACCAGATGACGGTGATGAACCCTGCTGATGATCTCAACCTCGGCCCGGAACTCTTTATCCCCTTGACCACCACCAAGAGTGAGCTGCTTCACAGCAACGACCTTCCCATTCGGCAATTCACCCTTGTAGACACGACCAAACCCGCCCTCTCCCAAAATATTCTCAATGGCAAAGCCATTCGTTGCGGCATGTAGCTCGTCGTACGTAAACCATGACCTCGAATTCCCTACGCTTGATGTGCCATCAGGAGGCAAGGGTACGCTCCCACCGTGAGATCCAGGAGGCAACCTACCATTACCACCTGCTGCATAACCACCTGCTGCATAACCTTTGGGATCATCCATTCCGCCAACTTCATAAGCTGCAGCGGTTGCAGCTCCACCGCCGCCACCGCCGCCAGCAGCCGTATAAGGAAGAGAGTCTTTCTTGTATTTGCGTTTTCTGCAGAACGCAATGAGAGCAAATAAGAAAAACAAGGCAAGAATGCCACCCCCTGCTGCAATTCCAACTACCGCTCCTGTGGATAGTGAACTTGAACCCGAACTCGATGGCGGTGTGCCACCAGCAGAGGGCGTCGACGGGGGGGACAGCACAGCAGGGGGAGGACCTCTAACTGCAGAAGGAGGACTTAGGCCGGGAGGCGAAGGATTTGTTCCTGTTGGAGGAGGTGGAGCCGGAGGAGAATCAGTTGGTGGGGTTGGGGCAGGTGGAGAATTTGTTGGTGTGGGTGGAGGTGGAGCCACTGCCGTAGGGGGAGGAACATCTGGAGTAACTGGAACTGGAGGAGTTGCCGCTGGAGGGGTAGGGTCTGGTGGAGGAGGTACCACAGCAGGAGGAATGGCAGGGGGAGGGGAAATTACAGGCGCTGGAGGAGGAGGAGGAAGTTCGACAGGAGGTGGTGCAATAACGGGTGGAGGAACAATTGCAGGAGGAGGGGAAACTACAGGTGGAGTCGCTGCAACGGGTGGAACCACAGCAACCGGAGGAGTAGTAGAATTGACCGGAGGGGTAATCCCTCCGGTAGGGGCAGGGGCCGACATGTTGTTGCTTCTACAATGCTACAGTTGTGTACTAATTTAGAGCCGCAGAATGCCGTCTTTCATGTTCGTAATCTCCTTCCGATGCACACGCGTACCACATCGATGAAGTCTGCATGTGGATGGCAGAGGATTTGGTCAGAAATATTCCCAATGCCAAAACTGTTAAGCGCGGGAACACAAAAACATCAATCCGTGCTATCAACCCAGGGGTGAGAAATACTGGCAACAGCATATGCGACTTGTAGCTCAGAAAACAGGGCTAATTCAAGAGAAGAGAATGAACAAGCCTCTCGGCTATCAGCATGACAGAGCCAAAGCTTGTGCACACCCATGTTAGCTGAATGTATATAATGAAGACAGTCAACTTCAAGAACATGCACACCGTCTCAGACATATTTCAGTTTTGATTAAGTATCTAACCATCAAACACTTCAAACAAAGTGCTCTCTCAGCTCAACGCCGGACTATTATATTATAATTCAAATACAAAGCCATCTTGGTACTGCACCAAGTGTCACTGATTTCTAACCAATTTCCACGCCCTGTTGTTCAGTATCATTTGGTTGTTCAAAAGGTACAGAAGCACTCACAGGACTCAAAACACGCAGTCCTATGTGTCGATCAAAGCCGTAACAATCGCCGTTTGATTTAAGTAGAAACTATACTTGTATACACTTCAGCATCCGAAAATAAACCTGCAAGAAGTGCAAAGTATACTCAGGGCTCGCAGCCTAAACTCTAATATTTGCTCTTCGGCAAGGTAACGACTTATTCTAGGTGAGCAAAAACTGCGCGAAACTACATCCAAACCCCTCTTCGACAACTGCGAAGCTTCGCATGATTAGTGACAGGCCAGCCTAAGCGCAATAACCAATACATCTCTTCCATCACCATCACCATCTGCAGCCTCGAAACACAAAACGCCATCTCAAGCTTCTCCATATCTTCAACACGGATCCAACCATCATACGACTATAACCCAACTCCAACAGATTCACCTTCGACTGTGACTTCCTCCTTGCAGCAACTAATGAACCCCAGACATTCCACCCAGGTATCCCATTTACAACCAAACTCAACTGCAACACAAACTACACATGAAGAGAACCAAAAACACTTTTTGCATTAAGAAACACACCTTCCGCGTTTGCCTTAAACTCCCTTCTCATACGAAAATCAAAGCCGTTGCACTGTTACGCCAAACACCCAATACTCCACCAGATCGTAACCCTACACTAACTATGAATTTGCACCTAAATGTCAGGCTCTAAACCGCGGGAGTGACAAGTGAAAGCAACGAAAAATCCATGCAAGCTGGAATCCGCGTCCAACTCAGAAATCTTCTGCTGCAGAAGGAAACAAAAACCAACACCACACTCATGCTACATTGCAAAAATCTCTATGATCACTGACGAAGCTCCAGCCCTCTCGTTCTCTCTCTCTCTCGCCCTTCTCGCTCGCTCGCCCCGCTGTACCCCCCCTTCTCTCTCTTGGCACCTCTGGAGAGAGAGTTGCTTGCCGGCGGCATCAGCTCCGCATTCCCAGTAGCGCCTCTTTCTACATCACGTTTCGCTGAGCAGTTCCATATTATCTTCAATAAACTACGGATTTAAATTTAATCGAGACTAAAATTAGGGGTAGCGTCTGGTAGAGTACTAGACTTGTGTACAATTTACGACTCGTGCCTACATTGGAAGAGACCAGACCAAAGTTGGCAGGCGGCCAACTAAGAAACCAACGACCGCCAGTCGAAACGCGCAACATGGGAAATCAAGCCAAGATGCCTTTGCCTCCAGCATTTGCTTCTAACGGTCATTCTCGTGCGTTTCACTCCGGACTAACAAATCTTCTATTCGCGGTCAAATCTCCGCTCAAATATTACAACACGAAAATAGCTAACTTAATCGCGCGTGAGACTCGGTGGCATGATATCTATAACTCTGTGGCCATCCGCTGGTTGGGTGGATGGACGAGGCGGTGGGCAAGTGGGGGGTGGACATGTCCAGATCGGCCCTCTTTTCTTCTTCCAAAATATAATGCGTGGAATTCGACACAATCTGGTGGCGTAGGTTGCGTCAACTTTTGTAGGGTGTTGCCAGCACTTGCACCTCTGTGCGGTGCTGCTCCTCAAATGAGGCTTGGACTATTTGGCCCTCACCGTGCGCTGGTTAAGCCGCATGATTTGTCGTCTCTGCCAGCGTTGAATTTCCAATTATTGCACCCTCACTTCTTCTCGTCACCAATCTGCACACTCCTGTCAACAACCTCCAGGTACCATGTCACGAGTTTTCGGCGTGGCTTCTCTCTCTCTCACTTCTGACCCAGTGTTCGAACATGGCTATGCGCTCCAGTCTTCGGCGTTGCAACGCCGAAACAGCAGCACTTCGCATGGCTGTTGCTTAGAAAATATCCTCTTCACCCCTCCTCTCGGTTTCTCACAGCTTTCCTGATCGACCACAACCAGCATCTCTTCTCCGCATTTGGAATCCGCAATCTTCCGATGCGATAGTCGAGGATATCCATGCAGGTCTCGCACCGATCTCAACCCACAATCTTTCTACAGCAATGAAATCAACACAAGAGGAATCAGTGCATCGACAACATTAGTAGAATCAGCACTTGGACAATGGAGAGTGAACTCTCTCAAGAGTTTAGGGGAACATGTAATTAATTAAAAAATGAATTAATCAACTGAGTGACTGCCCACGTCGAAGGAATGTCAAAGGGGGAGCTGTGAAATTTGCATGATTTTGTCTTCATGACAATGGCCTTTGGAATTGTGGGATTTTTTTTTTTTTTTTTTTTTTGTTACTGTTTTGATCACTGTCTGGGAAGTGCTTTTGGAATGAGTGGTCGTTGAAAAGCATGGAATCTGTGTAACTGTGGTTAATTAGATACTTGTGGTGGTGTTTTCATTTTTTTATTATTTTATTTCTTTTAAGTTTTTAATTGTTAAGGGTAGACTTATTTGAAGGGTAGAGAAGGGAGATTATAGTAGATTAGTGTCAATAATTCTAAACCCCGTTTTTAGGGATAAAATCTAAAGCATCTTACTAGATATTTACTTATATATTAATCTTAGTTAGAATCGTTTTGTTGTAAATTTAGGGTTGGAAATTATTAATGCACTACAAGGAATTGTGATGTTTCATATAATTTACATTATACGCCTAGGTCTTATAATATCTTTTGTCATATATATATATATATATATATATATATATATATATATATATATATTATCTAATCCATTAAGAAATATGGAATTAAATTTTGGTTTTTTTATGAGTTTTTTGGTGTCTTTCAAAATAAATATACTATATTTTTCCAATTTCTCATTTATCTTTGGTGTGTCCTTTTTTATTCTATATTTATTTTTTAAATGTTATAGTATTTTATTTTGTTTTTGTGTCTAAATTGTCTACAAACAAATTCCTGTAGATATTGTCTATACTTGAGTATAATACTCAACATGTAGGAGTGATTTGATAAATATTGTTTTTTTATTTGAAAAGACATACCAACGTCTTCATTTTTTGAAACATGTTACAAGTAAATTTATGAGGGATGTGATCCAATTTTATATGTAATAGATTTGTATGCTCTTCCAAAACGTGTTTAAAACTAAATTATAGACAAAAAGATGTGCACATGTAATAGTTTAACAGGACCTTTTTCTTCTATTTTTTCTCTCCATATATTATTTACAATTCTTAGGTGCCAAAGTATCAAATTTAGTATAGTTTACTTCTTAGGCTGAGAATAGTTTTTGTCATTTGAATATATAATTGGGATCAAGTATTCCTTCTTATTTGGTTGATATCAAATATGATTTTTTATCCATTATAGTAAAATAAGACATTATAGATGAAATTGAAGACCAATAATATGAATTGGAGCCAAATTAAATATTAAAAATTAATCCATAGAAGAATTTAATATCCATCAATTTTTTCATTTTATTTCATCCTTGATGATGCTTGTAATTCTTGTAATATTAGCAAATCATTTTATTATGTATTTCAGAGTTAAAATGCTACCTTTTTTTAAATAGCTATTGACTCATTCAAAGGGATCTTTATATCGTCTTATAACTTTAGATTGACAATAATGTGTACTTGAAGTCTTTTGTTTTGAAGCATGTTCATGGAAGGTTCAATCAACTTGAGAACAATATGTAGACCTATCTAGCCTTTGCATCTTGGAAATAGAATGTCATTTTAGAGTAGCTTTATTTAAACATTTCAAATTGTATCTATTCTTAAATTATATGGTTTTCGTTCTTAGAAAGTTAAATCAAATTCTTCAAATATTCCAGTTGCATATATATATATATATATATATAAATGAAAACATCATAATTTTTTTTTGTAATTTGTTTTGTAAGGTTTAATTGTACTGTATGAAGAAAAAATAAGTGTATAATATAATACAAGATATTCCATTAAAAGACTTGTTGCAAAAATTATTTCTAACTCAAAATTCTTTTTAATATAATACATTTATCTTTTTAGTCAATAATGTTCTTATTTTCAACCATTATTTTGACCATATGCTTTATTTTTGGTTAGCTATGAGTATTTAGAAGAATTCAAGTCACCTTTTGTCTTTGTTTATTGATTTTAATTGTAGATATTTGTGTCTAATAGATTTTAGAATGTTGATCTATCTTACTCTTGTAGTAATTTAATCAAGTATATTTTTATCAAATTACATTTTTTGTTAGTATGAGTTTTTTTTAATTTAATATCCATGGTATTATTTATTTTACTGATTTTCTTGTTTATATATGCATGTGACCATTTTTTAATTTATGTTAATAATATATAGTAATAAATAAGAATAAAAATATCACTACACTTTTGTTAATATTTTATACTAATTTCTAAATAATAGAGGTTTTTGTAGATTTAATTTTAGATAAGTATCATATTAAAATTATGCAATGTACAAATAAAAAAATATTAAAGTTAAAAAAGATTGAATTCTAAAATATCCAATTAAAAATTTTAATAGATAATATGTTTACTTAAATATATAGTAAAGAACCTAAAGAATCTATATCATCTTGATCTTATTAACAATCTTTAAATAGCTTTGAATGTGCTTTGTCAATGTGATTTTTACATCTTGGTACATGAATACAAATTTGTTAATCTCACAATTTTCAAATATCTTTGATTGTTCTTCACGCAATGAACACTGATGTCCAATGAAGGCTAAAAAAAAATAAAAATAAAAAAAAATCAAAATCAAAATAAAATAAACTCCTCACACAATGCATTTCAAATAATAACAATAATCACAATAATCAATAATAGAAATATAAAAACACACGCACATACATGACAATCTGTACACATATAACAGTATTGTGGTGACTGAACCTCATCATGCCCTATAATTCATTGCAAATTAACATCAAACAACTGTTTTCTGTGACCAAACTAACAAACAAATACACACACACACATTCTAAGTATCAAAAACAATAAAGAGTTTAATGTGAACATGGCACTTATGTCACAACAGTCATGTTCAAAAAAGTCTCGTATCATTGATATGAATGTGGAAGTGGAAGTTTCAAGATTTTTAGGGTAATCTTTGAGGGTAAATTAGATTTTTAGGGTTTAGGGTTTACTTGGCAAGGTCAATGGCCGTGAAAGATTTTTTCCATTCTCTTCCTTCTTTTCAGGCCTTTGATTCGACTTGTTTTGTGTGACAATCCCATTGCAATGTATGCTCATAAAAATAGTAGAATGGCGAATATTAAATAATAGTCAATACATGAAGTAGACTAGATGGTGGGGAAATAAATACTACAAGTTTTTGGATTGATTGGTGGAGTAGAAGTTGAATGATTGGGTAGTCAAGATTTTATTTTATTATAGTAATAGCAGCTTTTTGAGTCCCATGCTGTGGAGCTGGAATGAGTGGATAAACAAACATCACGTTGTAAAAATAGCAACAAAAAAGCACAAACATGATCTTGCTTTTAACCACACACAAAAAATCCACAAGCCACAGCTATTAAAAGCAAATTCTGTTATGGGTTTTGTTAGCATTAGATCCCACTTTTGTATTTTTCTGCATCATTTTGTAACTATTTCATTTGAGCTTAATATCTTGGTTTCAGAGGGCAGAAAATTATTGGTATCCGCAGTGCCCGTCTAACAATTATTGTCCCAATACTCGATAGAATTTTATTGTCATCACTGTTAAATAATATACCAATTAAACTACCGGAAAAATACGAAATTTCCATAAAATAAAAAAGAGCACCCAGCAACAAAATTAAAAAAAAGTGACAATGGTGGGTACAGAACCAATGCAAAATAGCACATCCCCTCATTAAAAATCAGTATTGCTCTGAAAAAGCTTATGCTCCTCTGACATTTTCATGCCCCAACCCCAATTTTTTAACAACCAATGGACTTGTTGAGAAAGGTCAAGGGGCTTGAAAATGAAAGCAACAAAGTTAAGGGAGGGTCCTACCCACCAATTCCATCAATTCCAAACCCTAAAGGTTGATTTTTTATTTTTTTTTTAATTTTTTTTTTGACCTTTGTGTGGAGTAATCTCATGCTCTCCACCATAAGTTGGATCCATGTTCAATTTTTGTGATACTGATTAGCGCACCCATCTCTTGTTTTTCTTCTACATATAAATCCAAAATACATGTTTGTTTTAAAATGTTATGTGTGTCCAACACATGGTGACAACTAACACAAGTCCGTACTTTGTGGGCTGTGCATGTATGTTTAAATGGTTGATTTAAACTGAAGCAGAATAAGAGTTGAATTTTGTTTCACATGAATTCTATCCTCATTGCTTTATTATCAGTATATATATATATATATATATATATTATTACAAAGTGTGGATACAATAGTCTGAAATGATGAGCTGCACAATGATGCATTGTACAGTAATTTAATACATTCTGTATGAATTATGTACATATGTATGTATATATGTATGTATGTATATGTATTAAATCTTTGGTTTTTACATCTAATATAGAATATGTTTTGGGAACATTTGGACCATCAAGTTAATTTTAGCATGTTTATTCAACATTCACAAATTATTATTGAGTACATATATATATATATATATATATATAATATTTTTTCCCCTTGACGCTCTTCAAATTTAAAAAACTGTTAAATAAATAAAAACACACTCATACTCATATTCATACTTGTTTTTATTCTTATTTAAAGATTAAAAGGGAAAAGTCTATCCTAATTGTTTCAAAAAAAGAATCCCAGTTGCAAGAAAGTTAATGCAACACTGATTTTGTTACTTTTCATTTTGCAAGCAATCAAAATTTTACTTCAAATTTATGATATTTACAGCAGTAATAAGCTTTTTTTCATACAAACGTGATCAAATATTTTTGTATGCATCTTGAGAGCCAAATATATACAAATAACACTTTGTTGTCTAGTGGATGCCCAAACATTGAGCATTTGTTATCTATCTGTCTTTTGAGTGTGTGTCGTATATTTATAAGGGAATATGGTTTTGTATTATGTTATTCCCATTAATATTACTGCAAGTTTTATACATTCCATAGTCTTAAAATCTTTCAAATTTGGTTAGATTCATAAGAAGATGTCATTGAATAAATATACAATTCTAAGTAACAATCATACATTCAGTGCTTACTGTCTTCAGCCAATTCTTTTGTACTAGCAACAAAGAAAAAATAATTTTTACGCATTACATATATTTCAACAAACTAATTCAATTGATTTATTTTTCAAGAGCTTTCTAAGCATTTAACACGATATTAAGGTATTTTTGAGGCAAAAAGTTCAATTTAAAGCAGAGAATTGTACTCATGGTTTCACTATATCATTGGAAATTGATAAAAGATGCATGTGTTTATTGATATCAATATAAATTGTATTGAGATTTTAGGGAAGACTTTTTTAATGAAATGTTAATACAACTAATTGAAAGAATTTATTCATTAATGGAACTTTCAGTTAAACAACTTTTTGTATTATAAAGAAAAAAGTTGGGTTGCTACACATGTGTATTAACAATTAGAATTGTAAAAAAATCATCAACTTCAATTATTATGTAATATCAGCTATTTAAAGTAATTAGATTAACTTCAAATAAAAAGAAAATAAAGGAAAAGAAAACTGGTTTGCTTTGCTTGCCTTTAAAGGTGCTTATGTAGTTTTTCAATTTGAAAGAAGAAAAAGTGCATATATGACATACATTCAAACGAAATGTAATCAATTTGAACATAGTACAATATAATATCATTTAGTGTTTAATTTTGATTTTAATTTTTATAATTCAAAAAAATAATCTTAATTTATATGTTTAGCATATTACATAGTTGTTTAAAGTTGTAAATAAACATTTGCAGATAATCATGCAGTAAATAAATAAATAAAAATAAATTATATGCAATGATTGCATATCATCAAAAATAACATCAATTAGAAATTTAATGGGGATGGGAAGATGAAACATGTCCCACACAAACAATTTGTACTATATATATATATATATATAAGAACTATAATCACATTCAGAATTCTTAATTATTATAATTATTATCTTTAAAACCTAAACAAAGAAAATTTAAAGGTTATTGTATCACCATCATGTCTTGACGATAAAAATGAATAAAATAAAAGAAAGTCAGATAGGATTTTAAAGTATATATACACATTTGTACTATCATGTGTGTGGGTATATTTAATGTATTGTATTAAGAAAGAAAAAAATGTCCCTATTTTTATAAAGTATATACCACTATCCTTGTAGAGATTGGTGGTTGTTATCCATTGAACTATGTCCTTGATTTATTTATTTATATATATATTAGAAGCGTTTACATAACTTCTCTAATATAATTGATTTATGTTCAAGTTTTTATCAATTCAATGTTGAATCCATACACTTGTCATTAAGCTTGTTACTTCTAGGACTAGGCCACCTCTCTTTTATATAAATTAACATTCACTTTTTGGAATTGATATTTTTGGAATTTATTCACTTTGCAATCAACTATTTTTGCTAAAACACTTTCTTCTAGGTTAAAATGTTTTTGTAAGATTTGGTCATTATTAGAAGGACCTTGTCTAAAAATTGTTAGGATTCACTTGCATTAGAAGCCTTGTTTGAAAAGATCTTATCAAATATAGACAGATTTGTTGGAAATTTATCAAATAGAAATGAGCAAAACACTTGCAACATAAACCTTTCTTTCTCAAGAGATAGGATAACTCATGGATGGCACATCACATTCTTGGCTCTAGAAAAAATTAAATGTTTAAATAAAACTCTAGAATATTATAAAGCAATGTGATCATATACAAAAGTGTAAACAAACTTGTTTTAATAATTGTTATATGTTTTTGGTGTTCTTAGCTCTGCCTCAAAGTATACATAATTAAATAGTTAATTTTACTTTTTCCGCACCGTTAATGAATTGGGTATACCCATCTTTGTGTTAAAAAAAAATCAAATAATTTTCAAATATTATTATTTTAAATAAATTATATAATTTTGATATATCCTAAAGAAGTTTATAAAAATATTTGGTTAAAATTTGTGATATGTTAGTTTTGAATTATATAGATGCAATAATTATTTATAATTATGTTTGTAAATATAATATATGAGAATTACATACATATAAATATATTTATATATTTATATTTAAATTTTTTAACTCATTACTCCTCTTTATTTATTCTTTATGTTTGTAAATATAATATATGAGAATAAAAAAATCTTTATATCAAGAAAACAAATTATTTGTGAAATGTATGTATGTATGTATGTATGTACATTGCAAAATTTGACATCTCAATTGTCATGTATTAAAATAAAAATATTATTTTTTATTAACAAGAGAAAGTATAATTAGAATCTACATTGATCAGAATAAAATCTATTAGTGTTGGACCACATTGGTCTTTGCATTTTATTTATTTATTTTAAATGGTTGTCAAGTTTTGATTTTGATAATATGATATAGTGAGAACTGCAGTTTATGTTGCAACTAATACTAAAAGCATAATTTGACCTTCAACATAAGAAATTGACATTAATGAAAAATTGAAGCTTTTCAAGTGGTTAATTTTTAAATGTTTCTTTGTGCTCTCACATCATTTCACTGTAAAAAAGTTAAGCTATTCTCCAACTAACTCTACAGTCTGCAAACCATCTATTTGTAGTTTTCATCATGTTTCTACCACACTTGCACCACTACACAGTCAACCAATTCAGCACAACACATAACACATGCACCTCAATCTTTCACATCAACTAACCTTTCCATTCAAAACCCTAAATAATCTTACAGAGGCAAATGCAACTCATCCTTGTTGGGCATTGCAACTCCTAGCCAGCAAAAACTTGTGAATACTGTAGCCCACATCACCATATACACAAGTTCAGGCAAAATCCCATGAGCACCCACAAGTGAATGCATAGTGCAATCAATCCAGTAGAAAAAAAAACACAAAAATCCTATCCTACATGTGTACAAGTATGTACATACATGTCTGTACAGTAGCAAACAAAACAAGCACATAAATGCAGCGATTTTCACTCATTTATTCATTTCATTTCATGTATATTGAAGGTCACGAAGTCGTTGATGAAGCCGACATGCAAACCATAAGCTGCAGGGAGACGTTTCGGCCCACAGTGAGAAAGAGGCCCGCACTGAGGCGGTAACTGTTGATCTGGCGATCTGAGCATGATTCCGATAGACGTGCAGGAAAAAAAACGAAGAAAAACGCAGAATAAAAAACGCATTGAGAAACACAAAGAAGAAGGTTGCAGGCACAGGCACAGGCACAGGCTCATGTGTAGGGCCAGGCAGTGAAGATAGTGGTGGTACTGGGATGTGCGACATTTACTGCTGGGTCCCTGCAACAACAGTGTGGACAAAGCACAGAGACGGGCCAGAGGACAACTGGGTCAGGAGGAGCTCGGAGCCTGATGGTGATCGTGATTCCTCCTCCAGGACAGCAAGGTCGCTCGGGGAATGATAGAATCAGCCTTGCGCTCGCTGCCCATCGTTTTCTGGTCACAGAACTCCAGCCGGCAGGTTTGGTTGGCTTTCGAGCAACCTTTCATCCATAGGGAGCACGAACCGATCCAGCACTGAACAGCTCAACGCAGATTCTTGGGGATACTTCATTCCTTTGCCTTGCCTCTGGACCGAGGACAGTGTACCAAGGAGTAAATGGACCTTGCGTGTGTGTGTGTGTATTAGTGTTAGTTTGAGCAGGTTTGATCGGTTTAAGCCCTGGTGGCGGATCCGTCAAGGGTTAGCCTGTTGTTGCTCTGATTGTCGATTAGCTTAAGAAGAGGAGATAATCGATTGGTAATCACCGCAGGAATCGATAAGATCTGATGTTCAAAATTCCTGAACACCGCGAGGTGTGATATTTGTAATCGTGATAGGAGTTGTTTAAAAGCAGGTTGACCTTTTGTTTCGTAATAACTGAATAGAGCACGTCACATTGAACATGGAGAGCATACTTTTCACAAATAACGTTTTTTTGGTATTATTTATTTCTCGAGTGATCAGGTTAATCCTGTATTCTCCAGCGTTCCCTATCAAGTGGAAGCATCACCATCAATGAAGGACTGGAATTTGACCCCACAATTCGATCATGCAGCTCTAACGAAGCTACGTATGAGAATCACACTCGCCTTCATTGACGGTAGTTGTGTGTCAAAAGAGAGGTAATCAACTTGTCCTCAGCTCAAAAGACAAAACAGATGACATGTTGATAATGACCATTTTTTAGTTACGAAACAACACATGGAAATTTCATGTCGAAGTAATTTTTACAGGTTTTGCAAATCAACTGACCGACTCTCAGAAGTTTCTTCACAAAATTTCTATGTTTGTAATGCACCATCATGTTGATGATTGTATTGCAATCATATAGATTACTGTGAGGTAACCCGTGTGGTTTACTCATTCTCAACCACTGAAATCATCAAATATCTCTCTTCTTGGTTCTGGGTCCACATGCAGCGATCCTGAGCCAACTGCGCAACGTTGGACAAAGCCCATGAATGTTAATCTTCCTGATAAGTATTTTTATCAACGGTAATCCTCATGTGACCTTTGTGGATGTAAAGCTGTGAGTAAAGGCCTTGATCCTATGTTCAATAATTTATTACATACTAGGCACCACATTACTTACAGATTTCAAAATATTGCTGCTCAATCCTAAACCCTTAACTCCAAGTGTCTGATAATGCACAAACAAAAGATCTCTGTTTCCATAATGAAATTAAATGTCAAATTGAGCTCCAATCTACATGCAAGAACATGAGCAACCTGGAACTTGCCTATCCTTCTTTCGCCAGCTAAGTGGTCGCAGCATTACCAATTGCAGAGTTTCAAAACCTTTTGTATTGATTGAATCAATCAGGGTTGCTTCTAGACACTTAAAGTGACGGTCTCCTGCGATCTGAGAGTGAGGCCAAATATAGAAGCAAGAAAATTCATCCAAGCTTGCTCGGAGCCACACGTGGAATACGAAGTACAGCATTTCCTATGATAGTGCTTGAAATAAGCAAATAATGCTTGAAAAGGGTCCCAAACCATGCCTGCAATCAGCTTCAGTACCACATACTTGTAAGAGAATAAAAGACATGTCAGAATTGAACATAGAAAATTGGAAACTTACAATTTCGTTCCATTATATGCCAACAAACAGACAAGACTCATTCCTTACTGATCGGAACATAAAAAGCTGGGTTGAAAAAGTAGTTAAGCTCTGAAGGTGAGATGGATTTTGTCTGAAGAAACACAGTGAAATGCAACTTACAACTCGTCTTTCAAGAGGACAACACAATGTTTATTAACAGCTACAAACCCAGCACTAGAGATGAGGTATACATGAAAACAGGTCCTCCGAGCTATCGTAGATGAGGCCGTTGGCCGCCGACCCATTCTTTGACGTTGTTTGTTGCATTTAGTCAATGCTCTCCATCAACATTCAGAACCATCAATACGGACCCTTTCATGGAGCGACAAGTTCCCACAGCACGAAATGATAGATAAGTTATATTTTACTATCTGTAAAAGAGATAAGGGCTAGGAGCAAAAACACATCATGATTCTCAATAGATCATTCAATGCTGCTTTTACTAACTGACCCAGGTGCCTGGCTCTTATTTAAAGCTCTTAAATGATGTCTCAGTGCTCAAGAATCGAGAACATCGCCATCTTCATATATCCAAGCAAACTACACAACCCCCAGTCTTTAAAATTTCAAACAGATGGACCCTGAACCCGCCTGTTGTACCTTAACTGAATGCTCTATTTACCTTCACCAGCAAGGCAGCACGAGGAGGCCAGATGTAAAGTACTGGACAATCACTGCAACACAATTGCCAACATAATGCTCATGAGTAACAAATTGCAGCTCTGGTAAGCGAAAAGAAAAAAGAAACAGTTCTTATTGCACACTACTCACAAAATCTTCTAATTCAACATTACGAGGTAACATAAACTTGAGCATAACGAAATAACTTGGAATCTTCAAGTGGAGTGAGGAAGATTCACACGTCATGGATGCAGTTGCGTGTCTCTTCTATAGCTGCAGAGCATGGAACCACTATCTTCACCAATCCTGCCTGAGAAGGGATCTTCTGATCAGCCATAAAAATACCCTCACGACCACTTCAGTTCATTTTAAATCTTAGAGTTGCTTCTTCACCCTGCAATCCATCACATAGTGTTCAAACTACCACTTGCATGAACACAAATCTCAGGAGGAAACCATCACAAGTCAATTTGAAATCGAAAAAACTAAGTGAGTCGTACAAGTAGGATGAATAGGTTCAACGGAGATTGACACGATAAGTTGTTGTCGATATAGAGTCACCTTGAACAAATAGACACGTAACCTAAAGTGACACGAATTCCTCGTCGTAAGAAACTAGTGGAGCAAGAACTGAAGCCAATTAAGCGCATCACAACATCATCAAACAAATGGTGTACTAGATCCCTGTCCTCCAGATAGAGCCAGATGGAGAGCCTCTCCCAACCATGTGGCAAATTTTGTGATTCAAACTTTGAAACAAAGTGGATACAGGAGTTCTATCGAAAATGCCCACTACATCAGCAAAATACACAAGAATCTACAGAATAAAACTTGAACGTTCATGCGTGAAGAATGGTACCCAGTTCATGAACAGTTGTTCATCACACTTATTCTGCTACTTAGAAAGGAACTCAACTTGTAAACCATCACACTGTCTTCCACTCGCGACCAAATCGCACACCGAGAATCTGAAACAGGACTTGTAAAACATCGACACACGAGTGTATTCAACCGATTTTTGGCGGTAGAAAGGCGAGCTGCGGCATTCCAAGAGCGACGTGCATTGTAGACCGGTGGACTAAGGGAATGTGAAGAGAATGCTTGGCTCTTTGTACTTAGAACTTGGAAGAGTTTTTGTACTATAGACATCATTTTCTGAAGAATTTATTGGCATGTCATTTTACTAAGGTCCTTGTATTTTTATTTCAAAAAAAAATAAACAATAAGAATAAAAAACATAATGATATTTTATATTGAATTAATTTTTATTTATGTAAGCTTTTATATACTTTATTATATATATGAGAATGATATTGACATGGCACAAATAACTTTGTACATAAAAATAATATTTTATTATTTTATTATTAATAATATGTCAAGTGTATAGAGAGATTTGGTACCATACGTCTAAGACTTAGGTTTTAGATCTTGTAAAGGGTCTTAACAGGGGATCTTAGAGATCATTGATTTCCTATTTAATTTAAGTATTGCAGTATTAAAAATACTACAAAACTCAAAGAAGGCTTATTTTTTTCAAATTGAGTCTTTAGAAGATGATTTTGAGTGTTTTGCTTCTCTTTTATACATCGATATATTTTTACAATATTCATATATGGCTTGACTTATTATGTTTATTATAGAGTTTTTGAACTTCTTTTAAGATTTTTTTTTACATATTATTACTTTAAAAAAGATCTTCATGCACGAGTGTAAGTGATGTTTAAACACTTAATTAAAAAAAGAAAAGAAAAAGAAGTACTTTTGAATATGTTTTTGTAAAATTTGTATGCATTGATTTAGTAAAGCATAAGTTTGATTTTTGACCATAATTTTTTATCTACAAAGCCAAAAAATAAAAATAATATAGATTATGTTATATATAGTTGATTATAGATTATTCATCTATTTGAGACAAAAATACATTTACAAGAGCATATTTCATTTAATTTATTATATTTTCTTTTCTTTTCTTAACAACTTTAAATATTGATATGAAAGAACGTAGAAATAGTAAAAAAATAAAATAAAAAAAAAATTATTAAGCTTATGAATAAATAAACTAGAAAAGAAATATATATTTTATTGGTTTAGTAAAAGGCTTAAAAAATTGAATAAATAGAAAATACTTTAGTTAGAAAAAAATATGATGCTTGTATTTGAAAATTAGTTATTTTTTTGACTAAAATTGGAATGTATTTTCTTTAAAAAAATATTATCCAATTCTTGCTAAAATAACAATTGTAAGTAAATTATGAAATAGTATACAATATAATTCTATTAAATATTATGATATCATATAATTTGTATAATACAATATTTAGTTACCTATCATATCAATGGCAATAACACACAATATTATTGGTTGTACAATCATCATCATATAGATTTTTGTCATTTACAAAATTTTCCTTATTTAATATACCTAATGAATCTATAATTTTTTCTTGATCCTTATCTTGTGAGCATTAGACCATTCAAAAGTATTATCTATTGTTTTTAAATAATAATCGATTAAATGTCAATGAATCTAAAAATGATTCTCATATTAGAATCAACACCTTTAGCTTTTAAATTAGATTATTTTTATAATCATTGTTGTTCTTTTTTTCTTTGCTAAGATATTATGTTATAATACAACTATTAGGTGAAAGAAAAAAATAATGATTATATTATAGAACTTATATATATATATATATGTTAGCGAATTACCTTGAACTTTACTTAGTTAGGCTTTCATTATTGCATGTAGCTCTAATAAGTAATTTTTTATAAATTTATTAACTTTTGAAAAGTAAAAAGTATCAAATTATAGATAATAAGTATAATTAGTATAAAAGGTGATTTTTGAATAAAAAAATATACTATGTTATTACATGCAAATTTTGCAAATAAAAAAAGAGTTGTTCAATCATCTTAATAGTAGTTGATAATATATTTCAAATACTACTCCAAAACTTGATTTATGAGTTTTGCTTGCCCATCAATTTGAAGATGAAAGACTTAAGATAGTTTTATATTTATCTTCAATATTTCAAAAAGAAAATTTTAAAACATAGATATAAATTGGATTCTTTTATCTAATAAGGTATTCTTTAGTAATTTATAATAAAAATAAATATTTTAAAAAGTAATTTTTTTTTTTTCACTTATAATGATTTTTTTTTGTACTACAAAATATACCATCTTACTAAAATAATCCACTATTACAAATATAGAGCCATAAGAATTTAAGATTAGATGATCAATGATAAAATCTATAGAACTCATAACCATAGTTTTTCTAGTATATGTCATAGTTGGAGAAGTCAATAATAGTTGGAGAAGTTAATAAGATTGATGATGAGGAATTTTTTATTTTAAATAAATATCACATGATTGTACAAAATCCTTAATTGCCTTTCACATTTGCGGCCACTAAAAAACTTTTGAAATTAATTTTAATATTTTATTGTATCTAAAAGATCCTAAAATTAAAAAAATTATGAAGAACTTAAAGAGCATGTAATTTAATATTACATTTTGAAATAGATTGACATCTTTTTGAAATAAAAAAGATTGTTTGTAAATTAAAATTTGTAGGTATTATAAAATTTTAAAGAACTATTTTTAATATCATGCACATGAAGATCTGATATATTTTATTGAAATTAATCAAATAATACTAAATTAATAATTAACGTTGATTTCATTGCTTAAAAGTGAAACTACTCTAACTTCAAAAGAATTATTTGTTGTTGATTAAAAATTGTATTTTATTTTTTTGGTTGAAGATAAGAACATGTAAAAAATATTTTTGATAAATTGTATTGTTTTTATAGTTAATAAATAAAATTAAATATAAATCTTGATGAAAACATGTTTTAACAATCTTGGTAATAATTAAATATGTGTATTAACATAAAATACTTAAGATTCTTGTCAATTGTATAAATAATCATTTAATTAGAAGTGCTTTTTAAATAATAGCCTTATTCTTAAAATGAATCTATCATTACAAAAAGTTCTTTATTGTCAATCTTAAAATTAATCTTAATTGCAAAAATATTTTTTGAATGAAAAGCTATAGAATGAATTTTATTATCTACTCCTATTTATAATAAAATGGCACTCAAGATAAAGTCTAATGTATTTGTTTCTATAAAAATTGCATTAAAAATATCAACACAATATAAAATTGGTGTTGCAATAAAAATTATCTTTAAAACTTTAAATATTGCTTTGGCTTCTTTATTTTTATTATTATTATTATTATTTTGAAATTTATTTATGTAAGTAAAGTTGCTCTTTGAAAATTATTTTTTTATAAAGATTCAATAATAATTGAAAAAATCAAAAAACATTGAAGATATCTTATTGTTCTTGAAATCTTCTAATCCATAATAATTTATATTTTTTTGGAATCAATTATAAGGCCATTATTTAAAATGATATATTCTAAGAAATTAACTTGAGTTATATGATTTTTTTCCATCTTAATATATAGCCTTACATCTCCAAATATTTGTAATACACAACAAATATAAAAGTTCATATAATCCTCTACTTTTAGAATAGATTAAAATATCATCTAGATAATAGGTAACAAAATTATCTAAATATTTACATAAAATATCATTTATTAGATATTGAAAAGAATTTGGAGTATTTATGAATCCAAAAGCCATAATATTATAGTTAAAATACTCATATCTAATTCAAAATATATCATTATATTCATCCTTTATTTTATATATATGAAGTTATATATTTCTTATACATCTATTTTAATATAAATCTTTTTTTGATTCAATTAATCAAAAATTCTTGATATCAAAGATAATAAATACCTATTCTTTGTAATTTTTTTGATAAGTCACATATAATTCATGCTCATCTATAGAGATCTATCTTATTTCTTCATAAATAAGATAAGGTCTTATGTTCAAGATTTCAAATGGTGCATGAGGTTTTTGACCAAATTCTCATTAATGTAAACTTTGAATAAGCCAACTTTTTTTTTAATAAGCTTCAAATTAGTTTAAATGGTGGTTGAGGTCTTTTTTGAAGATTAATCAATGAATCATAAGATTTTTTTTTAAATAATATTTATATTTTTTTTCTAAAAAATATCTTGATAATAATTATATTACCTTAAAATATTTCTTGAAGTCTTTCGACCATTAAAAATAGATGCGGCATAAATAAAAAATGATTTCATGCATACTACAAAACCATCTATAATTTTGAAATGTTCAAACTTAATTTTCTTTACTAAAAATATTTTATGACTTTTAAAAAATTCTTCATCTAAAAAACTAACTAAGGCTCTTGAATCTAGTGGAACAAAGGCTTTGTGGTTTTAAGATCTTAAATAAATATCTATTATAAAATATGGTGAGAATTTTAAAGAGCAAATATAACCTTCACTAAGTGTTGCATGAGATTCTAGCCACTTGGTCCTTGTTGTAAGTAAAAAAAATTATTTTTTAAGACATTGTCTTCATTAAAAATCATACTTCTGATTTTGTAATTGTGTTCCTTCTTTGATCAATATTGATTAGTGTGTTTAGATTCTCTATAGTATAAATACAATCTTTCTTGATGATGTCAAGTATTTTCTTGCCGACCAAGTTATTTCAAATGTATTGCAATTTACGAAGAATTTTCTCCTTATTTGAAAACTTAGGAATTATTTTTATAACTTGATTTATTCTTCTCTAATCAAGTCTTTATTTTTAGTATCTTTCAAAGAATTAATTATTGCATGCAATGGCATGAGCAATAAATTATTTTAATAAAATTATTCTAGATATTTTTAATAATAAAACTTTGATATTATCTTTTAGTCAATATCAAAATTGGTTGATAATGGCTATATTATTCCGATCCACATTACAAATAAGGCTTTGAAATTTGGCAACATAAATGATAGTTGATCGTAATATATATTATAAAAAACATATTTATTTTTAGTTTTTATTTGTAATCAAATTTTCTAATTATGGCCATATATACTTTCAAAAATAAATTTAAATTATACATGAATTATGATTTTTTTTAATATTGAAGATATAAATAAAAAATAATTACTTAAAAATATGAATGCATGTATAAATCTAACTGAAGTAAATCCATCAAGGTATTGAAAAGAATGTAATCTTAAATAAAACTTGATTTTTTGTCAAAATCTTTGAAATTTTGATCTTCTTCTATCAATCTTCTACAACATACTAATCTTTGCCTCCTTAATATTGGTGGTAGGAAAGCTTTTTGAATTCACTTGTAAGATTGATTTACTTATTTCTCTCAATTGTATAAATTCTTGGCATAAATATTAGATCTCATTGTTAATTTTTTTTTATAGGTGTAAGAATAATACTTTTATGTTTGATATTAATATTTTATAATTTTTTTGTCTTGAAAGTGTTGACAAGCTCATGAAAATCTACAATAGTTACAAATTTATTTTCATTCTCACAAAGTATAGCATTTATAAATTTTTTTTCATAGATAATTTTAACAAATCAACAAGTCAAATAAGAGGACGAGAATCCCTAATTTCTAATACCAAATCAAAACTTCTAAAAAATATATATATATATATATATTATTAAAAAAATCAATATTAAATAAACAAAAAAATGTTAGTTAAAAGTGGATAGTTTGCAACTTTTAAAACACAACAAACAATATGGAAACATATAAGTCTTGTAGTTTATAGAAATATTAACTAACATTTAAAGATTAATTTAGGTTTTGCTTTGACTATGAGATTCAATTTAAGGCATTAGTGCACAACGTTGGAAGAAGTTGAATGTTGTCAAAGGATAGGATATGTTAGATTTTCTATCTAGTATGCCTTGTTCTTAGGGGTTTTTGAAATCTGCCAAGGTAAGATATTGTATGTTGTTTAGTGACATAATCTTATGGAGGGTTGAAGAAAAATGTTTTAAAACAGCAACTACATTTGATTTGATTTTGATTGTGTTAATTTTGAATTGAACACATGTCTATATCATGCTTGATGTGCACAAATGGATTTTGTAGGTTTGGTGTTTTGTAAATGGAAGAGGGAAGAAGTGTGAAGTAAAACCCATCTTAAGCCAGAAATATGAACAAAGGGGAGGGAAAAAGGAGGAAGAGACTAGGAATAAGAAACAAGAACTTAGAATAGAGACAAAATTAGTCATGAGATAGTAAAGGGAGGTGTGGCTTTACTAATTCCTTATCTATCTATCTATCTATCTATCTATATATTATGATGTTTATTTGATAACATTATTGTCAATATACGTGCATTTATAACAAAAAAAAAAAAAAAAAACAAACAAACAAACAAACAAAAATACAATTCATTCTTTTTTATATTCCAAATATTTAAAAAACTTCAATATCTTATTAGCATAAAGATATAAATAAATTTTAAAATATATATTTATGCACTTTTTAAAAATACTATTTTTTTGTGTATTGCAAAAAATCCATATGAATTCTAAAAGTAGAAGAAGCAAATGTATTTATTTATTGTTGTAATTGTGCAAAAACATCAAGATTTATTATTTTATATATTAATATTATAGTATATAAAAGTATTTGTACCAAAACCTTACAATCCAATACTTTGATATTAAATTACATACAATTGATAAGAAGTGTTGAAAGATTTTTAAAATGATGAATATTTGACAATTAATTATTTGTATTGCTTAATCATATGGTTTCTATGTAAATTCAACATAGTTGATTTTTGTAGAAGTAGTAGCATTAGTACTTAGTGTAGTTGATATTTATTTTTGTATTAATGGGTTTTCTCTCAGAAAAATGATAAAAAACAAATATTATACTAGTTGACTTTTAGGACCAAAAATTTAATGGAATTGGATTTTGAGGTCAAAAGTGATTTAGGCTAACAACACATACTTGTATATTTGCAGCTAAAACATTGATATTAAAATTTTCAATATAAAAAATGTCATGATTATTCTTTAAGTTAATACAAAAATTAGGTTTTGAAAGTTTTTATAATGACAAGAAGCATATTAAAACTTAATTAAACATACTATATAATTTTTATTCTGTATTTTTTCTATTACTATAAAAAAAATCAATATTTAAAAAATAATAAATAAAAACCAAGTATTCCAGAAAAAATAGAATAAATTAAAATTAAATTATCCATGTCAAAATAGATAGTTGCAAATATTTTAAAATGTTTATTAAAAAAAATTACAAGTCAAACTTGAGCAAGCAATTTACTTTTAACATCAGTAAGACAAAATTGATGTACTTTCGTTATTTGATATCCCTTAACTAATATTCCTAACTTACTTAAAAATACTTTTTTGAAATAGAGATTTCTAAGTTGTAAACTTATGTCTCAATAAATATTTCTTACATAACTTATAAAATTTCTATCCTTTGAGGTTATAAACTAAGCAAGGTGCATTTTTATTACCAATCAAAACATTAGGTTCCATTTAGAAAAATGTTGAGAAGTATTTGGTTATTAATCAAAACTTTTATATCATAATTACTAATTATTTTGTAAAGTTTTTTTTGAATTGATTTAAAACTTGGATTTTCATATTAAATTAACTCAATAATTTTTATATTGTCATATTCTCTCTTTTCAAATGTAAGTCCTCCAAGAAAATCCAAAGCTATTCAAATTATCCAATGTTAATTCACATTAGTCACATTCATCTGCATAGTACTTATATTTTATTATGCCAACTATTGTATGGAACCCTCTCTCAATTTCGTGGAAGGTGCTTCTGGAGAACACGGGAACACTTTGTTCGCACACGTAGGCAACTTCGAGATCCGTTGTTCTATCCAGGACCTAAAGTGAAGTACCGAGACATGGATCGTCACCTGAACAAAGGCGTGGTCAGATTAGGGTTTGCGTCGGTGGTCGGCTTATGGTCGCAACGAGCCCCCAGAAACGCTCTTTTTCGTGATCCCCCATCGTCGGAGCCACGCTTCTGCGCAGGCGAGCCGCTGTCTCTCATCATGGGTAAGCAATTTCTCGCAGCCTCTGCCCTCGTCATGGATCTCTGTGTGTATGTGGAGCTGACGCCTGACCAGATTCGGAATGAATTCTCAACCTTTAACTAGGGTTTTTGTTTTGTTGAATTTTAGGTGCGTACAAGTACATTGAGGAGCTGTGGAGGAAGAAACAGTCCGATGTGCTGCGCTTCCTGCTGCGTGTTCGCTGCTGGGAGTACAGGCAGCTGCCCGGCATTGTCCGCGTCACCCGCCCTAGCCGCCCTGACAAGGCTCGCCGTCTTGGTTACAAGGCCAAGCAGGTCAGTTTGGATTAGAGACCCTTGGTTTCAGTGTTTTTGTCTGTAATTGTTTCTGTGTGTCTACATTTATCTACATGGAACGCTGTCTTGGACATTAGGGTTTCGAATTTGACTTTGTCCTCTCGTGGATTAGTGATTAGTAGTTTGACGTGTATCGAACGTGTTCGGCAGTAGACCAGTGTGTTTTGATTATACTTTTCAGCACCCTTGTTGTTAGGGTGCCTGGATTCTATCCATATGATATGTTTAGATGTCTAGATTTTCGGATGATAATGGACCTCAACTGCAGGGATATGTGGTCTACCGTGTCCGTGTCCGCCGTGGAGGCAGGAAGAGGCCAGTTGCCAAGGGTATTGTGTATGGAAAGCCCAAGAACCAGGGTATTACGCAGCTCAAGTTCCAGCGTAATTTGAGGTCTGTTGCTGAGGAGCGCGCTGGACGCAAACTTGGTGGCCTTAGAGTCCTTAACTCTTACTGGATCAACCAGGTAAAGTAGTGACTTTTTCCGTGAGAGCTTATTGCTTGCACGCTCATGAGTTATGTCTAAAACATCATTGCTTGCAAGACAGCTGCATTTTCAAATCACAGTGTCATTAAGTCCTTTTCGTGCAAAGACCTAGATTAATCGCCTCTTGATGCTCCGGTTTTATCACAAGCCTAAGCCCACATACCTTGTCCTCTTTCAGTGTCCGTTTCTGTGACCATCTAGATGACAATCTGGTACTCGTTATCTTGAGTATTCATATGCAGACATCTTAGGCAAAATCTCATCAACATGCTTTTCTTGTGTAGGACTCCACTTACAAGTACTTCGAAATTATCTTGATAGACCCACAGCACACTGTGATCCGCAAGGATCCCCGAATCAACTGGATCGTGAACCCAGTGCACAAGCACCGTGAGTTGCGTGGTCTGACCTCAGCAGGAAAGAAGTACCGTGGTCTCCGCGGCAGGGGGCACTTGTACACCAAAGCCCGCCCTTCAATCCGCGCTACCTGGAAGCGCAACAACACCCTGTCTCTCAAGCGTTACCGATGAAGATCTTAGGGTTATTGATGATGTTCTCACTCTCATGTTGGTCAGCATCAATTTATTAATGTTATGACCCACCACAATTTTGGATTTACTTATCCTTTCATCTGCATTCGTATCTGATTGGAGGTGCAAGGAACATCAGCGTCACTTAGGTTTTGAACGACTGGGCGAGGTTGTTGTGGTGTGTTGTGTGCTGAAAATGTGAAGATATTTCTCCAAATATAAGTTGGTTTTTTATCTTTCCAGTTGTGCTCTCTAAAGGTACTGACTTCACTGGTCAAAAATATGCTAAATGTTTTGTGAAAACGATGGTTCAGGGATTTTTGTTCTGCACTTCTTCAGCTCTTCGAAGTGTCGGTATATCTTCTTACAACGAAGTTTCTCAGTGTAAACAATGGACGGTTTATAGTAATCTCAGGCCTGGATATGTTGGTTAAGGGTTTCTCTTCGTTTCGTTAAGGATCTCATTCTTCGTGTGAGTTATTTTTAACCTGGATGTGAGGAAACTTACTTTAATAGGAGGCTCAACGATCGATAGCTATGCAGGTATGCCGATTTCAAAAATCGGCTATAGGACTTATCTCCTAATCGACAGTTAGGTTGTTCTTCTAGGATAACATTTTTACGATCTAAATTCTAATTAGATTGGGAGTATAACGATACATCCCAAAAATATCCTTCGGCAGCTCTCATATTGATATCTGCCACACGCTTCCGTTACCTTTGTGTTAACTTTTCTATGAAGTGAGAAGCCTCCGAGAACTACTCCACACTTCAAGTTCTTCCATCATGAATATCAGTTAACAGATTTTCCCACAATCGCAAAGTTCATTGTCAACTAGTAAGTTATCTCTGTTAGATCACTCAAAATTACATTCGTAATTTCAATTGTACACATTCTAATGGTGGGAGGAGACGCTATACACATCTGAACCTTAACATTTCATTAGTATTCAAATCGAGATAGAGTTATGTAACAATGAATACTATTGACCTTTCAATTACTTCAGTTTAAGCAGATTGTTTAAGACATCTACCGAA
Organism: Physcomitrium patens; assembly: GCF_059467195.1. Lineage (NCBI taxonomy): Eukaryota > Viridiplantae > Streptophyta > Bryopsida > Funariales > Funariaceae > Physcomitrium > Physcomitrium patens. The sequence goes on from NC_143417.1 coordinate 15,808,881, forward strand.
CGGTATATGAACACAACAAAATAAGACAATGTTGCAATGAGCATTCCGGCATTTGTTTGTCTGCAATTATTAGTATACAACATATACACTGATCATTTTTTGGTAATCTGTATCCAACATGTGTACACAGACCAAGTCATGGATTCATATAAATATAAAAATCAAAGAAAAAATGTAATGGCAATAATAGTAATAATAATAATAGTAGAAGGAGAAAGGCCCTTATAGAATTGGTGCACTATTTCAAATAAAATTAATAAATAAAACGTATACACTACTTGAAAATCATTTCCATGAATTAAAATTTCCGAAATATTTATTAGACCGAAAATTTTGCAAGGTCAGAGCCGGAATTACCACTTTAAATGAGAAAGTTTTCAATTGGTGAATTCATACGTAGTTTACATCATTAAATTATTGCCTTAAAACTAATATGCTTTAACCATTATTTTACAAGAATTGTGATATTCATTTTTCTTTTCTTTTCCTTTCTTTATATTTGTAACTCTTCAACCATCCCTCCATTAATGTGATATCAACCCTATTTTAAGTTAAAATTCCTGAACATAGAAATTCCATACAAAACCTACAAATTTTATATTTCTAGAAGGAATCGCAACTTGTAGCATTTGCTAGTAAGTCCAAATTGTAGGTTTCAACAATCGACATCCACGACGAACAGACACGAGGTAATTCACGTTCATCCACAATTTGTCATCTATCAGTTCCGTGGCCTGCCGAGAAGTGTTGTAGGAATCGTGAGGTGCCGCAACGTCTTTGATCGCGAGCACGAGTGGATGGTCTCGCAGTCGCGAATCCTGTGCCGGAGTATTATTTGAAGTTGGGTTCTGAATTCTCACGGCGTGATTCATTTCCTGTAAGAAAAATTGATGTTTTGTGGGTGTGGAGGAACTGATTTCTCTTGTGGTCGACGCGACGATTGTGTTTTTATAGTTTGTTGGCTGGTCGTTTTTTTGGATGCTACTTGAAAGCAGGGAAATTCTGCTTGTCGAGAATGGATTTTTTTTGGGTATGAGTTTTTGAGAGTGAAGCAGTGTTTTTGATGCAGAGTTTTTCGGGGGGGGGGGGGGTGAGGTAGAGAATGTGACGATTAGCTGGCGCGAGTTTGAAGTATAGAATTGAGCATGGGGTGGACATGGACCTCTCGGTTTACCGCCGTTTTGATCGTGGTGGCGGCGGTGGTGGTCAATATTGATGCGGAAGCTGCTCCTTATGTTCGGCCACCAGCTCGGAAGGCGCTCTCCTTCTGGGGTGGCGTGAAGAGAAAATCCACAGTTCAACAGGTGAGCTTGTGAGTAGAGCTTTTCCCTCATGAAATCTGGAAATCCTTCCTCATGAACTATCATCTGTTCAATCCGTTGTGATGAAGAGTCCAACTCCCTATCTTGTGCTTGTATCCATGTGATGAGGGTTTAGCGTTGAGCTTTCTGTGTTTGGCATTGAATCCACGCGGTTCTAATCTTTGCTATGGGTGTGTGAGTGTGGGTGTGTGTGTGCAGGTGCATGTGTCATTAGCAGGACCCAAGCACATGAGAGTCTCATGGATGAGTACTGTGTATCAAAACAAGCCACCAGTCGTTCAGTATGGATTAAATTCAAGGAATTATACTTTCACGGCTATTGGGAAGTCGTTTGGCAGCTACTCGTTTCTACTCTACGAATCTGGTATTATGAATCATGTTGTCATTGGTCCTCTGGAAGACAGCACCTCTTACTACTACAAATGTGGAGTTGGTCTTGAAGAATACAAATTTAAGACCCCTCCAGGTGTCGGCCCGTCTGTTCCTGTCAAATTTGCAGTTGTTGGTAAGTGCTACAATTTGAGGTTTATTACTCTTTATTGATCACATGGCAGTATGAGAGGATTTCAATTGTGCATTCAATTAAGAATTACATGTTCAGGCCTTGTGTGATGCATTAATCCTTCGCATACTTTTTTTTATTTCCGTATTAACCGCAGGAGTGAGAAAGAGTGGATTTATGTTACTGTGGTGATATGAACTGGTATATGCGTAGGGTACTGCCGAATCGTGTGAAATCATCGTGGAATTCGATCTTGTTCTTCTTACTTGATGCCCTGAATAATGTAGACCGTGGGGGTACAATACTTACTCAATTCTGTGCAGGGGATTTGGGTCAGACTGGATGGACAGAATCTACTCTAGCGCACATCGGTGTTTCCAACTATGATGTTCTGCTTTTTGCTGGAGACTTAGCATATGCGGACTATTACCAGCCTTATTGGGACTCATTTGGCGAGCTTGTTGAACCGTACGCCAATGCTAGACCTTGGATGGTAACAAGTGGAAACCACGACATTGAGTATATTCCACTTTTCGTTGAATCATACCGCTCTTACAATTTGAGGTGGCAAATGCCTTACATGGAAAGCGGCTCCGATTCCAACTTGTATTATTCCTTTGAAGTTGCGGGGGCGCATGTTCTTATGCTTGCTGCATACGCGGATTACAGTAAAGGCTCTGTCCAATACAAGTGGTTGCAGGTAAGAAGGCTAATGTGCTTTAGCTGATGTTGGTTTAACGTATTTCTGTTTCAGTCTCTCTGCTCATCTTTGTCATTTTGTGTTTGCATTGCTACAGTCGTTGTGTTCACACCTTGACACTATCGAAATGATACTGAAATTTGCAGTCAGACCTGGATAAAGTGGACAGGAGCAGGACACCATGGCTTATTGCGGTACTACATACTCCATGGTATAACACAAACCATGCTCATCAGGGCGATGGAGATGGCATGAAGAAGGCAATGGAATTAATGCTCTATGAGGCCCGTGTAGACATCCTTGTTACTGGGCATGTGCATGCATATGAGCGCACGGTGAGCTATTTTTTACTTTGTCGACTATGGTTTTTATTGTAGTAGATTTGAAGGTGGGTTGTTGAACACAAGTCGAAGGAGCTATGTAGTGTTATGCTTAAATCGAACTTCTAAGTACACGTCTAAAGCTGTCTATGGTGGAAGAAGACACTCGGTTGGTACCTCTGATGAACTATTTACTTGAGGGGCTCGCTGTGTTTTCCGACTAACTCAAAATGCGTGCATGTTTTTTTAGAAAAGTTTTATGTATGTGATTTTACTTTACAAATGGTTCTGACCTCAATTACTGTTCGTTTGAGGAATCAGACACGAGTCTATGCAAACAAAGTCGATCCCTGTGGTATTATGCACATCACCGTGGGCGATGGAGGCAACCGGGAAGGTCTTGCTAGAAGGTGCGTCTCATCATTCAAATGTGTTCCAAAGCTAGTCCTTGTTTTTGGGTCGTCCATACTTATGTTTAAGAGCTACGTGGGTCGAGTCTTACTTTCCACATACCTCGAGATTTTTGTGAGGATGTTGTTCTTGTAAAGAATCTCTTCACAAGTCATGCATGAATATTGAGGCTTGGATTTGGATTTTGTGCAGGTTTCGTGATAATCCACCAGAGTGGTCCGCATTCCGAGAGGCAAGTTTTGGTCATGCGGAGCTTGAAATTGTGAATGCAACTCATGCCCACTGGACTTGGCGCCGGAATGACGATGACGACTCTGTTATGGCTGACGAATTGTGGATAACGACCCTGAGTGCCGGGCTTTCAAACTGTGTTCCAGTGAAACCAAGTGTAGAAAGATCTTTTAAATCCGAATCTTTTCGTGTAGGGAAGGGCATATACTAGATCAGTCGATAGCTTAGTTTTGTATCAATGTACCATCAACCTGTTCACATCCGATTAAAAATCATGACCTTTGCTTGTGTTTTAAACTCTTTTGATGCATCCTGTGATACTTTCAGCTGAAGAGGTGTATTTGTGGCTGATTCTACTGATACCAAATCGTGCTTTCTGACTTAGAGAGGTCGATGCACCGTTCTGACGTCCTGAAGAACGGTGCATCGACCTGAGATCATACTGACTGTTGTTGCCTGTATTGCAGATAATGTAGCTCGTGCAATTTTATTTTGCCTAGATACAGAACTCCAAAATTCATCTTGTTTAGCTATTTGGTGACAGAACCTAATGGTGGTGTAGGGAAGAGTGGAAGCAAAAATCGTAATCGGAATACAGATGTGCAGCAGATAAACTAGATTACTCTAACATGAAACAGGGGGATATGAATTTAATCAAACATCAATTTCAGTCTTTAAAGGACCGAAAGAGATGCCACCTGATTGCTAGCATCATTCATCCACCATACAGTATGATCTTATCAAATATATATATATATATATATATATGTTTAAATTTTTATTCTAAATAACAATAATAAGTTTCATATCTTAGAATATTTTTATATATACCTACATACATACAGACATACATAGTTGTTTAATTTCTGAAAAGCTGGAAAAATAATAAGTTTGAATTCTGAAAACTTGGTACTCCTGGAAGCATCATCCTACTTTATTGTATTTAATATTTGCTATTTACACCGAAAAATAAATTATTACTGGTATTTTCAATCAAAGTAAATTTCAGCATCATAAATTTTTACTTGCTTACAAGACTTTGTATTTTGATATCTACTTGTACAAATTTTTAGCATTATCATGAAGATTTCTTTAAACTTTTGGTGATATAGACATTGCTTGAGAAAACAAATCATAACAAGTAGTGTTAACTATAGCCTTGCATTATGAAATATAACTTTAACTATAATATAAATAATAAATTTTAACCAAAAGAGTATTAAGATATATTAATTTATTGAAAGAACATGTGCTAAAATTAAATACATATATATATATATATATATATATATATACACACACACAACTAGTGTATAGTTTTAGGTTTTATATAAATATAAATTCTTAGTGAAAGATTTATTTTTAATTAAAACATTATTACTACTACTTGTTAATTAAAAAGTAAAACCAAAAAAATAGAATATGATTTTATGAATGTTTTATTGAATGTGAATACCAATTCTATAAAAAACATAAACAAAAAGCATAAATAAAAATGTGCAATAGAATCCACTCTAAAGCATATAATCAGTTGTCTTACTGATAAGTTTTTGACAAACGTTTTTAAACTTTTAAAAATGTTCGGAGAATTTTTTGATAATGCTACAATTATATTTTGTTAGTTGTTACATGCCATTCAATTTTGTATATTTTGTGTAAAAAAATAAATAATGGAACTCTAACATTTATTCAACGTAAGAGTCTATTTAATGTATCACAAACTTAAAATTGGTTAATTACATTAATCAAATTGTATGAAGGTAGATTTTTTAAAATAAAGTAATTTATTCAAAAAAGATATAGAATGACACTACTTTACTTTATAACCTAACTTTATTTTCACTATGACAATACTATCTTCAAATTTGTATCCATTACATGTTATTAATATACTAGACCATGTTGATCGATTGTCTTTTTCAAGTGTTACTTCTTTTAAATTAGTTAGTTGGAATTTAATTTACTTATTTACTATTAAATCTACAATCACATGTTTTCTTCCAATTGCATGCATTTGTAAAGATATGTGCTCATAAAAAAATAAACATTGTTATATTGGCTTATACAATAGAAAACATTTATCTTAATCATTTGTATTTTTTAAATTAATTTTTCTATCTTTTATTTTTTTTTCAATGTGATTTCTTTAAAATATTAACCATATTTGTTCAATATTTACCAATATTTCATTTATTAAAATTACATATTTAATGTAAAATGTACATAGAGAAATAAATAAATAAATAAATAATACAAACTCAATATAAAAATAAATATCATTCAGTAATGTTTTGCATATCAAAAAATATATGTAACATGAATTTTACGTAAGGCACATGTTGATTAAATTATATATTATGTTGCATGTTAAAAGCACATTTAGTATATTCTTGAATAAGATATATTATTATTAAATTTGACAAGGACTTAATAATTGTTTTTGATTTCATATATTTATCTTATTTTTATTATTTTTAATTCTTTGATTTTGTTTGAATTGTTACGTTTTCACACATTTATTATGTTTTCATGGAATATAGTTTTTATGTATAGTTTTGCATCATCTTATTAATATTTGTATTTCATTATTTGTTTAATTTTTGTACTGATCTATTTTTTTAAGCTTTTAAAATACAATATGGATGAGTGCAAAAATATCCCATTTGTTCAATATACATTTTTACTTTTATTTGATTACAAAGACATAGTGTGTGTGTATATATATATATATATATATATATATATTTTGAAATCTTTAAAAATCTTTAAAAATCTTTAAAAATCAAGCTGGTAATTTAACACACATTTAACAGTAGTAAAGAAAGCTTACATATCATGAGTGTAAATTGAAGGTTTTGTGATAAAACTAGTAATACAACAAAATTTACGTGTTTTGAAGGCAGTTAAATTCACCACACACACACACACAAGTATATATATATATATATATATATATATATATTCATTATTGGTAAAAAAGTATAAATTTAATATTTTAATGATTAACTCTTTAATAATGTTAAATTATGTTAAAAGTTCATGAGAAATTTTTGAAAAAATTGGGTGATTTTATACATGTCTTATTTTACAAATGTTCTACAATTATTGAAAATACTACATACATGCTGGTTTTGTTAATATTTTCGTTGAAAATAATTCTCTAAATAATATCTCATTTAATCATGATTTTACGAACAATTAGATGTTGAATTAACACATCCAATTCCGTGGCACAGAAATTCGTGGGGCACATCAAATAAGTCCATTTCAGTAGCCACGGTAATTTCCAACAGTAACATTGTCCGGGCCAAATTGCAGCGGTGTGAACAGGCTTCGTAATGGGCAGCATCCTCGCCGTTGGGCTGCTCTCATCATCGGACGGTCTGATGAGGTATTAGGTTAAGCCGTGGCAATGAAGACCCAGGTCTCCGCGTAGTTAGAGCCCTCTTTGCTTCGCACGGCTCTGCTCTCGCTTTTGCCCTCGGTATTACAAGCTCCGCGTCGATTTGCAGCGCTTGCGCTAAACCGCTTCGCCACCATGTCGATCAGTGAGGTCGCCTGCACTTACGCCTGCCTCATTCTTCACGACGATGGCATCGCCATCACGGTACGCACGACTGTCGAACCCTAACTTATCGTTCGAGTTAGGGTTTGGTTGGAGTTTTCTCGTTCGCATTAGTTTGTAGTTTGTGCGTGCTGTCGTGGTTCTTAATCTCGAGAATTTTTCAGGTTCCAGAGGAGCTTGTCTTCATGTGTTGCTGCCGAAATGCCTTTTATTTTTTAAGGTTTTCATGTGTTGTGTTTATGGTTCTGTTTGAGTGGTCTTAGGTCGTCATGGTGATCTTTATTTCTCAAATGTGCGAGGCGGAGATAGCTTGCGGACGAGAGCAGTGTAGTTAGGTCTTGAATTTGAGCTGCCTGCCTGATTTTTCTTATCAGGGATTTAAGTTACGTCTACTACTACCCTGAAGTGCCATGATCATCTTTGTCAAGTTTCATGGAGGTAATTGGTCAATGTTTGACCACAGCTGTGTTAGCTTTCATCGTTAACATGTCGTTGATAATGAATTAGGCCGACAAGATCGCTGCTTTGGTTAAAGCCGCGAATGTCTCAGTTGAGGGATACTGGCCTTCCCTGTTCGCCAAGCTTTGCGAGAAGAGGAGTGTCGAGGATCTCATCACCAATGTCGGAGGTACTAATTATTCTCTTTTTGAATGTGCTGTTAACCTACTGTTCGAAGGATGTGGAGAGCTTTTATCCTCTCGTTTTAGGCTTTTAACAAACTTATCTTTAAACGCATCATGGATTACATAGTAGCTTCATCACGAAGTACAGCATTGTATCCAAATCTTTTATTTAGCGGTTTGTTAACTACCATCTCGGGTCACTCGGGTCCTAATCTTTTCAGGTGGTGGTGGTGGTGCCGTCGCCATGAGCGCTGCACCCGCCGCTGGAGGTGCCGCTGCCGCTGTTGAGGCTCCAAAGGAGGTCGAGAAGGTAGTTTCTTTTTCACATCTCTTTATCAACAATGCAATGTCTTGTCGACAACCTTCTTGAGTAGTAATTGCAATCATAAGAAAAGCACGTCCCATTCACCTTAGCATATTTTCCGATAGTTTGTGTCCTGTAGTTGTGATTATTCCGTACGTATCACGCTGTTGCTGTCCTGTAGGATTACGGTCACATGGCAGGTCTGTAATGTATAGTTTCCTATACAAAAATGGGTGACGCATTCGGCGGTCGCAGATTGGTTTTATTCTAATTACGTGCTCCATTTCTGCATGAACTTGTTTTGCAGGAGGAGCCAAAGGAAGAAAGCGATGAAGACATGGGTTTCAGCTTGTTCGATTAGAATTATCTTGTAGGTATAGAGGAATGCTATCTATGCCGATCTTGCGCGTTTTTGTTAGGGGTTCCTTGATTTACAGAATTTCTATATTCACTACAAGCTCCTGCAGTTGTAATTATTCCAACGATGTGATGCTGAATTGTTGAGATTTTTTGATAGTCAGTCGTTTGTTGTGATAATCATGTTAATTCACGTGATGATGTGTTGAAAAACTGGACAGTTCCTGCGTGGCATGTCTCTCCTGTACCAATCAACTGGGTATACGGATTGCGTAGTGTTCGTCTGGAGTCTGTCGTTGATGAAGTCCATGTGATGTCTACTCACCATCTTAAGTGATGCCTTCTTGGTGTGATCTGTAATTGCTCAACTAGCTACGTTTTTCATAATATTGAATGGTAATTATTGATTAATTGGATGTTGGGGAATAGACATCAAGTCTAACAATGCACTGTGAGCTGAACTGGCGTTAGCTACGAATCTTTTTGGAATACACTGTGGTGCATCACATTTTGATGTCCTCTTCCACTAGTTTTATTGTAGTAAGGATCAAAATGATTATCTATTTTGATTGTATAGCTATTGAGCCCGATTTCGTGCCTCATTCGGTGTTTTATCTACGAATACGCTGATGCCTTCTAAATCTTCGTTCTTGCGGCTTTTGCTGATAAAACTACCGAGTACTGATGTGGAAAAAAGGTGCGGTTTGTTTTAACTTGACATGTATAAACTGGTCGTGCAAAGTACATCATGTATCAGATAGAGACGCGATGCATGTGGCCTGAGAATATATCTGTTTATATATCGATGGTATTCCCGCAGTAAATGCTGTTCAGAAGTGAATCGCTGAGAAATGTATGTGACACGTGCAAATTATTTCAGATTTTTTTACTCTCTTTTCTACTGCAGTATTTTTTTCGTACAAATCGTGAACGATGTTAGACAAGTGAAAAACAAGTAGTATATCTAATCCACAAACATGATCAACGCGGACTCTAATCATGCGACAATGCAATCTAATTTTCTCAGCTCCTAAAACAAACTGCTTAACTTCACCACCCCTAGTATTTCAACTATCTCACACCCAGTAGTAGTGCCATTCAAATTCCACTTTCATACACTGAAATGCTCATGAATACTTCAACGGATAACTGCTGAGCTTCTATTTTTACCTTCATCAATGATGGTGCTTTGGCTTAAATGATATGAACAAGTAAAAATGAAGGGGACACGACTTGAATCAACAAGACAAAGATTGCTGGAAATGTAGGACAAAGAACCGTACAAAAAGTGTGTATATTATAATGTTTTGTAAGACCCAATTGTTAAAATTATTTTGATTATTTAAATTAACAATATCACTCTTTTATTACAAAAGGTCACGTAAAGCCATATCTTGTATCTTAAGAAAATCGAAGTGAATGATTGATTGAAAATATAAAATAACCGGAACATAAAAAGAATTTAAAGGTATCCTTTTGAAAATTGTATCAAATTGCATTTATAATATTTAATCTGAAAATAAAAAAATCTAACATTCCATTAGAATGGTTGAATTATTTTGATTTTTGTATATCCCCAAAGGCCAAAGTATTATATATATATATATATATATATATATATTCTCATCTACACGTGTGTATGCATAATGTAATTTATTAAAGACATTTTCATGCATTTATTTATGCATTTACTTATTTTTCTACATTCATGATTTGTATACTTACAAATGTTTTAGAATATAACATGGAAGGCACACTGGTCCAGAGCACACACGTGTATTTTAATATGTAAACTAATATTCGTATTGAGAAAGGGAATAAAAATTATACCCTGTTAAAGGAAAGTTTGTAGAATACAGGATGAAGGTGTAAGTGGTTTCATATTTACATTTTTTTTTTCAATTTTTTTATTCACACGTAATAGCAATAAAAAAATATTTACACACACTTAATATTTTACAATCATTGGTGCCATATTGAGAGGATTTCGTCACATTACCAAGGGCATGTTCTAGGATGGAAGATGTACAATTCCTCCAATATTGTCCCATATAATTCATTCGTCCACCATTGAGATCATCCATCCATTAAAGTTTTCTTGCCATGCGTCATGCTGCTCGAACTACTCGTGTCCCCGTTGAGAATATTGAGCCATAGTTCTTCTAATAGACCAACTGTAGACACTGCCCCAAGTCGGTTCAAATTGAGACCCTGTATCTTGACGGATATAAACTAATATCATACCCGGAACCCCACGCCGGACGTCGTTGGGTACCGAGCCCGACTGTCAGTCGCCCAAGGCTCCCTTCCCTAGCAACGACTGAATAAACGTCCCTCCGAAGAATAAGCTCTCTTCCCGAAGCAGTAGGCTTGGCCCCCACGCTGGGCTCGGCGTCATGCTAGCAAATTAGCCTCGGCACGGGCTTGGAATCAGCCTCGGCTCAGCTCCGGCCACCCTACGATGTGAAGGCTCGTTCCCTCGGAAAGAGCGGACCGAGAGTAGTTGTAGGTTTTCACGCGGAGGGAAAGCGAGCAATCAGGGGCATATTTTCGGACGATTGGTGTAGTTCGGAGACTGCTGGAGATCGGGGGCCTGTTCGCTGCTCCCTATCTGCATTGATTTTTACCATTGTTTCCACCAGTTGGGCCGAAATCAGGCCTAGTTGAGAAGGTTTTAATGTCGGGGAGGCCTTCGCTTGGGCGTAACTCTAGGTGGTATGAGCAGGTGGCTGGTGTGGGTTTATGTTTATGTTTATGTTTTTTTTTTTTTTTTTTTTTTTCTTTGTGTAATTGATGGCGGAGTGAGGTTTCGGAGTTCGCTGTGCGAGGTTTGTCGTGGTTATTGGAGTTCCTCGAGATGTCACTTTGGATGGTGGTGAGGAGCGGCGCGGCCCTTGGTTGGAGGGTTAGTTGGGAGGGCTTTTGGAGTTTATGCAAACAGGGTGTGGAGATGGTGCCGGAGCGTTGAGGTTTTGGAGGAGTCACGGACGGATACCTCATTCGCGGAGGCTTTAGCATGAGGTTTTGGGGTTCTTGAGTTGATGCAAGGTGCGGGTGCAGAGATTCGGCTTAAGTATGGGTGCGGCGGAAGAGGGTTGCACCCGATTAGATCATAGAGAGGAGAAGGAGATTGTGGCGGAGGATGTATTAGGTTCGGACTCTGTACCTGAAGGTCATAGCGAAGGTCATTTGAGAACGAAAAATGAGGTTAGGGAGGAAGAGATTGTTGTAGACGCTGCCAATCCTTTGGAAGAGGAAGACCCTTCATGTGGCTTTGCTGAGGTTGCGAAAGAAAGTGGCAACGAGGGGACTGTCAAACCAGTTCAAGAGGAAGACATTGACATTTCTCCAAATGGCAATAGTTTGGCCTCTCTCGCTCATACGCCGCATGATATGGCTGCTCGCTTCAAGAACATGTTCGTGTATGACAACTCGTTCTCAGTCTTGCCGGCTTCTATGAGGATTTTTAAGCAACTCAGGAAGCTCAAGTATTGGGCAAATGAAGTCAAAGTGCTACCTGACGAGATCGGTGAATTGACAGAGTTGGAGGAGGTGTGCCTTAAAATGTCTCCAACAGGTCTCGGTAGTTTGCCTCCTCTTGGCAAGCTTAGCGGGCTGAGAGCTTTAGAACTTCATCAAACTCCCGTACCTCCTTCTTCTGCCACTTTGACTCGAGACATTGCTCAACTTCGGTCTCTCACCCGCCTTGCGGTTTGCCATTTCTCTATCTCGTAAGTTTGTCGAAGTCACTGTATTTTAACCACAAAATCGCTGGAAGGTTGTCGAATAGTGCTAGTTCAATCGTAGTAACCGGCAGTGAGATTATGAGCAGGCTATTTATGAAGCAGATAACTTACAGTGATTGTAATTCGGGCATATGTTGATATGGAGGAAGAGAGTTCCTATTAAATCAGTCATTTTATGCAGACTGTGACGGCTCGTTGTGTGCAATTGAACAGCTTGGATTCCATGATGTCCATGATGATCGGTTAGCTGATCTGCGACGCGAGTTCTGGTCTAACAGTTGGAGGGCGTTAGGGCAAGTTGAAGTGCGTTTGCTGACTATTGAAATTGTCGAGTAGCAAGCACGGTCACGAAAGGTCTGCGAGTAGCAAGCAGCGTCTTTGCTTTTTAAAACGTTGGTCACGGGTTATTGGGAAGGTGGTTGTTAACTGTCGTGTGATGTTACAGGTGGATTCCTGCAGAGATATCTTCTCTCAAGAATCTGGAGGAATTGGACCTGTCATTCAACAAGTTGAGATCTTTACCAAAGGATATAGCTGGACTCACAGCTCTGAAAAGTTTAAGAGTAGCCAGTAACAAGCTGGTGGAGCTGCCATCTGAACTTTCAGCGTTGCCGAATTTGAGTAGTATTGATGTGGCACACAACCGCCTCACGTCGTTCCATTCTCTTGTTCTGCAGTCCATGACCTCATTGAGGGCCCTTAATGCTCAGGTATCTTTATTTGCTTGTCCAATCTCAGTGTCTCACGTAAGATAATCATAGATTGTAGGCGTGTCCTTCTGAACACTCTAACCCGCGAACAGCCTGAGAAAAGTCAGTTTCCAACCAAGCGAACTACCCTGATAAGAAGTTGACAAGAATTGGTTGATTTGAATCCTGATCCTCGGGGTCTTTCTCTATGTGTTTAGATACGTGAGCTTGCCTGTGATATGCTGACAGAGGAGATTTGCCCAGTGCTTTTGGGATTTTTGGACAGATGTAAGTTATAAGTTCAGCTGTGAGCCACAAGATTCAAATTGTATGTAGAGGACTTCGCATATACTGGGATGCTTATATGTGTGACCGTGATTCTTTATTCCAGTTCAACAAGTTGCAAAACATAGGCCAGATTCCAGCGTGGGTGTGTTGCCAGTTTGAAGGAAATGAAAAGCTGGAGACAACGCTTTATTGTGCTAAGTCTGATGATATAGCCTCTACAGAGGAGTATCAGTTAGACTGGGAAGTCTCTCCATCAGCTGGAAGTGCCCTCGTTGTCAAAGGTGAGGGGTCTGCATGCTGCGCATTGTTCGTAGGTTAGATTTGGTGATCTGTATGAAAGCTATATGTGATCAGATTCGTAGTGATGTTTCTGTAAGCATCTCAGAGGCAAGTCTCGGTGGTTCATTTAGTTTGTACATATAATGCTTGTCCCCGTATGTGCAGAGCTGGAAACTGACATTTGTCGTGTTGCAGTTGATGATCTGGTGTGTCCATCCGTGAAGGGAAACTCTCTCAGCCAGAAAGTAACTACAAACCTGAAATTAAGGCGCGGATGGCGGAAACAGGAAAACCAGCAGTACAAAGCTCGACAAGATCGTCTGAACTGTAGTCGCAAACATCGAAATGACGAGCTTTGTGTCAGTAGCGAGGAAACAAGTGTCAGAAATGTGGAGGTGAATCATTTTGTGTTTGTATCGTGATTCAACTCATAGCACAAATTTCCAAACATTTTGCTCAATGTCTCGTCTCTATTGTTTGTACACTCCTTCGACCATAACCATCTGGTGCGACGCGCAGGTTGAAGAAGTTCCATGTATAAGTTCAAGTGGAGATGAAAGTGTCATGGACTTACAGCAGCCAATAGTTTCGGAATGTATTGTTGGTGATGCCGGGAGAGATGCATGTGGGACAAAAACACGCGTTCTTGTTTCAGCTAAGCAGGAATTTGATTCGAGGGAAGACTCTGAGAAGGGTAATTGCCACAGTGAGTCTAGTTTAAACAGCGAAAACTTAAGGGGAGGGAATATTGGTGGAAAAGTAGATTCCTTGGTGGGATCGAAGGATGAGGGTTATCGCAGTGACGTTGATCGTAGAAATTTGAAAGACAAAAACAGGTCCAGAAAAGCCATTACTGGTGATAGATCTTCTGGAAACGAGGAATGTAAGTCTTTAGAGGATTGTGAAAGATGCATTGTCAAGCAGGAGGTAAGATTTAGGCGACACGGCAGTGATACGGACAGGAATCCGAAGCCAAGTAAGCGGCGGCGCCCTGCACAAGATTTTTCAGAAATTTCGTTCAAATATTATAGTGAATCTTTTTGTGGGTTCCATGAAAGGTTGCCTGACGGCTTCTATGATGCGGGTCGTGATCGGCCCTTTTCCTCCTTAGAGGTTTTCGAAAAGGAGCCACCTTCCTTCAACTCGAGGGAGGTCATCCTTGTCGACAGGTAGGTACAGCCTTCGAACTGCGGCATAGATGATAAGAAGCTGTGCAGGGTGTCGAACGTACAGTGCACGCTCCTTGGCTTTGTAGTGACCAATGGCGCTCATTCTTCTCTTTTAGACGCTTTACAGCGCCCCCAAAAATAGTTTTCCTAGTTTTCACCTAGATCTTTTCTGATGTGAGCGGCTAGCTTTGTTTAGTTTCTCCGACACTGCATTGTTAGCCATTATCATTATACTTGTACTAATGCCATAAGTTCAGATATGTACACACATTTTGGGAAGTTGTTGATTAATAGAGTTTTTATCTATTTCATTTATTTTTTGTGAATCTAAGTTCTTTCAATGTTTAGTTTATATTTGTTCATTCTACTTGGTCTCACTTCCGTGAATTTTGATAAAACTGGCTGTAGAGAAAGGGATGAAGATTTGGACGAGATTACGCTTTCAGCTCAGCAGCTTCTTGGAAGGTTGAGGCCGTCACTGTCCAAGAATAATGAGGAACAGACAAAGAGAATGGCAGTGGATACTTTTCAGATGATTACAATGTTGGCCCTGTTTGTTTCCGACTGTTTTGGTGGCAGTGATAAAACTCAGAATGTCACAAACATGCGCCGAGCTGCACTTGGAGGCACTGCGGGTGCTCCTTTTGTCTGTTCTTGCAGCTCAAGTCTGAGTGCAGGAAGTTCCAATGGATTTGTAGATAATGGTGTCGGATCTTCACCTGGGGCTGCACTTCCAAGCGTGCACGCACTCTGTGAAGCTGCAGTGAAGTATTTGAAGGCACAGAGAGGATCAAACGTGGTTCCTCTTGGGTCTCTACGATTTGGCGTGTGTCGGCACCGTGCTATACTGCTCAAGGTCTGTAAGAGCATTTCCTCCTTGATTTTGTCGAGTACAGAGCAGCTGAATTATATGCGTTTCTCTTTTTGTTTATCCAATGCTATGTTAATTCTTGTAAATGTTTTAGGTGGACATCCGGTGAGATTTATTCGTAGTGGTAAGAATAGAACAGTTTAGATCTCTTAGAAAGTATCTGCTGCTACACATAGAAATGCAAACTATGATTGACCCAATGCTTGTGCGTACAGTACTTGTGTGACCGAGCAGATCCCGTAATTCCATGCGAGCTGGTGCGGGGCTATTTGGATTATATGCCACATGCATGGAATGTCATTCTGGTAGAAAATAGCAGTAGCAGCGTTCGTGTTCTAGTCGATGGGTGTCGTCCCTTAGATATTCGCCATGAAAGCGATCCGGAGTACTTCTGCAGGTATTTTTCCTTCGTTGAATGTGACCGACACTACCACTTTTACTACTACTACTACTACTACTATTGTGTGGAGGTGGTTCTTTTGTATTCAGTATTTAGTATTTACATGTACTTTTTCGTTTGGACATGACGAAATCTCGACCCTGAAGCCTTTTGCTAATACGCTTGTCAATTTGCGGATTAAGGAGCAAATTAAAATCTAACACGCAAAACCTACTGCATTTTCTGACTGTTTTAATTGTACTTTTGTTGGGACCGTTTCGTTGGTGAAGATACATTCCACTCAAGCGGTTTCTTTTGCCATCTGCTTTGGATGGAGATCGGCTGTTGAACAATGACATCACATCTCCCGTTTTGCTCGAGGAAATTGGTCAAGGAGCTTCAGGTGCTTCTGTTCGCCGCTGTAAGTTTGGGGAAATTACAGCAGCTGCGAAGGTTTTAATCTTACACATTCTTTATGTTCAAGTTCCTTGATGATGCACCTTTGTTTGGTGATAAATTTACTTCTGAGTATTTACTGGGTATGTCCAACTTATTATGTCCTGCTATTATATCATTGCAATTTTCTTTCTCTGTTATATCAAGCATCTAATCATCTCTTTTTGATAGGTTCGACGACTTGAAGGAGGTGGTGATGGCTTATCTGGTAAGGGTCCAGAAAGCAGCTGTCTTAGCGAACTGCGCATACTTTGCAGTCTTGGCACGCATCCTTGCATCGTTTCTCTTTACGGCCACCAGTTTGTCTCTCAGTCCGACACAGGTTCCCGGCTCATCATATACATGGAGCATGTGAAAGGAGGCTCGCTAGAGGTGCGTTTCATTGTTCACGGAAGCCTGGTGTATTTTTCTCTTTTGTTTTTGTCTCTAGAATATCATTTATTGAATAGGTTCAAGTACTACACCTTGTCATCAGGTGACTGGTGTTAGAAGACCTCGCCTTATGCTCATTTCGAACTGACGTGCTTTTGTATTTTGAGAACTTTTTTGGATGCTCGTATTAAAAGCGCTTTTATTTTTAATTTTCTTAAATCATGTTTAAAATTATCAGAAAGGATCGCCACCAGATGGGGCAGTAAGAATTTTTCTGTATAATATTATCAATGGTACACCTGGGTGGTGGTGTATTTCGCACTTTTTGAATCTAACCCCAGATTGTTTTGTAACATTGTTGATCTGTGCGCAGGGAGTAATTAAAGATTTGGCTAAAGAAGGGAAAAAATTCATGTCTCCAAGGCTTGCCTGCCAGGTGGCAAGAAATGTGGCTTGTGCTTTGGGTATGCTGCACTCCAAAGGCATACTTCATAGGGATATAAAGAGCAGCAACGTGCTGATTGATCTGGATTCAAAACAGGGTCCCGATGGAGGTCCTGTTGTGAAATTATGCGACTTTGATAGTGCTGTTCCATTGAGTTCGTCAGCTACTCATACATGCTATCTGGCACATCGCGGTGTCCCACCAATTGGTGTCTGTGTGGGAACACCTCGTTGGATTGCTCCCGAGGTGTTGCAGGCCATGTATGGAAGGCATGCCTATGGATTGGTACGTTCTTGTCCCTCCTCCTGCGTAAGCCGTTTTACGGAGGTTGAATGTCAGTTTGTCTTAAGACTACAAGGCTCAATTATTTCTATGTGGCTTTTCGGATCGCTTCATGTTTATTAATAAATTTAATTTGCTTCTAATTTTTTTATTTCTTAAAATATTTGTTGATTTATTTTTCTGGACTTTTTCAGCCGTGTATTTTTTTCTCTTTCATTCAAGAAAGAATTGGTTCACGTGGAAGGGGATAAATGCTGATGTCGTTTCTTTCATTTTACGCAATTGTCCCTCACCAGTGCATTTATATTGCGTTATTAATTATGCATCAAAACTAAGTACTGACGACTGGATGTGTTGCAGGAAGCGGATGTGTGGTCTTTTGGCTGCCTGGTGGCTGAATTACTGACCCTCAGGGTTCCATATTCTGGGCTCCTGGAATCTGAAGTTCACTCTTGTATCCAGGTGATGCTCACGATCTGAAAGTAGTTTTCTTGGTGGTAACTTGGTCAAGTTTGCGTTCTATTTATTCGTCTTTATTTTGATTTGAAGTTTGTATTTTTGAATTCAATAGTATCGTGCTGCAGTATACGAAGAGGTTCAACTGGCTTGTTTTGGTTTCTTGTTTCATTCGTGTCTTAAATACCTGAAAGTGTAGGGTATGAGAAATCTAATATTGTTGAATTCGGGCACTCGTGTTTTCAGATGGGTCAACGTCCTCGTTTATCCGCTGAGCTAGATAACCTGGCCTCTCAACCTTTTCCTGACAAAAAAACTGCAATTGACGAAACGGATATCCTCAGAGTATTGGTGAAACTTTTTTACTCTTGCACAAAGGCAAGTCCGTCGCAACGTCCCACTGTTAAGGAGATTTTTGCAATGCTTTCAGAGGTTTCCGGTCCTGCCTCGACAAATGTAGATCCACCATTCCAAGAAGAAGCGACTGATGTATCCACGAACATCGACGAGACTGGTCCAAATATATTGAGACCCCTTGAATCGGGACTTCTAGAGGAATCAACACCCAATGAGGCAGAACTGCCATGCAGTTGCGGAGGGGAGAAGTGTCCGCATTGTGAATCAAAAAGTGTCTTAGAGGCAAAAGCTACCTGATTTCGTAGACGATATATTTGGTGTCCAGCATTCAATGAAGATTTCGAACTATTTGTCTCATAATTACCAGATATTCACGAAGTGAAACAGTATGGAGTATGGAGTTACTCTTGCATTATTGTGTAGCACTAAGAAATCACTTTTGTTGAACCATGGTTTGGGCTTGGAACATACATAACAGGTATTCCGTCATTGATTTACTGTCGGTATTTAATTCTCAGGACCTGCTCCATTTGCCGTACGCATTCGATAATGGTTACTGCTCCATCTGATCTTAAGGTTGAATTTATGTTCTTTGTTTCTGTTACCAATTGTAGAGAACATCTGTGGTTCTAGCAGCACCCAATTCTTCGTCTAATAGATAACGAAAAACCAGCATATTTTGCCTGCTGGAAGTTACACACGCAAGCATGTTGTGAACGTGTGACATCGTGTCCTTTTTTATTTTACTATATTCTTACACAAGAAGTGGTCACATTATGCTAGAATCCACCAAGTAGGATTGAAATTTTAGGTACTTGCAGCTGGAATTTAAACCGCCAACTTCTGTGAGACTGGTTTTTTTGACACATGCACTGACATTTTTTCAATAGCTTAACAAATGGAAGTTCGCTTTTCGAAATGTGATTGTAGAAACGGTAGAAATTTTCATGGCTGGGTTTTATTTTCCAATTAATCGTTGTAACTTCAATTATGTCTTTTCCGATTCTGCAACGAATGGTTTAGATTCTGAATAGTTTGGCGCAAGTTGCTTTTGATTCAATTCTTTCTTCAGACTACCTACTTGTATCAAATGTTTGTCAATGTTTTCACGCTTGAATTTATTGACATTTGTAATGTCATTTCACATGAATCATTTGTAAAAATGTCATCCTGTTTATTATTTATTTATTTATTGTATGTCAAAATAGTAAGAGAATTGTCTGATACAAACGTAAAGATGCAAGAAATATAGTTATGAAATTAAAGTTACTTTACTGAAATAGTTTTTGCTGCATTAAAATTACTTCAAACAGGTCTAAACAAGTTCAAAATCACTACAATAGTGTTGAAGATTTGAAAAAAAGTAGACATTCATGTCTGTTATTAATACATATTTGTACCACATAAAATTTAACAACAAATCTTGCATTGTAGCACTCCACTAAGGTATTATATAAACATATATAATTTAAATAATTTTATATAAATAAAATTAGATGAATTTGACTAGATAAACATTATTGTTATTGATACCATCTTTGATAACAACTTCATTAGCGCTTAGATATTCTTATTCTTCTTTAGAAAATATGGCCATAATCTTCTCATTAATTTAAGATTAAATATTATTAATTTAAGATTAAATAATATTAATTTAAGATTAAATATTATTAATTTAAGATTAAATAATATTAATTTAAGATTGAACTTGATATATACACACCTTCACATGCATCACCAAATTGAATTTGCATTGCACAATGCTACTTGTATTATGAGCTTGGAGTCTAAAACAATTGATTGCTTGATAGATCTATTCTTTTTGTTTGAGTAGCATTCAAAGAGACTTCAAGGCCATGTGAATCAAAAGCTATTATTACACGTTGATCAAAGCATCTCTCAAAGCTTGGAGCTCTTTCTTGCGATTTAGACAAATTTATTTACATTGTGTGAGGCCGAATGAACTTTGTATTAGTCGCTATTTGCCATGAGTCCATGACAAAGTTCCAAGCTTGTCTATCCTCTTGCCTATAGTAATAGAAACCACAACATTGGCTATACCATTACAAAAAGAATATAGACTAATCACTTGATGAATACTTTTCAAGCTAATCCAACCTTTAAAACAGATGCAATACTTAAAAGTGGACAATTGAGTTCAAGTTAAAACAAAAAAGAGTACATGGAATGAATGAAAAGCCACATTCTCTCTCTACAAAACATGAACTTTTATGATAAAAACAAAGACCAAATGAGTACATAAAGATGCTCACTTTGCAATACAAAGCTTTGTAAAACAACTTGTCAATTCTATGAAATAATTTGTGAATTCTAATTTTTTTATTTTTTTTGGTAAAATCCAAGATAGATCCATGTAGTGAATGAGAGCTACTACTTGTCTTCTTGAGCAATCTTAATATACAGATAACCAATCTCTTGTAAAAATAAGAAGCTTATTTATTTTTTTGATAAATTAATTTATATATAAATATAAATAAAAGTAATTTTTTCATCATATACAATTTAAAAATAAAGTAAAATCAATATAAAATATAAAAATAAAGATTCTCAATTCTATAATGTTTTAATTTCTAGCAAAAAAAAGTATTAGATGAAATATAATTAATTTTATTAATATAAAATTTATGAACAAATTAATATAAAAAAACTTAATTTTATCTACATCAAAATTTTGCAAGAAAATAAAAATAAATTGTTATTTTAAATAATTTTAGTTATTAATTTATAATTAAAAGAAAACAAATACTAATAATATTTTAAAATATAAATATATTTTTTATCTTGAGGAGTTATTATTGATTTATGTAATTAAAAATATCTAAAGTTTTATAAAATTTAGCTTAAGTATCAACTAAATAAAAATATATATATATATATATATATATATATATAACATAGCTTGGATATAATACATAGTTTCAAAAAAGTTTTTTGATTGGTTGTAAAGAAGAAAATTTAAAGAAAGCAAGATATATAAAAACTAATAAATAAGAAAATGTGGGAACATTAGAAGAAAAGACTATAGGAACATAGAAGCAAGGCAGTACAAATAAATGAAGAAATGGATGAATGTATGAGAAATTGCAACACCCAATAGCCCCAATTTTTGCTAGTTATATATATATATATATATATATATGATAACTTAGGTATAATACAAATAAACAAAGAAGTCTTTTGATTGTCTATGAAGAAGATAATTTGAGGAATACATAGAACATAGGAATCAAAGAACATGGAAACATGAGAACAAAGAAATGTGAGAACATGGAAATAAGAAAATATAGATCTACTAAGAAACGTAAGAATATGAAAATAAGAAAATATAAATAAACAAAGAAATAGATAGATGTGTTTAAGATTATAATGTTTAATGATATAATTTTTTGCTAGTTATATATGAGACAATTTGGATATAACACAAAGAAAATACATATTTGGATTAATTTGCTATGAAGAAGAAATTGCATAGAACTTATAAAATATAGAGAATATGCAAATCATGGAATATGAAAATTAGAGAACATAGAAATAAAAGAACATGAGAATATAAAAATTAGGGAATATAGAAATAAAAAAATTTGGGAACATAAGAATTAAAGAACCAAAGAACATAGAAATGAAGGAGTATGGATGAACAAGGAAAAAGATAGATGTATCAAAGATTGCAGTGTCTAATGGCACAAGTTTCTATTAATATATATATATATATATAATATTTTCTTATTTTTTAAGATTATAGTGTAGTATATCTATGAATTGTATTATAAGCTTTTTAGATCATAAGATTATAATTTTGGTAATGATTGATGATTTTAATAAATTTTAACATATTTAAAAATTTAATAAAGAATCAATTATCATCAAGTTTATGGAATAAGTATTTAAATAGGATATCTAAAAATACACTCAATGGTAATTCAATATAATTTAAAAAATATAACAATAGTTTAGTTTTTAGTAAAATAAAAGAGACATTACAAAAAATAAGGTAGTATTAGAATATTGGAGTATTAAAAAAGATAATTTTGATAATATTAAAGAATTAAATATATTAAAAGCCTAATTTAATGGTAAGCTAAAATTTAAAATTTTATTTTAATAGTATAAAAGATTGTAATTGATATTTATAAATCAATTTTTATGATAAAAATCAAAGTGCATGTAATATGTTATGTCTACTTAATAATAATTTTACTAAAACTAACAAATAGTTAGAATAAAATAAAGTAATTAGATGTTTTTTTGCTAAATATGTAATACTTAATATTTAAACTAATGATTATTTTAAAAAATTATGTATCTAAAATAAAAAATAAAGAACTACAAAAGATAAGATATAAAACTATTTAAAAATGTATATATAATTTTAATAGAAAATTACAAAGTATTACTAAAATTAATATAAAATTTAAAATAAAACTATAAAAAGTTAATATATTCATGATTGATAACATCTTTTTTATTTACTACTTAAAAGAAGTAGATGCATATTTTTAAACTATTTTAGTATCTAACACAAATACTTTTTTTAATTAATAACATATAATTGAAAAATTTAAGTGCATTAATTATATGATATGTAATATTATTTAGCCTTTTATTTTTTAGAAAAAAAGAAGTAAAATATATGTAAAATAAAAATATTAAAAATTAAAAATATAAATTATAGAAGCATAATAAGTAAATTTCTAATTTTATCAGTTTTTAAAGTATTAATTATTGATTTTGGAAAATCTATTTTATTATCCAAATTTTAAATATATTTCTTAATTCGGTTTAAAATGTGTAAATATACATATAAATATTTTTTATTTTTTATTTATTCAAATAAAATTTAGATTAATTTATCATATTAATTTTAGATGCTCTAAAATTTGTATATATAATATTTTATACATTTAATTATTGTATTGTATATATATTATGTATTTTGGATTGGTTTAGTTTTTTTTATAAATTCAATAAAACATGTTATTATTTATTTTTATTTCATTAGAAGTTAAAAACTCTGTATTAATCAAATATTTAATGAAATTGATGCATCAAAAGAATAGAAGGAGCAAAAATTATAATATAAAAAGTAAATTACACAAAACCATAAGAAATTTCAGATGCATTGATCATAAATCAATAGAAAAACTTAATCAAGGTCATCAAACTATCATCAAAACAATAAATGTAACTTTGATGTAGGATGTGCTCTTCAAGAACCAAAGGAACTATTCTGTAATTCAACATCATGAAAGACAGAATGTAAATAGCTATGGCTATTACAACAAAGTTCCACCGTAGAAGTTGCCCTTGAAACTAACTAACTAACCAACTTTGTGAAAGGGCGATTGCTACACATGGGCTCATTGAATGACATACCAACTACTCTCCAACAAGAACAACAAAACAAAACAATAAAGTGGAAGTAGAGATAGGAGTGAGGAGCTTCTCTACAAGAGGGAAAGGGAAGAGAGTGTGGGCTTTCCAGGGCATCCAGAAGCACAAGAGCCCTTTCATTGCACCCACAAGACGTGCAACATGGTATGAGCCAGAGGCGGAGGAGGTGAAGCTTTTGGGCTTCTGTCAATTGCTGAGAGCGTTACAGGAATATCTGATCCTTGCAGAGCCAGAACAAGTGCCTTCATCACGGCAACGGCAATGATCCAGACGCAAAATGGAGCACACACTCACTCTCGGAACTCGGATCACCAATTTTTCATGCGCTACGCTACTCTAATAACTGTTGATCCACGGTTGATCGCCGTTGGGCAAGAACCCATTGGAATTATACATCAGTCTACACAAGATTTGTACACCAAATACCTTTGCGGTGAACCAGGTGGGGAGGGGGAGGAAGAAGGAAGAGCCTCAAGTGATAGTGAAGAGGACGAAGATGACGATGATGCAGACTCGTTCGCATGCGGAGACAGTTATCTCGACCTCGGCACTCGCAATATGCACAGAAAACGAAATCAGCAAAAAAAAAAAAGAGAGCTGAGGATGATGGCCTTGTGCTGCTGCTGCTTCATGTCACGCGCGCATTGAAGGAGGCATGTTGTCTTCCATCGGGTACCAGGGATCCAGAGGGTTGGATGCGGCGGTTTGCATGCGGCGGGCGAATTTGGCCAGGAGTTGATTCTCCAGGGCTATCAGGTAAGGGTTCGGCGCTAGACTAGGATCTTGAAAGTTGGCAATAGAGCTCATGAAATCGCTGCCCATTCCTTCCCACAGCATTGGCATGGTGGTCCGGCTGGGACCTCCGAAGAAGCCATAGGGAGCCCCTCGTACGCTGGCCGGCACGTTCGGGTAGGGTGGGAACCGAGCGCCTCGTAAACTGGCCGCGTCGAATTTGGCGCGGTCCTGATCGACGTGTTTGGATGGGGCCATATTGCTTCGTAAGAAGTGCTGGAAGAACTCGGAGTTTGGAAGCTCCGAGGTCGAGTCCGGGAGGACGCTCTGTGGAGAGTTGTGGACTTGGGGTTCAGCTTCAGCATCTTTGTAGTCGTCCAGGCGGTCCTCGTCCAGATAACCTGGCACCGTCTTCGACTGTTGCTGCTTGGCGGAGTTTGCAGGTTTGGGACGATGGAATCCGGTCAGCTTCTGCACTGCGTCTCTAAAATCCTGGCAGCTTGTTTCCAAAATCGTGGTGGGTACTCTCCGTGCAGCTCTCCTGCGCTTGTAGATCACTTTGCTTGCTGCAAGTCCAGACGCTTTGGAGTTGCTGCTTGAGCTTTGGTATGGCTTTGATCCGCTTAATCCCTGCTGCTGTGTCTGTAACCCTGCCATTCTCAGATGTTCCGGACAAAAACCTCGCAGGAAGTACTTCACTTGATCACCTTGAGAAAACTATCTATTCGGAAAATGCTTTACGCTTATAATTGAGCTCCAGAACATGTGGTGTAATGCTACGGAGAGCGGAGCCTTAAAATCCGAATGGCGACACTGATTAATTGCAGAAATTGCGGAGTGTCCATGGGCCAAATTACTTCCAGAACTTAGATGAAGGTGACAGTTTCGACTTGAAGCTGCGCAGAATACACATGCACGAATGTCAGGGATGCTTGAAGCAGACGAAGCGCAAGATTACAGGGACAATATTTGCAATAGAAATCAACTAAAACAAGCGCTGATCAAACAGGGCGTTTCAATATCGCCGGTGACTAAATCTCCATATTGCATCAACTATTGAACGATCAGTGATGGTCTGTTACAAACAGCATGCGATTCTCAGAAAACGTCCTAGACAAAGATTCTAGACCTGAATTATAGATATTCACCACTGTTACCGACTGCGTCACCAATCTGATCCAATCTCCTTCAGTTTTCTGATTCTGTCTGAAGCGAGGTTCTACGAGTCCCCTCTTCTAAGATGATCTTCCACCCGGATACCTCATCCAACAACGTGGTTCGCAGTTCGAGCAATACACATTTAAAGAGGTCTCTGTTTTCTTACTAACGTAATGCGTTCGATCCGACGAAGCGACCGAGCAAGCCTGATTGGGCTGCACATCCGAAATGGTAACGCATCAAACGATTGAGTGTCTGGTCTCATCTTCTTGATTAAAGGGAGGTGCACCAACACGTTTCACAGTTTGGGAGAAAGGGTGCACTAAAACCTTTATGTCCATCGAGACCTGCTCTGTTCTCTAGAATCCCAACTGTCTCTGCTAAATCCCACTTGCAGTCCAGACATTCTCTGACGTGGACTGCACGGACATCAGCTCACTTACGTGCAACCTTGGTGCAAAAGCTACGTCACCGATCATGCTGTAAACACCGCGGAAACAGTCACTAAGATTACTATATGCAACTTTATATCGTACAGGGTGAGTTGGAATGCTTAAGAAGTTCGACCAACAACCCCAGAGTGTAAACCATCAACCAAAAAGACAGACAAGAACACTTACTCACAGACAAGTTATGGTAGCGATCCGTGGCCTCCCAGAGAGATTACAAGTCCTTTTGATGATGAGCTCTTGACGAGGACGATTCACAGTGATCTAATGCAGATTTAGTTGGCGTAGAGGTAACCATGCATATGTATTAAGTAAAGAAGGTGCCATCAAATCCTCCAAACTCATCCATTAAAAAATTAGCAGGTTGTGGGGCCAGCGCGGGCCAGCGTCTAAAGAGCTCATGTTTCCATGCCCCTTTCAACGGTCAAAGGGCACAGTGCACAGTGCTTGATTGCTGCGGGGGAGGTGTCAAGCGGGGATGAAGGCAATTTCCAAATTTAGTGAAAAACTAAGAGAAAACTTGCAGGTTCCAGCTCTGTACGTTTCCTGCCCCCATGAGAAAAATTCGGCCGAACCGATCTATAATGAGGTGAACCACTGTAGTCAAACAATCAATGAAGCTAGGCTCGCAGTGTGTGGGTGGTTCGTAATCTGCCATGAATCCATTCTACATACCACGTCCATTACCATACACTACAGCCAAGTAATTTGCATCTGGAAAGCCAAAGCTGGAATCATCAGGAAAAATTTCTTTAGCCCCTGAAAAGAGCACTCGATGTTTTAACTAACGACCTAGAAAGCAGTTAATCATTCAAGTGCACGATAGACAGTAGAGCTGCTTTATAAGGAAAGTTACGGATTAGTCCACCGTACATCTACTTCGGATGGTGTGATGAGAATTGTACACGTATGTTTGTAAGTATTGATTGGGGAGGTAAGTATGGAACATGTAGAGCTAACTTGCCGACGTGTCCAGTGCGAACCCATCCAAATGTCAACCTGTAACGCAATGACCGACTTCTTCATGCTTTAAATGTTGCAGCGTTCGAGTGCTTCCAGCGGCTGTCAGCGCATCTCCACGGACAGCCAACGCAGACAACAGTTCGCTATTACATCGTGCTTGGTTGAACTTCTCAAGGAACGAAGTTTCGTGGAGTAGTCACCGAATTTTAGTTCCAGATGGTTTGCGGCTGCGAAAGTCGAGCTTGTTTTTTCTGCAAGTCTGGAATGGATTTTGATGTCAAGCCCAACGTAAAACAACTTCCTCCTCTCCTGATGAATGTGTAACTGCTTTTCCAAAATCCATCACTACCATTCAGTTTGTCCAGATAAAACTCTTCAAGTTCATTCAGATGATTAAATAATCAAACAGTTTTTTTTATTCAGAACTTTCATTGTAGATACGCAATCTTCACATCGTGAGTGCAACAACAACGTTTTCCTCAAATCACACGAGTTGGTAGTGGGTGCTCGATGCTCTGATAATCCACCCTATCCTGAGGAAAAAAAATTTGTGTGTCAGGGAGGAACATACTTATATATATATATGTATATATACATATGTATATATATATATATATATTATAATGAGTTGAAACACGACTAACCGATTAATTTAACAGAGAAGAGCATTGCCGTCCCCCGCACAACAGCCAGATGTCAAGATTCCTGCTTTACGCGTTGCGCAGCGTGACGAGGCAACGCACCGAAATATCTGCCGAAGAAGGTTAAAGTAAACCTTGGTGAGACTCGAATGTCAAACCGGGAACAACACTGGGCCCCTATAAGTCCAACACTTGGTTGACAATTTCCAAGCCCCTGTTTCGCATTCCAGGGCGAGCCAACACACCTTTCCTGCTTGACCTGGGTAAGCTTCTTTGGTGCAATTCCGCACCTTTATTATGTGGGGAAGCACTAACATGACACCTAATTCAAAGAAACCCCACTTTTTCTGTGGGATGCTGGGAGTGGGTTGACCCTTTTCCCCACAGCTTTCCTCTTTACAGTTTGGATGGCCCGGTAGCATCAGCAGCAATTACTTCTCCCCCTCCCCTCCCCTCCCCTTTTTTAAGCCACAAAAAAAAAAAAACAAACAAACAAACAAACAAAAATAATAAAAAATAATAAAAAATAAAAATAAAAGTCTTATTCTCACACATCCTCTCAGCACTACTGCTGCTGCTACTGGGGTGAGTAGGGAGTCTCCTTGAGAGAGTCCCCCCTCCCCCTCCCCTAAACACACCCTTCCTCTTCTGCTTCTTTTCTAATCCCAATGCTACCTTGGAAAAGCCTTTTTTGTGGGTGACTGGGCATATATAATTGTGCAATGCACATGCTAGGGATGGGGTCATCCTTTCATCTGGTCTTGCTAATGCTACCCTTAGGCCATGCCTTGCACCAAGTCTATAATTGCCATGTGGTGGTGGTGCATGGTGGATGTTGCTCCTGGCCAAATGGGCTGCAGTCATAAGTTAAGTCTGTGATTGGAAACAAATTAGTTTAAAAATGCTTTTTGAGGATGTTGTGTGAGTGAAAAGTTTGTTTTAATGTGTTGGAAATGAGAGTTTCAACTACAAAAGAATAATTAGAGGTACAAAAAAAGTATTTTTGAGAGATGTTTCACACAAAACACACACACACACACACATATATATATATATTATATATATATATATAGAACTAAAGTTTAAATAAAACTCACAAACATTAGATAAAAATATGTACTTAAATTTTGATATTATGTAATATTTACATAAATATGTTGTAATAAACATATTAAGATATTGAAATCATACAATGGATTTTTTTACATAGATATGAATATTTTTAATTTGAAAAATCATTTTGTATAATTTTTAAAAATGTTTGTATTTCTAAGAAAAAGAATTGATGAACAAAACACATGTCTTTCAATATCGATACTGCTCAACCATTACATTGAGTTCAAATTAAAACAGAATATTTATTACAGTTCCTGATATATATATCATTTTAAAAATATTTTCAATATTTGCTATCATGTAACTTTACTTTGTATTCAGAAACTCTGTACTCCCCCCTTCCAAGAGTAACAATTGCTTTGGATAGCATGGATTCTAGGCTTGTTCAATTCCTAAGCTTTGCATTATAATATTAGAGATTGAAATCACATACATACATATTTATAAAAATTTGAATAGTTCATATTAAAATCAACCAACATTACTTGTTCGGATTTTATTCTAAATTATTATTATTATTATATTACTGTAGCATGAAATGCACTATCAATATATTGCATAGTACTGCAGAAAGGACGTTCGTAGTATCATGTAGATATTTTATGAAGAAAAAGAAAATTCAACCCTTCCCATTTTAAGGAAAGGTCCTCTAATTAAAAGAGGGCAAGAAAGAATCAATTCTTCAAAGGGGGAAGAATTCCATTGTGGCTCATGCAGAAGCTTCACAGAACGATACACCCTAACACCAGGAAACCTTCCTCAAGTCTAATGAATCCAAGAGCCTTCACCCACACTATTATATAAGTAAATAAGTAAATAAATAAATCAATAAAATCAATCAACATCTTCATAGAGTCCAAAAAGGAAGAAAAGTGGAGTTTTACCAGCTCTTTTTATTTGACTTGACTGTGTCTCAATGGCCACAACTCTTATAATTTTGAGCATCTTTGTTCAGAAATTCATGGAAGTTCCAATGGCGCAAATTAAAACCCGCAATATAGTGTTTCTTTATTTCCTCAAATTAATAATTCATTCATATTCCTTGAAAAAGCAATTCAATTTCTGGCCAAAAATTATATTAATACTAACTTTAAATCTTTTGGTTCTACAAATTTCACATCATGATGTAAAACACATTGTAAAATTTTGACAACATTTTAACTATCAAATATTTTTTCTATAAATTTGAATGAAAAATTATTAGAGCTATTTGATAAATTAAATTACATATCAAATTTACACATCGAATAACATAAGATTTAAATTTATTTGATGTTATTTACATATAAAACCTGTAAATTATATAGAACTAAAATTTCATATTTCATATTTTATATTTTTGAAAAAATACTTTTAAAAAATGAACCGTCGAAACTTTATTTATTTATTTCTTTATTGATTATACACCTATCAAGGAGTATGTTAGTTTCTAATTTTGATAACAAACAAACAAATTGTAAAAACCATACTTGTCTTGTGTTTTATACATTCAAACAAGTGGCTGGTTAATTTATTGATGATTATTGCCAATGGATGATGGCATTAGTTTAAAAAAAAAAAAAAATCTGTGAAATTTTTTATTGACTATAAAAACGATTATATTTAGCCAATTTAATTTCACTTAAATAATGTATTTTTGAAAAGGTCAATTTTTTAGAAGTTAGTATTAATATAGTTGTTAGCTATAAGTTTAGGACGTAATACTTATTTGACTTTTAAAAAAAGAAAATTACCATTATGTTTTTAATCTATATCATTAAATAACACAAGGTTCTACTTGATAGTCTAAATTCTTACACTCTTACTTTTTTTTTTAAACAATTTGAAAATTTGATGTTCATTAACTAAAATTTTAAGCTTTAAATTACTTAATTATATATTTGGTAATAAAATTTTATTTTAAAAAAGCTATATCAATAAAAAATTAAATATTTAATATATAATAATATTAAAATTTTATTATTAAAAATTTTAAAAATATATTATGATAATAAAGAGTTACCAAACTTCAAAATTACATTATTAAATTTAATTATACTACCAAGCTTACTATGGACAAATAAATTATTTTGCTGTGACAAATTAGTGTAATTATTAGTTATTTTACAAAATTATTTAGAACTTAGTAAATAAAGGTAAAATCATGGATATATATTTGTAACGAAGTTTTTCATGAATAATATAATTGAAATTTATATATATATATATATATATATATAAATTTCAATTATATTATTCATGAAAAACTTCGTTACAAATTTCAAAATTTTATAAGAATATTCGTACTAGAAAACAGTTTATAAAAACTTCAAATTATATAATTTTAAACACCCACTTTTATATTAAGCATTATTGTTGTTATGGTTATTTAGAAAACTTTTTGAAATAGAAGTACATCAAAGTAAGTAGAAAAAGATTATGTAAAAAATTGATTTTTAAGAACTGTTTTAAAACCTTTAAAACACAAATTACATGTATTATATAATAATAGAAAATATTCTCAAAAGTTTCATAGAACTAAGAAGATTATAAGTTTCTTAATTAATACATTTATAAACTTTAAAATAATATTTTATTTTCTAAATTACCAACAAGTTGTAAAACAAATTTTAAATGAATTTAACTTTTAATAATTTAATTAAATTCTATGTGCATATATATCCTTTTAATATCAAAAATATAATATTATTTTAAAAATCTTATTAAATGAATAAATAAACCAATTTTACATGTATCTTATTTTTTATGATATGTCAAAAAAAATATTATTACCACCATATGTAAGACAATAAGAATATATATATAAAATTAATACATACATGAATATTTTATGATAAAATATTCTAATTTAATTGAAACTTAATCTATTCAAATAAATTCAACTATAAAATAATTTTATGTAGTTTTTTTTATTTTTTTTTATTTTTATAATTTTCAATAATAATAGAAGTATTTATCATATATAAGACATTCTTCTATTTCAAAAATAGTAAAATTTATTGATTGGAGATCACCTTTAAAAAATGATGCACTTATTTTATAAGTCTTAAAATATATATATATATATATATATATATATATATATATATATATATATATATATCTGATTTAAAAGTTTGATATTTTTTTATATTTATATTATATTTTGAAAATTTTGAAACATGATATATTGGTTGCTAGCCATGCATAAAAATTTCAAGAAAGTTTTTAAATTTATAAAAAAATTGATAGCAATATGAAATTTTATTATTTAATATGATAAATCTTTAAAACCTTAATAAATATTTTATAATTATTTTAATAGACGATGCTTAAAATATATAGTATTTTTAGATTATTTTATTATAATAAAATAATTTACTTTTTTAGAATAGATTATGTCACCAACAAAATCAAAACCAAGATTGTGCTACAAGAAAAATACAAGACTTTCAATTCTAATATTTTTATGAAAACCTTTTAAATAATCTTAAAAATCTTTTAAATATGTTGATAATCTAAGTATATACTTTATGAACAAACTTATATACATTATATTAGAATAGTTTTTATTATGATTTTATTAGAATCTTTATACTTTTATAAAAATAATTAATTCAAGTCTATTAATATGGTTCTAGTGAATATGGTTTAAAACAAAATATTTTAATAAAAATCATCTTATCATATATATATATATATTATTTAATTTCTATATATTTTTAATAATTAAAAATTTATAATATATTCTAGTCTTAAAGTTTAATTTACTAACTAATTTTTTTAATGCATAATTATTTCAAAAAGAATAAGTTGGATATACTTTTAACATATTTGTACATCTATACAAGTCACACATAAAACACACACACACACATATATATATATATATATATATATATATATATATAGATTAATTCTTGTATTTACTTAGTGTTAAGGATAAGAACTTATAGAACTTGTAGAAATTGCAACTTATCTTACAAATTAGACATATCATATTCAAAATGTCTACATAATTGAAAATATAATCTTTCATTGACCTTCTTTTTTAATATGTACTAAGTTGTATGCTTTTTATAGATCTATTTTTTATATAGATATTTATATGATTTAATTTATTAAGAAATAATATTATCAAAGATAGAATATATTTATTTTTAATAGTATTTTTATTGAATCCTTAATAATACTCACATATTTGTAGGGTTTTTTTTTTTTTTTTTTTTTTTTTTTTTTTCTTTTCTTTACAAACAATATAGGAGGTCTTCCTAGAAATTTTGAATGGCGTATGAACTACTTGGCCAAGTTTTTATCAATGTATTCCTTGTATGTAATCAACTTGTTTTGTAATAAGTTATAGATTGGTTCCAATGGCAGTTGAATTCATTCTTAAAGATCAATTGAATGATTGTAGAGACAATGTTGTAAAAAAATATTTGCATTATTTTTTTTGAAAATATCTTCATAATTCTTATATTGTCTTGGAATGTTGCTTGAAGTCTTTCTACTTTTAAAAATAGGTGTAGCATAAATAATAAAAAGTAAAACTTTTTTTACAGCATGCATGAAAATTCTTGTACCTACCAATAAAGATTTAATTGTATTAGACTTATGATATTTTATTTTAATAACAAAAGTTTGGATTATCCTAATAAAAAAATTAAAATTATAAGAAATTTAATCTATTTAAAAATAATAATTTTCTAACCATAATAAATCTAAAATAATTGAATTAGATGTAGATCTAATAATATAAAATATTACTAAGCTATTATAATCATTTATTTTTACATCTTTAGGATTAATTTTATGGATCATTTGTCTTATTTGGTAGCCACGTTTTTTATTTTTATAATTGCATGGTTCTTTGACAATATTGAGTAGTGTGCCTAGGTTCTCTATAATATAAATATAATCCTATTTAATAATTTTGAGTCTTTTCTTTCTTAATGAGAAGTTTATAACATATTGTATCAATTTGCATAGGTTTTGATCTTAATGCATAAGTTTCTAAAAACTTAGGAATCATTATTTTGACTTGAATTTTTCTTTTTTAATCAAATCTTTATTCTTGGCATTTTTCAAAAAACTAATCATTGTATGCAATGGCTTCAACAATAAATTATTTTAAACAATTTACTTTTGGCATTGTCAATCATATATCTTTAACATTATCTTTATATCCATGTTAAACTTGATTGACAAGGACTTTATTATTAAACCATATTGCAAGCTAGATTTTGGAATTTAGTAGCATATATGATAATTGATTGTGATTTCTATTACCCTTTTTCAATCATTTTTTTTCAAATAATGTTGTAAATACTTTTGAAAATGAATTCAGATCATGTAAGAATTATGAATCTTTTTCCAATTAAGGTATAAACTAAGAAAGAATACTTCCATATAGAAATTCACCTATGAATCCAACCTAAGTAAATCTATTTAGATATTAGAAAGAATATAATAATAAATAAAACTTGACTTATTGTAAAAATCCTTGGTATTTTGATCTTGTTCTATCAAACTTCACTAGCATGTTAATCTTTGTATTTCTCATATTTTTAATAGCAAGTTTTTTTGCATTTACTTATAAGTTTAATTTGCTAACTTTTTTGAATTACACAACTTCTTGACATAGATATTAAACATGCTTGTTAACTTCTTCTTTAGTTATAGAAATAATACTTTTATAGTTAATATTGATAATATATAAAAATTTTGCTTTCAAAATATCGACAAAATTATAAAGATCAACAATTGTTGCAAATCTATTCACAATTTTACCAAGTATAATATCTATAATTTTTCCTTTGATTCCTATAATAGACCATTTTAACAAATTTAAAAGTAAAATTAGAAGAAAGTAATATGCAATCTTTTTTATCAAATAAAAATTTTTATAAAAAAAGATTATCTACTTTTTTTAAAGAATTAATATTAAAAAAATAAAAATATTAGTTTAAAAGTAGTTAATTTATAATAAAAGAAATTGAGTAATTTATTCACTTCTAAAACAAAATAAGAACAATAAATTAATACTTTTGTCAAATCATTAAGGACAAAGACTAGATAGTAATTCTTCTTACATATGTAAGTAATAGTGTTGATCATATCCATGACACTTAGATATGAAGAGTTAGATAGAAATAGGTAAATTTGATAATATCTTTTGGAAAGGCTTTTTAAACATGGATTTGACTTTTTAAATATTTATAAGTGATTGATAGATCAAAAACTAGTTGAATAAGTTAGCCATGTAGCACATATATTAAAAACATGCTTTGTAAGTTAGACATATATTTTACAAGTTGAATATGTATTAGATGACCTAAAAAACATTGCCATGTAGTTTATTTTGTTAGATATTACATATAGAGGTAAAAATAACCTATTTTCATTCTTATTGATATCTTTCTTGCTTCTAATCTAATTTCAAAAGTATGTATCTTTTTTATCTTTTATAATATTCATTCTAATTTTTTCATGAATATACATACTTTTTCATAATATTTATGTTATCTTTCATTGAAACACATCTAACATATAATACATGATGTGGGATCATATTCTAAATCTTGTTAGATATATGTAATTTAAATTATAAACTTTTTTTTATTTTTCAAAATCTAAACCCACTAAGTATATCTCTAACTTTGAAAAGCCCTCAAAACCTCAATATCCATCCAAATAACATGAAAAAAAACTTTTAAAAATCTCTTCTTCAGTTTTCTTTCAAATCTTGCTATGTTATTGACAAAGAAATCCTAGAATTGCCGTAGGTGTGTGGTTTTGTGCCTCTAGGTCCGATTTTGATCCATATTCATAACTAATTCTCTCTAGATATCAATTTTTGAAATTTTTTGGTAATTTTTACTTAAACCTATTGTTAAATCTCTCTTAAAAATTCCTATATTAATAAATTATCTCATTTACTTTGATTTGAGGTATTTATGCTTATATAAAGTAAATAAAAGATCTTTATATAAAAGATAATATTAAGATTGAATTTTTTACTATCTTCCTATCATTTATCTTTATTTTTCTACTACATCTTTCTACAGGTTCTTCTATAATAACATTTATATTTTTTATTTTTTACCATATAGTCGTATTACTACACAACAATGGCAACCACACTTTTTTAATTGCCATATACTATGCCAAACCTCAATACACTCACTAATTAGATATTAATAGCCATGCTACTACATTTACAATTTGAGAAAAAAAAACAAGAACTACCACTTAAGAGCACTTCAAGAGCTCTAGAGTACAAAAAAAAAAATAAAATAAAAAATAAACATAACATAACATCACATGTAACTAAGAATAACGTAAAAAAACACACACACAATAAAGAAGTATTCACACCATATGGAAATACATTGGAAGCATTGTAATACTTGGAGCTGAGAAAATACAAATAAATACTAAAAGAAAAGAAAGAAGATCTAGGGTAGCCCCGACCTCTATCATCAAAAAAGCTACTGCCATCCCTAAGCAATCTCTTGTTCTTATTATTATTATTATTTTTATTTTTATTTATTTATTTATTTTTCTCGCTACTCTCTCCTACTAATTGCCTACTTCCTTTCACTTTTTTTTCTTCTTATTTTTTTGTTGAAATGACTTGGATCAAAGGTTTTATTTAATTTTTATTTCAATTAAATATTTAATATTAATAAGATTACTATTATTAAATTATAAATTGATATTAGCTAATTTAAAGAAAAAATATTTAATTTAAAATTCCTTCTCAAAAGAAATTCTACAAAAGACCTATTCTTACAACTCATATTTTATTTTTATTTTTTTTATTATTTATCTCAAAATTCTTGCACCAATTCACTAAACTAGTGATTTTAAGCACCATAAGTGCATTTTTTATATTAAAATATACCAATGAATCGATTTTGTGATTGATAACTATTTATTATTATCCCTCATAGAGCTAAATATGTATTGATGATGGCATTTCAACAAGTGAATTAAACTTGTGGCTTTGTTATAAAATTCTTTTGAGTTGGTAGCTACGGTTTGTTTGGATGGTGTATTAGCATATTTTGGAATTCTTGCTGAAGTTTTAATTAATCAAAGAAGAGAGTTTTTTTGGAAGTTTTGAGGCTTTATGTACTAAAGTTTTGATAGATCATTCTAAAGTAGAGGCTTAGCTGAAAAAATCGTTTAAACTATTAAAAATGGTTTACAAAAGTATGACTTATTTCATAGCAGCCATTGTGATTGGAACTTGATGTTGCTATACATTGTGATGAATTAGAGCCTTAATAGATAAGTAACTATAATATCTTATAGCTATTATGAGTTATTATTTGGTGTCAAAGACATGGTTTTTAAAGAACTAAAACATCAATATACTCTTTCGACACTCAAGAAGACTACAAAATCACTCAAAGGTGGCATAACATTAAACTAGAATGGCTATTTCCAAAGACAAAAAGACTAGAAAGTCTTGAAACAAGAATAAAAACTAAAAAGGTACCAATTAGAGTGAAGAAGGCTTCACTTTTGCTTCTATATATATCATCTAACTAGAAGTTATGTGGTGATGTTCTGCACGACTTCTGACATATGTCTAACTTATAAGACAAGTTTCTTATATGTGTGCTACATAATTAGCTTGTTCCACAAGTTGCTAACATCTGCAATATGTGACTAATTTGTTAGCTAAGTTTTTAATCTATCAATTAATTAAAATATGTATAAAATTAAATATATATCTATAAAGTTTTTACAAAGTTTTATCACAAGATAATATCAAATCTATTTATATTTAGCTTCTACCTAATATTTCTTATATATATATATATATATATATATATATATATTTGTGACATTAATTTTCCTTGAAGGCACAAATTTCATGAATATTATATATTGAAATTATATATTGAAAAAGTCATTGATATGCCAAATTGTGTTTGCCATATACTTTGATCTTTATTCTTTTCAAATGTAATTGATAGATCTTCTCAATCATTGATAGTATTTCACACCAAGGCAAGCAGACCACTTTATTATTTGATCATTGTTGAGGCCTTTGTAACTCGCTTTAAATAAAATATTTAAAATATTTTTGAAGGTAGTTCCTACCTCCAATAATATTACTAAGTATTAAGAATCTCTTCCAAGATTATGATATCAAACATGTTATATTTCACTATTTATGCAATGAAGAATATGTCATTTTTGAAGACCTTCATCTCTATTGTGACATCTTGAAGATTGTAATAATTATAGTGTCTTATTTGGTAATTCAATAAATGATAGCTCTTGAGTTGAATGTGCTAGTTGTTGATTCTTCATCTTTTTAATACCACAAATATACAAAAATTACAAACAAGGATAGAAGATACAATGCAATCTTCTTTGAATCATATTTCTTTTATAATTTTTTTTTTTTATCCTTCATTATAATTTGGATGGATATTGTTGATGAAAAGCATTAATCTTCTTTATTACATTTGTAAGATTCTTAGCTGACTTCTATGTGCATTTATTAATATCATATTTGTAATAATAAATAAGCTATTCTAACCTATTTTAGTGCTCCCTTAAATTTAAGACTTCTTTGATTTCATATTTTTTTATTATTATCCATTTTTATAAGAAGAGGTGGGATTTGTCACCTTTTTGATATATCTAGCATCTTATATGGCTCAAAAAGAGACACATCAAATTTAAGATGGTTCTTTATTGACTCCAATAGATAGAATTAGAAAGCAACTAGATTAATTTATTTACATAAAAGAAATGGTCCAAATCTACAATAATCTAACTTGTCACAAAGACAAAAAGACTTGATATTATAACAAAATAATCATATCTTATTGCAAATATGGAATTGAGGTTGTTCCTTGCAATAATCATTAATATTGAACTTTTTTTTATTCTTGAACTTCTTTAAGTTGTGCCTTCATTGTTGTATGTAGTTCTAATAAAATTTGCCAAATCTTTTGCTATAGGATTATTAAATTTTAAAAAGTCAAACATATTAAGTTGTGGATGATAATTATAATTGGCAAAGAAAGGTGTTTGTTGAATAAAAGAATGTATCATATTATTATAGGTAAATTCTACTAATAGTATAATAATTGTTCAATCACCTCATTAGTAGTTTATGGTACACTTCAAACAATGCTCCAAAACTTGATTCATCCACTTTATTTGTCCATCAGTTTAAGGATGAAAAGCCAAAAATAGTTTTATGTCCACCTTTAGAATCTTAAAAATATTTTTTTAAAATATTAATACAAATTGAGTCTTTTTATTTGATATAATATTTTTTGGCAATCTATAATAGAGATAGATATAGTTAAGAAAAAACTTAGCTATTTTTTTACTTATAATAGATTTTATATATAATACAAAATATGTTAGCTTGATGAATTAATCTATTATGATAAATGTAGAATTATAAGAATCTGAAATTAAAAGATTCATGATAAAATCAATAGAAATAAAAGACCATGGTTGTTTTGAAATTGGTAATGGCTGAAGAAGTCTATAAAATCAATAATGATGAGTTTTTGATCTTAAAAAAATGTCACATGTTTGCACAAAGTCTTTGAATGCTTTTTATATTTAAAGCCACCAAAAATCTTTAGATATTAGCTCCAAAATCTTATTGTATCTAAAATTTTTAATTATTAAAAAATTATGTCAAGCTTAAATAATACGTAATCATGTATTACTTTCTAAAATATATAAGTAATTTTAAAAATAGAATAGATTATTATTAAATTCAAACTTAAAAGTATCTTGAAAGTTAGAAAAATTATTCTTAATATCATAAAGAACAAAATCAAAAGACATACTTCATTGAACTTGCTTAAAAAAGGTTGAATCAACAATCAATGTTGATTTCTTTACTTAAAGATGAAAATACTTTAGCTTCAAGAGAATTATTTTTTATTGATCAAAAATTATATCTTCTTCTTTTGATGCAAGATAAACATGGCTAAAAAGACCATCTAACAAACTTTATTGCTTTTTTGGTCAATAGATGATTTTAAAATCAAAACTTGATAAAGACATGCTGTAGTGTCCTTGGCAATAATTCAAAACACATGCTTACATGAAATATCCAAAAAAATAAAATAAATAAATAATATTTTAAAAAATTAAAATAAAATAGAGTGAATAGGAAAAAAAAATGGTTGAGATAGAAAAGAAAAAAGTAGAAGAAGACCAGAAAAGGAAAGTAAAAAAGAGAGAGAGAAAAGAAAAGCAGAAAAGGAGAGAATGAATAAGGAAAAAAAATTAAAAGCAGAAAAGAAAAGATGAGAAGAGAAGATGAGGGGAGGGGCTAGAGGCTGCCCCTGAACCTTGACAGCTTCTTTGTCGATAGGGGTCCAGGCCGCCCTGGATACTACTCCTTTTCTTCTAGTTTTTTCATGTGAGGCGTTAGTTCCGACGGCTACAGAAATTTTTCCATGTGTTTTTTTTCTTGTCAGTGTGTTTGACCGTGGCAATGCTGCGATGGAAAAATAGAGTTGCTGGTTCTACTTTTTCCTTCTGTGGCGGAGAAGGGCTACGGATCAAGCTAGTTGGCGCGGCGACCTGGTGGAAACGTCATTATTGACGCCTGACCTGCGAAAGTGTTTGGAAAGCACCGTTTTGTTTTTTTTTGTGGTTTTTGTTCCATTTTCTTTGTGCAGTTGATGAATTCAAAGTTGGCGGTGCTGTTACGATGTCCTTTGTCTGTAGTAAGACACCAATGCGAAGCGGCTCAAGGTTCGTTTAACTTGCAACGGTGGTTGTTGGGGGGCACGATGCGGTGGGTTGGAGTGCGTCATGCTGTAACGACAACCTTCGTGCTAGGGAGCGCATTGCATTGGCTGGTAACACAACGGGGTTCCTTGATTCACCTACAAATTGGTGAAATCAAAACAATCTAATGCAGTGTTCCCATCTTCACAGTTAGAGTGTAGGATTAGTGATCCAGTTGTTGCCCATTGGGATTTATTAGCATTGGGGGTCCTTGCCGTTGTGTTCAAACTAGATGATCAGGCTTGCCCAAGTAGATCAGCCACCCACGGTTTGCTCAATCGTTGCTGAATTCTTGGCGCGCGACCGTGGTCACAGTTAGTGAATTTGTAAGTTGGGCGTTGATTTGTTTGTCTTGTGCATTGAAATACGAGTCAGCAACTTTAAACAGACAGCGGGGTATTATTGTTGTTGTCGTTCTCTGCGTGGTGGTGCTGTTTACCTCCTCTCCAGCATCCGAATTCAAGTTGCTGCTTGGTATAAGGTTCTAATAGTCAAAATAAATAAATAAATAAATAAACAGACACAGGAAGAGCGGAAGCTTGTTTGCGCTAGATGCCTCTTTGCAAATGGTGGAGCGGAGTTGGCTCACCGCTAACTTTCATATGTTCTACTTGATGGAGGAATAAATTCCAATTTAGGTGGCTTCCATCAGGTTTCGGTTCTATGTGTTCACAACATTGGATTTTGTAGTGGAGGAAAAACTTGCATTACAATCTGCAATCGCAAGTAGATTCAACTACTGGGTTTGGTGGCGTAGTGGGCATAAAGTGAAGTTATGGGATTCAAGTTGAAGAGGGCAGTTTGTGGTTATATTGTTGTTGTTCACATAGTGAATGGAATTCGGTTGTTCCGTGCCTTCAACGACACTGTACATGCTGCAGCTCGGGTGTCTGATCTTAGGAAAGGCCTGCGGACTATAGTGGCCGCTCATCCAGCAATCGGGTTAGCAAGCAGAGGTGGTGGAGCTTGACTCACTACTAGTCCAACAATGCGGCAAATTCCTCCAGCTTGGTGAGGACTCCCGGATGGTGATGTTGCTAGTAGGGTTGAAAATAGTAGGTTAGAAGAATTTTAGTTTTGAAGAATTTTAGGATAAAATGGATGATTTATGTATGGATGAAAAATAAATTGGATGAAGATTTAATCAAAGATGAAATTTTTGGCATGGATAATAAGTTATTTGTAGATGATAACTTATATTTGGATGATTTTTTTTATCAATGGATGAATTTAATTAAATAAAATAAATATTAAACAAAAAATAAAAATAAAAATAAAAAAATTAAATTAAAAATTAAGAGAAGGAATTTCTTTAGACATGCATTTTATGAGTAATTTGGTATTGTGAGTGTGAATTAATGGTAGAAGATTTGCTTAATAATTTGGATGTTTTAAGAAGATTAAAGAGTGATTTAATTAAAATTTAAATAAGAGCTACAACTTATTAAACTTGTTTAATTAATTTACTTCTTGAGAATTAGAATAAACTTCTAAGTAGTGGAGGTTTATTGTAGTTCAAAAAATGTAATCTTTTATTCATCTCCTACTTTGATGTGTACCAAGTTGTATGCTCCTTGTAGATCTATTTTTATATAGATCTTTATTTGCTTGAATTGATCAAGAAGTCCTAAAATCAAAGATAAAGGATTTATATTCTTGATGGTGGTCTTATTGAGCCTTTGATAGTCCACACACATTCGTAATGATCTATCTTTTTTTTCCCTTAAAAATCAATTAAATAATCATACAAACCATGCTTTAGAAAGATAATTTCTTTTTTTCTTCTCAAAACCATCTTGATAATCTTGGTATTGACTTGGAATGTTGATTATAGTCTTTCCACGATTAAGACTGGATATGGTGTATATAACAAAAAATGGCTTTTCTTTTGTAGCATGCATGAAAGCTCTTGCACCTATCAATAAAGATTTGATTATATTAGATTTATAGGTTTTTATTTAACTAGCAAAATCTTGAATTAAATTATAAAAAAATAAAGGTTACAAGAAATCTAATCTATTTGAGGGTTATATTTCTTTAGCTACAATAATCCTAAAATGACTAGATTGAAAAGAAATCTAATCACATTAAATATTATTAAGCTATTATGACCATTAATTGTTATATCAAAAAGAACAATTTTATGGATAATATCTCTAAAAGACAACAAACAACCATTTATTATTTTTACATACATGGATTGGATTTTCTTAATTAAAAATATTTCTTATTTTTTTATTAGTTTTTGTCTATAAAACAAGTTGAGGCTTTTATACCTAATAAGATAAAGACCTTGTGATTTTTTGATCCTAAAAAAATTTCTACTATAAAATAAGATGAAAGATTTGAAAAGAGAATAGGACCTTTACTAAGTGTTGTACAAGCTTCCAGTGACATGATATCTATTGTAGCTAGAGAAACTGGCTTTTCAACATATTATCTACTTTAGCAACCATGTTTATCATTTTGTAATTGCATTGATTCTTTAGACAATATTGAGAAATAGGCTTAGGTTTTTCAAAATATAAGCACAAACCTTCTTGAGAACGTTGTGAAAAAGAGAAATTTTACTTAAAGAAAACACATGATTTTTTATTGTAACTAGATATGGACAAACACTGCCTTTCATTCAAATGAATTCTACTACGTCATATGTCATGATAGCTTTTGATAGTTGTGAGTTCGAGCAATGCATCTTAATTGATGAATTAGTTAAAAGTATAGTTTTAAGTCATTTTATTATATAAATATTAAAATTAGGAGTCTTTTTAAATATTTAAGTATTTATTAGAATTTAGAATTATTTATAAATTACAAAAGTCTTATTAGAAGAAAAGTTATAAAAATAAAATCTTAGTAAGTCTTTGAAGAAATTATCTTAGTTGATTTAGTATTTTTACTTATTATTAAATATTAAGAATTAATTATTAAGATCAATGTCTTTATTGGCCTCCTATCTACATGTATTACTTATAAAAATCCTTTCAATGTTTTCTTAGTAGTTAGAAGAAGCATGAAAAAAAACTTCATATCTTTTTAGTTAATTCTAAAAAAAATAGATTTTTAGTGGTTTTAAATTGATTTTATTACTATAAAAAATAATAAAAGTAGAAAAATATAATCTTAAAGAAATATTAGCATTACAAAAATATTATAAAATATTTTAGGATTTATTTAGAATTTATTTAGAATTATTTAGAAAATTTTAGAAAAGATTTCAAGATTTTGATAAAATTGAGTTTTACCATCTTGGAAGCCATTATGAAAAAATAGAAGAAGATTTGAAGGCCATACAAGGTTCTTAGTCTATTTGGATGTTTTTAAACAATGTGATGAAGTCAAAAATGTAAAATTATGAATAATAGAAAATAAGAGGACTAGCAACTAGTATAGTCCTTGTAGAAAGAGAAGTGCGCAAGTCCCATGTGGATTGTAGCACCTTGAATAGATTTAGGAGGATAAAAATAATGCCTTATAACCTCTCTTAATAACTCATATATACTACATGTGAACATTGGTGATGCTTGAATCCTTAATCTATAAGCAAGTTATCCTTAAGGTAAATTATTTTGACTTAACTTTTGAATTATTCACTTCTTATTTTTAAACTTTCAT
Organism: Physcomitrium patens; assembly: GCF_059467195.1. Lineage (NCBI taxonomy): Eukaryota > Viridiplantae > Streptophyta > Bryopsida > Funariales > Funariaceae > Physcomitrium > Physcomitrium patens. The sequence continues at coordinate 15,852,866 of NC_143417.1, forward strand.
AAATTACTTACAATAATTCGGATTTACACATTTCTTATGTCATTACAAAGATAATAAAATTTATTATATAGAAATATATTTTTTAATCTTTTATTTTATTTTTTACGAAGTAAAAAATCAATAAATAAATTATAGACTACTTTTCTTATATGCAATTGCTTGATTGCACTTATTTCACTTATTTTGTGTTGTTCTTTCTTTTATTCTTATTTATTGCATCTTCTACTTTATTCCACAAATTATAAGCAACTTTTAATTGAGGCCATCTTGTAATTTGGATCGAGGGAGAAATTTATCCTCAAAATAATATGTGGTGCTTGACATACATTTTTTTGCTCAAATAAATGCCATAGCTCTATACTTCATTAGATTTTAGTATATAATGACTCTTTCGAGAGCTACTTAGCCCATACACATATTTATCAAATCTCACATCCTAAAATTTTTTGTAACATACTTTATGAGCAGACAAAGCTTCGAAGTTGTATTACATGAAGTTTGCTTGAGAATGCACTTAACACCTGATTGTGGAAGAAAAAACAATGAACTTGCAATAAGATGATCTTAACTACTCTAATAGAATCCTAAAAAAATTCCAAATAAATTATAACAATATTAATCAATCTTTAATTAAATCCAAAAGAAATTTTAAGAACTTACAAAAGTAATGTAAAGAAATAATAAATTAATCTTAATAAAATATATATTAATGAGAACTTAGCCAAGAACTTCACATTAATGAGAACTTGGCCAAGAACTTCACATGCCATTTAAAATTTCTAGCATAAACTCCTATCTTATTTGTGATGATAAAAGATAAATCATTATAAATGTTGTAAAAATTATCAAAAATTCAACAAGATTACTATCAAAAAAAGATATCTTCTATTTTTAATATTATAATTTTTTTATCAATTAAATCAAGAAAATATCTATATTAAATTAGATTTATAAGAAGCATATAATTTGATATACATTAAAAAAGGAGATGAATAAAAGATTGCATTTTAAACCAAGTATAGGCTTTTTTAATATAATATCATGCTTTTAGACTCAAATATATATATATATATATATATTAGCCACTTTTTAACATATAATAAATGATATTTTTAAATACTTTTAAGATTATTTTATTATTTCTTATCTAAAAAATATTTTAATCTATTCTAAAAATATATAAAAATATAAACTTCATATTTTTTTGTTAAAAAAATATTAAAAATATAAAATAATATGAAATAATAGAGATATGTATATTTCATATCATTTAGGTTGATTTCTTAAGATATATTATTTCAAATAATAATGCTATGATAGATCCTTAAAAAATTCAAACTATTATATATTAGAAGATTCTATAAATTATAGAATATTTTTAATATTTTTTTAGAATTTTCTAATTACCAAAAATTTACTTATTATTAAGAATATCTTTTAAGTTATAGCTCCACCTATATGTTTGATTTGTAAAGAAAAATTTGAGTAGAATAAAGAAGCTGAAGCTGTATTTGATTCTTCAAAGATATATTTTACTACAACACCAATCTTATGTTGTTTTAACTTCTTCAATGCATTTTTTATAGAAGTAGATATACCCAACTTTTCTTTAGATGCAATATTATTACAAATGAGAGCAAATAACAAACTTTATTCAATAGCTTTTTATTCAAGAAACATTTTAGTAATCAAGATCAATTACAAGATCTATAACATAGAGATTGTAGATTCATTTTAAGAACAATAACATTATCTAAAAGATAAGTTACAACATTTTTTAATCAATTACAATCAATTATGTCTTTAAATTCTTTCATGCATGATATCAATAATAATTCTTTTGAATTTTATACTTATAAATTTGAATTTAAGCATAATCTATTTTATTTTTAAAAATTCTTATATATTCCAAAAGATGAAGCACAATCATCTTTTCTTTAAGTTTCTCAAAATTTATCAACTATATGACATTTTGGATGTAACAAGATCTTAGAATTAATATCAAGATACTTTTTATAGCTTCAAATGTAAAAAATAATTAAAAACTTTGTACAATCATGTGATATTTGTTCAAGATCAAAAATACTTTGTAATCAATGTAATGAACTTTTCCAATCATTATCTATACCAAAAGAACTATAGTCATATATTTGTATAGATTCTATCACTAATCTTCTAATCTTAAGCTCATTTGTTTTTATATTTGTAATTGTACATTATTTCACTAAAATTGTATATTTTATATTGTATATAAAAATTATCACAAGTAAAAAATATCTAGATTATTTTTTGATGATATTTATTATTTTTAAAGAATATTATATTAAATAAAAAAAATCAATTTGTATCTAGGTTTTAAAAAATAATTAAGATATTGAAGGTAGATATAAAACTATCTTTAGTCTTCTATCTTCAAATTGATGGACAAACTATATATATAAATGAAGTTTTTAGAGTTTCATTTGAGACATAGTATCAATTACCATTAAAGAAATTGAAAAATTCTCTTGCTATTAGCAAATTTTTCTATAATAATATAATATATTCTTCTATTTAATAAATATTTTTTTATTCTAATTATAATTATGATCCATAATTTTATAATCTTGTAATAAAAAATTAATAAATTTTTTAAATACTAAATACTATAATAAAAATATAATTAAAAAAATCTCAAAAAAAAATGTAGATATCTATTGTAAAGAATAACTTTAATTCTACGTTAACAATTAGATATAATTACTTTGTTGTAATATCAAGACTATTTGTTCTTGTCACAAGTTGGATTGGTATAGGCTTGGATTATTTTTCATTTATAAATAGATCAATTGAATTGCATATTGATTATATCGACCAAAGTCTATAATAATTTATCTTATATTCCATATATTTATTCTTAAGGCATATAAATTAAAGGATATATTGGAAAGAAGTCAAATACTACATCTTCCTATAGAAGTGTACAACAATCAAGAATTTGATATGGAAGAGGTTTTGGACTCAAGGCAGTGCTAAAGTAGGTTGGAATATCTTCTACATTGGTATAAATATGATATTAGTAAACATACATTGGAGCCATTCTAGAATCTTGCAAATAATGCAAAAAAAAGTTGATACTTTTTATCAATGATATCCATCAAAATTAAGATAAAGACTTTAAAAATTTCATGCTATAAACCAAATTAAATTCAATGAAGATTATACTTTATTTTCTATTCATTTTTATAAATTTTTTTTCAAATTGTATCATTAGAAAAATAAAAAATCAACAACGAATAAATTTAACTTAAGAACTATCATTTATAGAGTTACTAAACTAGGCATTGATATTGTCACAACCTTCAAGACAGCTTAACAAAGATAAAGATCTTTAAAAAAGATGTCATGATGTATGCTATTTAATAGTTAAAACTTAGGTTATAATGCATGTTTATTATTAATTTAAGTTTATAATTGAATTGATATTAATATGATGTTTATGTAGTAGTTGTTGTTGTTGGTTGAGAACTAATTCAAATAATCATTAGATTGGTAGTTAAGAGGACTTTGTTGATTGAATTAAGCTAAGAGTTAGATTAATATTAGATTGAATAATGGAGGTGTAAAGATGGTGGCTTACTATTAGGCTAACTAAAGAAGAATCTTTATTTGACCAAGTATAGAGCAACCATTGGATCAAATGTAGAGAAGTTTTTGTTGCACCAAGTATGGAGCAATTATTGAACCAATTGATGAAGAGTCTTTATTTGACCAAGTTCCAGCTTTTTATGAAATTGATCTTATAGAAACTTCTTGTGGTGGCCAAATGTGTGGCAACTTCTTATTAGATGGTTTTTATAGTTGAGATAGTTAAATATACTTAGAATTTGGAATTTAAAAAAAATGGTTAGTAGACATTAGAAGTTGGTTTTGAAAGTTTGAAGTATGTTTTTTTAAAATTTTTTAAGTGCTTAGAGGATTTAAAGATATTGAGATTACTTAGAAAAGTGAAGATATGTACTATGTGCATATGATGTGTTATCTACTTGGACTTATAAAAAAATCATAGTTTGAATTATGAAATTTTATTTATTAAATATGATTAGAGAATATTTTTAAGATAAGCTTTTAGATATGAATCTTTGATGAGGTATGTTAATAGTGTACAAAGTTTGAAAGCTTAAAGTTTTCTAAAATTTTTAAAAAATAAAGAATTAAAATAAAAGGTATATAAATACTATGGTAGTAGAAAGAATAAACTTTAAAGATACATATTTCAATAGATACTTTAACTTAGACTATTAATTATTGAGAAGTGAATGCTTACATAATTTTTTTAGCTTATTTCAAAATCTTACATGCATAGGATCTATGAACTATCACATATAAGTATTTATGCAAGCAATCTTTGATCATATGTTGCATATATTGAATTTTTGCATTATATGCGAACTATTTGTTATACAATTTGATCAAGTGGCATACATGTTAGAAACTTGCTTTATAAATTAAGCATGTGGCTTAAAAGTTGAACACACGTTAGATGATTTATAGAACATTGCCACATAGTTCCTTTGTTAGATAGTATATATAGAAGCAAGGAAGAGGCCTTTCTCATTCTTGTCAACTTTATTTTTGCTTCTAATGTAATTTTAAGAATTTTTAGCTTTTTATCTTTAGAAATAGGTATTCTAGTTTTTTTTATAAATATACATACTTTCTTATATTTTTTATATTAAATTTCTTTGAGACACATCTCATTTATTTGGTTATATTCTTTAAGTTCTTATTTTCATCAATATCTAAATCAAAGAAATATGTTATTTTTATAAATTTTTAAAGAAAAAATATATATTATTAATTTTTATTATTTATTATTTTAATATTATAATTAAAATACATTATTAAATAATATAAATGATATTAGTATAAATTATTTCTTTAAAAGAAATCAAATCTATTATATTATGTTCTTTTTAAAATTTTGACATCTATTTGTTCTACCACATAGAAAATTAAAGAAACAATGGTATCAAAAAAACATATTTTACACATTATTATTACTTGAAAAATAAATTAGGTTGTATTTAATATTATAATAAATCTGATTTCTACCATTTTAATATATAATAAAGAAATAATATCATCAAACACTTCATTGTTTAAAACAACTATTATAAGCCAATGTATCATATTTACATCATCTACTAACTAATATAAAATTTTGTATGTTATAGAAATGGGATTTTAACAACTATGACTAATCAATGAAAATTATTTTATGTTTCATTAAAAAAAATTCAAAACTGACATATTCTAAGTCTACATGTAATATTTTAATTGAATATTATTTTTATTATTTTTATAATTATTATGATATATAATATATAATATATTTATAATATTTATAAAAAAAATTAAAGCCACATCCCAATTTTGTTAAAACCACACCCTCAAATCATTAATTTTGAAGAATGAGGAACATGGGAAAAGGGACAAAGATGGAGGATGGACAAAATCAATCATGAGATGGTTATGTGGGGTGTGGCTTTAAAAACTCCCTATTTATACTAAATAAATTTAATTATATTTTGTAAGAATTCTTATGCAATCTAAAAACTAAACACCAGTATGTGTTTTTAAGCTTTAGATGCTATTGCTAAAAAAAATTGAAAATAAATCACAAGATTATTTTAAAAGCTAACACCTTGCACTGATATTTTTGAAAAAAAATAAAATTTTAAATTTCATAAATAAATGAAAAAAAAAAGAAAAAAAGAAGAAAAAAAGACTAATCCATCCTTCGTAACATTGAAAAAAATATATGCATTTATTTAATTATTTTTGAATCAGATATCATATCAAAGTCATCTGTTCAAGAAAATTTAAGAAAATATATGAATTAAGATAGTACATACTTGGTATATTTAATATAAAATCTAAAACGAGAATTTTTTGTAAAAAAAACTTTATCTAGTATCAAAGATATAAAGCGAAGGGACCAAGAATTTAAGAAGTTCAAGAAAATGAAGATATAAAATTAAAATCAAGACTGTGTACAAGACTAAGAACAAAACAAAACTTGGAATGTTTTAATTTTTTTGGAAATAAAACTAAAATTCTATTTTTCCTACTTCTCTATCTATACAATGACAAGTAAGTTTTTTAAAAGCTTCTTAAAGAGATTCTAAGACTTATAATCATCCTAGAGGACTATATAATTTTCAATTGAAAGACTAGTCATTTTATTATATCTCTTTGCACTTAATCGTGTTAATATGTTGAACACAGGAATATTAGTGAGATGATTGAATGCAGGAAATAATGAAGTGCAATAGGTATCTTATTGATAATTTAGACCAAATAGAATTTCAATGATTTTATTGAAAATATCAACTCATTTTTGCTTACCAAGTTGTGGGTGCACAATAATGTAGGACCTTTAACTGTTACCTAAATTTTAACAACTAAAAAGTGGGAAGGTTTCAAAAAGCCCCTACAGCAAGCTAAAACTACACCCAAAAGTATCTTATTTGGCATAAAGGATGAAAAGAGACGAGGCCTTGTGGGATTGCCATAAAAGAGCTATTCTAGCAGAACGCTCTATGACAAAAATTCAATAGAAAAAATTATATATATATATATATATATATATATCATAAATTCTTTATTCTTTTATGTATTTTATCCTTTTTGAAACCTCTGCAAAACCTCATGGAATTGCCATAAAAAAAGCTACCCTACTAGAAGGCTCCATATCTATGCTTCAATTGAATAATAAATAGATCATAAATCCATGGCCGTTTATGCTTCTTCTTTTTTTTAATTTTTTCTTGATGTATCCTTTGAAAGTATGGGACTTGGAAATGGAGCTAATCACTAGTGCCATCCATCATCCCCTTTTACAAAAAAAACAAAGCCATTGACTATCATTTGCAAGGACTACGGAATGCATCCCTTGGCATGTACTTACTTAGAAAAAGGATGGGAACCATATTTGAACTATATTTGGACAATCCTTCTCATGCCCCATTTTGCAAATAAACTACTTTTTTGTACATGTCTTCATGTAGATATAAGAAGAAAACTCTAACATTAAGATCAACATGGATTATGTGTGAAATATTTTGGCAAGAGTACGCTTGTCAAAAATGGTCTCGATGCATGTCTTTGAAAAAGTGGCTCAAATAATTGAGAGTCTAAACAAATTAAAAATAAACAAATGAGAATAGGGCAAAGGTTGTTGTGTGCCACATATTAGGGCTAGCCTCTTGAGAAATCATAAAGGAATGTTGACCTCTGTTGCTTTAATTACTGAGTGATAAGACACAATGTTACATAAAGTACCATGTTTGAGCTACATGGCATGAAAGAATAGAATCTTATTTCATTCCAAGTGAAAATTCTATGTTAACATTAAATATTTTAAACTTCTTTGCATACATTGTGTAGAACTGTATGAAGATATTCATATAGAGGTTATTACATCCACATATTTATATGTTACACATAAAATGTATACACACTAAACAAATGAATGCCAGTTTACCTTTGAAGGAAATTGATTTTTGAAGATGAAACTTCAAATTTCAAATTACAAATTTTAAAAACTTGATTTCTTATATATATATATATATATATATAATTTAATTTATAGGTAGTTAGTATTTTTAAAGAATAATTTTATTGTTTTTTAAAAGAAAAATAAATAAATAATCAATTTAAATTTTGTTGATAAATATATATGGATATATATATATATATATATATATATAGGTTAAATTTATCAATTCAAATCTTATAATTTCAAATTCAAGTATTTAAAATAACAACTGTATGCTAAATTTTATGTTGTAGATATTATATGATCTTTAATAATCCTTTTTTCATTAAAATATTTTCCCAATTTTTGAAAGAGAAAAGAAACAAAAAATCAAATAATCAAACACTCCAATCATTTCAAATACTCCATGCAGAATCTATAAACAGTGGTGTTGTATGCTGTGGTTTTTCAAGTATGTGATTTCAACTTCTTTTTTTTTTGTTCCTACAATATACATTTTCACCTTTAAGTAGTAGAAGATAAAAAAATAATAATAATAATAATAATAATAAGTAAACCTAACTATATTTCTGAAATTTTAAAAGTAGCATGATCATTACACAAATGTAAATCAAAACAATTCAAGCCACTAAATTAATATCTCTAGAATATCTCTAGAAAAACTGAATAAATTTTTCATGAAAATAATATTGATGCATGAAATTTCAAAAAAAGAAAAAAGGTGCTAACATGTACTTTCAAAAATAACTCAATATGTGGGTATATAATAGGAGTTTAAGATAAGATTAAATAGACCAAAATTGAAAATATCAGATTTCAGCATTATTTGCAATTCATTTAAAAAAATAGTTACATTGGAGGGAATATAGAATAATATTTATTCGGGGATTATGCAAGTTACTATTAAAATAGTTTTTTTAGGAATAACATAGTTGCTATCCCAATATTCAATTTTATTAGTGCCTCATGTGTCTTTTACATCAACACTAGATCAAACATTGGCCATTCATTTTAAACAATTATCAGTTCAAAAGATATGAAAGAAGATTTTCAGAATTTAAACAAAATAAGCATGGTACAATATTTGGTCAAGTGATGTACCAAGGCAAAAGAAATATGCAAGAATGTGCAAATGAAATAGACACTTCTCACTGAATGTACACATTAAAACTGTACAAAGACAAAAAGGGCTCAACAATGAAGCACATTGGGATTAGAAAAATGTAATTTATTTTGGGCCTGTGCACATTACCATCACTTTCTCACATTTCAATCCAACATAAAGTTTCAATGTCACATGAAAGGAGTAGAAGACTCTGATAACACTTGCAATTAAACTTTCCATATTTGAACAAGTAATTTTTAAAAAGAAACTACATTTCAAAATGTACAATCATTCACCCGTTTGACCAAGTTTGGCATAAATCAAACAATTTAAGAATAATAAACAAGACAAAATAAAATCAAGTGTATACTGAGAATTATATAGAAATTGAATCTAAATAATAAACTTATACCTGGTATCCAGAATTTTCCTGCAAAATTTAATCTTTTTTTTCTTTTAAAATTTGAATGGAGTATTACTAAGATTCAAATTTCTAACTAAGAAATAAAATCTCCAATGATTATACCATGGAATTCAATGCATTCAATAGTAGTGGATAAACTCAAAATAAAGCTGTTGGTGATTTATTTGTTTGTTTGTGTGTATATATATATATATATATACATACATATATGTTGCACAATATCATATTTCTTTCACAAGTTTTTCATCCATCAACTGAAAGAAATATGTTTTTCTTAACATATAAGAATGACAAACTGTACTTGTCATTCAATTAAACATCTTGTACCTCCTTTGAAAGTTGAACTGCTCAATAAATATTCAAAGATTGTGTGTGTGTGAGTGTGTGTGTGGGTATTGATATATCAAAAGAATTGTACAGTGTTCAGAGGATCCCATGGCAATTCTAACTTTTAAGCAGACCAGTTTTTAAGAACAAGATATTTGAGGATATAGAGTTAATCACTACAAACGAAGTGAAAGAAAAATAATAACTTATGGTCAATTGTTACTTCAACAAAACCAAAAAAAAAATCACGCTCATTATGAATATTATATTACTCACATTTTTGATAACATAGGAAGTGTATATAATTTTGAGGAAGGTTTAAACCTTTTTCATATAACTTTGTAAGAATGTTGTTGTAAAATGCATAAAGAGAAATGAATTCAACAAGAAGATATAAAAACTTCGAAATCAACTAAAATCTATTTTGTGTGAATTTTCTCTTCGTGAATCAATTTTTCATGTAATTAGAGCCTTGAATTTTAAAAGAGAATTATTTCAAAAAACTTTTGGTAAACAATTCGCACTTGTAGTAGGAGAATTGCCGAGGTCTACTCTACATTTCAGTGTGGATTGAAATTCAAAGGCAGACTTTGGTAAAATACTTCTCCTTATTGTGCTTTGAAATTTATTGTTGTAAAAGAAATATATTACATCAAGGTTAAAAAAAAACAAAGTAAATCAAAGCCTGAAAAACAAAAATCTATGAACTATATTTGATATATATATATATACATAAATGTTAATTTATTTGTCTCCATTGCTTGTGGGGTTGCTATATATTTCTTCCTGAAAACCTCTACTTAATCAAAATAACCACAACAATATTAGACTCCAAGAACAAAGCCTAAGTGGTGTGAATAACTCCTTTGAAAAAACCTAAACAGATTTGCAGAGTTGCTCAACTTAAGCAACATAAGTGGATTCTTTGTGAAACATGGGTTGATTTCAATACCTAATTTGTTGTGATTTTAAAAACATATGAGGTGATTGCGCTGTGCGGATTGTGGATTGCAGTCTCCAATGTGTGATTGAAAACATTGACTTTGTTTTTTTCTACTTAGTTCTTTTCAACTATACTCTATTGGGGGTACTGAACACTATCACCAAGGATGGTCACTTCATGAACTTCTAACATTGCATAAATAAATAAAACACTTGCAAAATCTAATATATATATATATATATATATATCTAATATCGTTAAAAGAAATATTCGTGTATTACTTTTAGAAATATGATTGTTTTGTAAGGAAGATAGATAATTTGTTTTGGAATCATTTTGGTTTGATAGAACACGTTTCTATAATTCTTGGTTGCAATAATTGCTTTATAATTTACTATTATATTACATATTTTTATATACCAATAATTTTTGCAAATGTATTACTTTTCAAAATAAATACGTGTCTCATATTCTAAAATACAGAACCATAATATTTTTTGTTTTTTTTTGTAGGTGGTTTTACTTATTTTCTATCGATTGAAACTATTACGCATCAAAAAGTATTAAATTACATAAAGAGATGAAAGTATACATTCACAAATTTATTTTTAATAATTTCAATTATTTTCCCGCCACATCAATAGATAACGCTACATGTTATCATTATTTTAATTGTCATAGAAATTCGATTGTTGAGACAAAGTTAAAATTTATTGTAAAGTATATTTCTTTGACTCATAATATCGTATATATATATTACTAATAAATTTTGAACAACCACAATGCATAAAGCCCAACCCCCAAAAAAAGTTAAAAGTAATGAAAACAAACTGGGACTTTTACAACACAAGGCATTTTATTCCATTCCTTCGTCAATAGTAGGAGTAGTAATAATAATAATATTGTCACCCCACTTGAGAAAGCAAGTAAAATCCAGAATTGAAAAATGAAAAAAAATAAAAACCACATGGGGCCCATTCAAAGGGAAAAGTACATAAACATGACAACAACGGATTTTGTTTATTAATATGGGCAGACACCCCCTCTTTATCATTCTCTTTCTCATGACCATAGTAATAATAATATTATTATTACTATTACTACACAAAATAAAATGAAATAAATAAAATGGAAGTTTGTATGGCGCTGTTTGAAAGTGTCTGACTGGGCAGCCAAGCGGGAACGCTGAAGCTCCTCTGCAGGACCGGACGGGTGACCCCCTCTCATTCCCTTCTCCATTAAATGACCAGCCAGATTGGCGGGACGGAGCACCCGACCCGCTCCTTTTGTCTCTTCTCCCCCCCCCCATTTCCTGCCATATCCCTTCAATGGCCCCCTAGCCCAGCCACGGGCACTGGAGCCCGTTGTCACTCGTGCCACACACTCACCAACCATGGATACCCCTACATCCAGTTCCACGGGAATCGGAGCCCGTTTGTACACGTACCCATGCACTAACCATCCAATGTTACCCCTATGGCCCCCCTACACTACCCGTTGCCGCTCTCCCACGTGGTACCTTTCCACCCTCCCACGCATGCTCACGCGATGGGAACGCGGACGGGGACAATACGCATGGATCCTCAACCGGGATCGAATGCCGGGAGAGATGACGTCATCTTTTTGTCTGGCAGGGCGACCTGTGACCTCACCCAGCCACGCTGGCACCCTTCGCTTTCCACCTCGGCAGGGACGTGGATGGCGTGGATGAATGTGGGTTATTGGATGAATAATGGATTGAGAGTCAGATGGGTGATGAAAGTAGCTTTATGTTTCTGCCATTAAACTGACTCCCACTGTGGCATGCATTTGACTTGGTGCTATTAATGTGGATTATTTGTATTTTGTATTGTGATTCATTAATGCAGTACTCTCTCTCTCTCTCTCTCTCTCTCTCTCTCTCATCTTATTGGATTTCTTTTCTCTTTTTTCTTTTCTGTTATATATATATATATATATATATATATACTAAGAGTGTCTTTATACAAATTTAATCATCACTTTTTCTCAAGACAGGTTTAATTTGTCAAAAATACTATTCATTCTTCAAAAATAATACATATATTTATATATTGATGCATATAATGTGATTGCTGAAGTGAAAACATTCACACTGAGATATTTACTTGAACATTTGTACTTGTCACATTGGTCAGTAATAAATGCTCATTGGTAAATGGTATATCAATGCAATTCCATTGTAGGGCCCAAGGAAGAGGTATACTACCCACATGTTACACACACACACACACACACAACCAGTACAAACAAACAAATCATTTTGGCACAATATTCACCCCCCATGAAGTCCATGTTGTTCACACACCAAGACTATGTTCATTAGAACAAAACAAACATATATATATAAATATATATATAAAGCTTTAAATAAACACTTGATTCTCTGGGAAACAATTATGGAATAATCATCCATCCTCAATAACTCATCTACATATATCATTCATACAAAGTAATTCATCCATGATCACTCATCCATATATACATCCATCCATGGTACTGAAACCCATGATGGGCATGTGCAGTGGTGGTGAGTGTATGACTGCCTGTGGAACAGGCTTTGACTTGGGCAGGGAAATGGTGTACTGCCCCTCACCTGCTTGGAACCTTCTTCCCCCTTTCATTCAACCTTCTCACCCCATTTAAATATATGTATATGTATATATCCCTCTCTCTGTGTGTTTTTATTGGGATCCACATCAGTGTCCCCAAAGCTTTCACTTACATGAACCCATAAAACTTATCAAACTTGAGTGACATGACACTACATGACAAAGGCACAACATACACACATGGATGGGTGTTGTTCTAATCCCCCCATTCCAAAACACTGAAGAGCACTTTTTCATGTTTGGATATTTAGGCCCAATTTGGACAGTTTAAGGTGGTTTTTAGGGGGGGTTTCACTAATAGCATTGATGGAGAAGAAACAACATTCATTGACAACATCTAACCCTACATTTGCTCTACTTTGTAAGACCTTAACTCATGGAGAGTTGATGGAGGTGAGATAAGGAGATGTTGAGTTGGATTGGGTATTGAAGCTTGGACTCCACATGGGACATAATATGTGATGGTAGGGGAGGAGTGGCATATTTCAAGCATTGTACAAATCCGTTCATCAAGGCCTGTGCTCCTCGGTTGAGATCAAACACTTGACTTTTTGTATTCTTCCTACCCAATGCAATGCTCTTATCAACACCTTTCTTCAATTATTTATATGTGTGGGTATGAAAATATATATATATATATATATATATATATGTATATATTTGTTTTGAGTGAGTGATTGATTGCTTGACTGATTACTTGATTGACTGAAATGATCTTAAACCAGCAGAGAATGACATCAATATATTTTGCAAATTTTCACCAATTTTTTTGGCTATATATATATATATATATATAGTGACTCTGAAACCTTCCATCACTCCTTGCTTGATGTAATCTAAAGTATGAGCACCTATGCTGTGTATAAATACACAAATGGAAATGTTTACATGTTTTCATACTTACACACACAGAAGAACACGGGGGATTGCATATGAGTTTTTGAAGAGCCATTTGAGGATGAATCATGGACAAATCACAAAAAACTTGGCACGTCCTCACTAATCTCAAATCAATGCAAACTTTACAGAATCAAATCCTACGTTTTTAGAGGAAAAAAGAGAAAAAAGAAAAAGAAAGGAGAGGAGACTTCTAATTCACTTATTTCGGTGTATACAAGAGTGTGGAATTGGGTTCCTTTTATCCTACCAACCACGCCAAGTAGGCACACAGCTACAAAAAACATAAAGCGGGAAATGAGATGCAAAATTATTCGCATCACAAGGGAGGAACATGGCACCATTATTGAGGCAGCAGGAATGACTGGGAGGGCAGGTGGAGTGCAACGCCATCTCTTTATCTCGCCACCTGAGCTCGGGTCAATGCAGCAATCCTCGGCACCCCTGATTGGCAACCCCCTCCGAGGAAGCATGCCACCCCTCAGGGGAGCCCTCGCAGCCCCCAACTTTTCGCCTATTTTAAGCTCGATGAAAAATTCCACTTGAATGTTGCAACAAAATGCAATGCAGGCCGCAGGTTGTCAGGTGGCGACGACATTCGTCGCAGGCCTGAGGCCAGAGTTATGGCTTTGCAGCTCTCATGATGGTCCAGCATCCGATATTGCTCAGTTATGGAAGAGCGGAGCTGAGCTGAGCTGCGCTGAGAGTCACGGGAAAGAGCCCACTAACCATGCAATGCCAGTGGGTTTTGGTTGTTGAGTTTTCGGTGGCCCTTGCCTGGTGCTTGTGTGTTTTTTGTTGCAGCTTGCAGCGTGAGAAGTAGTAGCGTTTTCTTGCGAGTCTTGCTGCATTGGAATGCCGATGGACAACTGGGGTCTCTCGTCTCTTCCTTACCGTGACCCGCCTGCTTTTGAAACGGTATCCGTTCGCACGTTTCCCTGAGTTCTGTCGAGGAGTTTAGAGCTTGCATGCGCTGAGAGTCACAGTGGAGAAAGGTGGAGTGTGTACTGGAGCTCAGGAGAGACGACGTCGAGATGCTGTCGCAGCTGGGATGTGCGGATGAGGACAATGACGTGGACCCGCAGCTCGGATACCCACCGGCTTACCCCAAGCTGTGCCGCCATGCGCACGCTTCTGGATTGCCAATGCCTTATACCGAAGGTCCGCCTCAACGCTTCTTGCCCTACTGTCCGGAAACGGAGGACGTAAGTGCCATTTCTGCAATCTTTCTGTCTGTCATAACGTTGAGCTTCTTTGAGAATGGCCAGAAGTAATCAAAGTCGTCTTTGTATCCTAATTCCACTAGAATGCTCGAAATCTAACGGGGAGCTGTGTGCATGCACTGTGTACAATTTTATCGCACACAATATCACTACGTTTGAACCTTGTATCTGGGCGTCGAATCCCCTATTCTTTATGGCAACCGCAGAAGGAAAACTTCTCCTGCCGTTGCGTAGAAAATATAATGAAGTGGATGAAATGGAGCAGAATTTTGTGAGAAAGAAGTGAATCAGTAGTACTTGCTGAAACTGAACAGTGTATCCTTTGGGGGTATGGGAAATTTTGGTACGAGCGTTGTCTTAGTTTCTTCAGTGCGAGCCTGATGTTGACGTTCCTGCTGCATGACAATCGCAGTCATATGCACCGCCTTTTGAAATCTGGTCCTCCGCTTCACTGTGATCGCTGCATTGCATTTTGAAGTAAACAAAAGTGGGGATATTAGCATTGAGCGTCGAGCATGGTTCGTCTAGCACTCTAGTTCCTCTTCCACGAGGCCGAAAATAGGAAAATCATGCAATGCCAGGCTACTGAGACTTGGTGTGTTCTCTGCTGTAATGGGGCAGTTCAAAGTCTGGGATAAAGTGTTTCCAGTTGTCGCTGGAAGGGAGAAAGGCTTACCCGATACACGAAAATTTGCTGAAGAGCTATGGCAGCAGCTCGAGCACCTCGGGTACGCAATTTCAATGCTTGTAATGCTCAGCTTGAAACGATTTGAATTCCCTGCTTTCTCATTCTATTGGTGCAATCCTCCATCATACCACTGGTACTCTCCTCAAGGTTAATAAGTGCCAAGCTTGAGAGTCCCTCCTTTGCACGTAATAGAGTACGTAATACAATGTCGGAATTTTCCATAACGGTTTCTAAACGAACCAGCAATGGAGTGCAGAAACGCAGGCTTTGATCCAGCTAAGTTCAGAGTCGACCCATATGGGAATGTGGTGCACTGGAACGCTGATCCCTCATCGCCGCTAGCATGGGATGTTGATCTTTGGTTCCCATATCCTAGTAAGCAATTTGAACATCAGCATCACACAAAAAGTTTCCTTCTTCCCTTGAGAATATTCAGTATAGATTTAAGGTTTGTGGAGTTCAATTGGGGCCACATCCGAATGAAATCTCATTTTACGTAGAACGAAGTCTGTCATTGAAGATATGTCAACGTTTTTGTCTCCAGGAGGAGGAAGAACAAAGTTGCCAAACTTACGAATAGTGCAATGGCAAGCATGTTTGCGGAAACGGAACCGCCTCGAATTTTTAGTGCCATGGTGGGATTTGCAACACGGGTGCTCCATCAACCAATTCCTGTCCGCATTCGCAGCGAAGAATGCAGATTTTAGGTGATGTTTCTTTTCACCAACAGATCCCACATTGTACGTCGAAACTGCCTCCTCTAAAGATTTTAATTGCTGGGGGTTCAACGTAGTAGCTTACTAGTGAGCTGCATCTATCACATCTGTGCAGGAAGCGATCCTTTGCGTTGTTTTTCGCAAGGGGAGAGGACGAATCAGTGGCCAGAGAGCACGTAGGAGAATGTCGGCCGTGGCCCCAGCAGTTCCGCGAGAAGAAAGCACTCTGTGGATTAGCTGCAGCAGCTTTAGTAAATGCCCCTAAGAAGCACAATGCCGAAGGTCTTACTGGCGCTTCTACTCCAGAAGCTCTTACCATCTCTGATATTCCTCTCAGTCCGCAGGGTGCAGCTTCAGGTAACTTGCAGTGAATTTTGAATCGTTCCAGAGACACCATCTTTTTGTTCTGAACACAGTTTCCACTTGAGAAAATTCAATTTAGTTTCAAACTCTCCAATCTGCGTATCACAGTAAAGCAATGCGGTTTTCCATTGTGGCTTTTCGTCCAGTGTGTCTCATGTATTTCTTCTCATCTCAGAAACTCCATCCAAAAGACATTGGAGTGTGGATGAAGAAGTGGCTGTAAAGCGTGGAGTCAGCAAGTTTGGAGCTGGCAGCTGGAAAGAGATCAAAGAAGGCGATCCGACTCTTGCTAATCGATCTCCAGTGCAGATAAAGGAGAAGGTAATATCTCTTTGCTCAGATATGTTTTACTTGGATTGGGCTCCAAACTCTGCTGCTCTTCAAATGTCAAGAGCGTCGCAAGAATACCACTGAACCACAGTCATCGTTTGTATTCCGTGCAGTTCCAGATGATGCGAGGGGTCTCACGGCGCAATGGCGTTTCTTCAACAGGACATGGCAAAAGTGATCTTTCGGGACGCCAGTCTGCAGCCACAACTGCCCTGCAAAAGGTACAATCTTCTCCCCTTTATTTATTTATTTATTTTATTTTAGTCTTTACACAATATTTTTATCCATTCACAAGCAATAGCATCATGCAAAGTTTTGATCGATACATTCTTATGGCACCTAAAGCTTGACATGGTTTTCCGGGACCTCGACGTTGACGCAGGAACTTCGTGTTAAAATCATGAGAGAAGAAGAAAGGCGGGAGAGAGAGGAGGAGTTAGTCCAGTTGGAGGAGACGGTGGTGAAGCTGAAGGTTGAGAATGAGAAAGAGAGGTTGAAGGCTCTGGAACTTGAGTCTTTGCTTAAGAAACATAAGCATCGTGTGGAAAAACAGCGGAAATTGGCAGAGAGCCAGTCATCGTATCGTCTCTGCCTGGAACGAGTGCTTCGTGATACCATGCATCAGTATGCTCTCTCCCCCTCCCCCTACTCCTCCCTCTCCTGCTCCCCTTCTTCCTCTCAATAATCCTTTTTTACCCCCACCTTCATCCAGCTTTGATCATATTCATTTTCCTTAAAGCAGCATAGCCGGGAATCCAGAGATTGTTCGCGAATCTAGTAGGGTAGTATAGTCATCCCGCTTATCAATTTCTTTGTAGACACCAATAAGGCTATGAAAATACAATGCAGATTTCTTTATAAGCTAATAACTGCCCGAGTGAGTCGCACTGCTTTCTACGGGTTTAGGGATCATGGTCGTTTGGCAACGAGGGGTCACTTGCGTAGAATGTAGATTACCGTGGAGCGACAGGGATTGGCCGCGAAGGAAAAGGTAGAACAGCGAACTAGATTCAGCAATTTCACTGAAGGCTCACCTCATGTGAAACAACATTGTCTTGTTTCAAGTTTTTGCAGCGTTCAACTTTCCTTCGCACTTTGTTTTCTCTACAGCCGAGTGGCTATGCGGAGGGGCTGAATCAAATAGTGAGTTTAATAGGTGCTCGCTCTTGATGTTGAGCACATCTTCAATTTTAGTTCGCTGAGTGATTTTTGGTATCTTCGAAGGACCATGGCCTATAAGGAGCAGGCGCGATTAACTCAAGAAGCATGCAATGTCCTCACTTCCCGCCTCGATTCCCAGAAGATCGCATGTGAAGCCATGGAAAGTGATCTTCTTCAGGTGCATGCGCAGCAAGAAATCTTGGAAGCGGCCGCTGGAGGCATAGACGACCGCACCACGCTGCTGCTTAAGAAGCCGGTTACAAAGGGGCGGGACATTGTTGACGTTAGCAGCTGCGTCTGTCTTCGCGCGATTGACGAAGAAGACGACGAGGAAGAAGAGAAGCTCATCATGACGGCCAACAAGTTGAGCGAAAGCGATACTGAAGACGAGGGTGAAGAAGAACTTAACCTTCGACGGGAGCATCAGCACGCCGCCGTAGGGAAGTCACTCGTCAAACACGCAATTAAAGGTATCTATAGGCTGCCTCAAGCTAAAGAGGTTTTGGCTTCTTAGAGCACGAGCTTACTTGCCCTCACATTGCAAGCTTTTGTACAGTGGTCATTGAATTAACAACTGCCGATTATTTTCGAGTATTTATCGCAGTCGCAATTCAGGTTGATGATATGAAAGAAGAGGTGGACTCGTGCTCGTGGGATCTAGTACCTGTTGAGGCCAAATCTCCATGCCCAACTGTAACGTCGGCGTACTCAATGCAGTCCAGAATGGAAGTGAGGGGGAGCGGTGACATCGCCATTATTCCGAACTTACAATACGAAGCTGATAGTGAAAGTCTAGGTACACTACATCCTCATAATATCAGCATTAGACTGAATTAGATTATACTTTGGTTGAGTCGTCCAACATTCGTCGATGCCAATCATCCCCTGCTAAGTTCATGCGCTTGTATTTCTTGGCAGAAACTGAGAGCGACAGTGATTTTGCTGATGACGAACTGAGTCCTGCGGGTCACGACTCCAAAGACGCTTGCACGGACGACGCTGTTTTGGTGAACGAGTTGTCTCAGTTTCATGAAGGGCCTACTTCTGAACTTAGAGACTTTTGTTCCCGGAATTCAAAAGCAGGTGAAAGTGATATAGGCGTAATTGACTTCGCTTTCGAGCACAGCCAAGATCCCTCATCCGAGCCGGCCCTCGACACTTCGATCCCAAGCGCAGGAGAATCGAAGTCCGATTCCAAACAAGAAGTGCAGAAGGATGTCATCATGGTGCAAACTCCGAGCTCAAATGGACATGCGGCTCACGAATCCATAGACGCTTCACCTCTATTCAGGCAAGAGTATTTGGACGAGCTTCTTAAGCAAATCCGGTTCCAGATTCCGACTACGGAAGTGACAGGAGATGGCCCGCTGCATGTGTCCGAGGGACATCTCGACGAGCTTCTGGAGAAGGTCTGTCTTTTCCCCTCCATTTGCAGTTCTGTGTGTGATTGATCTAATCTCTTGAGCGATCATTTAATGGTGGGAAATGTTGCAGGTGTTGACGACGCATCTAAACAACATTCGCAGAAACGATGCCAGTAAGCAGCATCAAAGCTGTGACGTAGACGACGAGAAATTGAGAGAAATTGGAAAGTCAAATCTAGACAAATGGCTCCAAGTTCTTTTGTTCAAGGACACCGAGTCGGCAGGCACTTCTCCTGGTCGTGAAACTCCTGACCAGACCAGCTCTACTACATTATCATCAATAAGTGTAGCAGCCATGCGTGAGAGCTTGGACCGCGCAAGACATCAGGCACGATGGCTAATTCCATTGGTATTACTTCAATTTGAATACGTGATCACTTGTCTCTGGGTCAAACTCTAATCGTGGCTCGCTTTCGTTGCGTTCAGGAGTGCGTGAGCAGAGACGACGAAAATGGAGAGCGACCGAAGAGCTTGTGGACCACCTTAGTCCGGAAGCTCAGCGTGAAGCATCATTCGGAGCACGAGAGTGTGTTCAAGCGTAACGAAAACTTCGGCGTTGAGCAACAAAACTCCCCTAGAATCTCACAGCATGGCGCAGATCTCAGCGATGCAATGAAATCGCCCCAGAGGCAATCTCCGAACGACTTGGCCACCGAGCAAATCTCCAGCAACGGATCAATTCTCGTGGAGAGCATGCGGTTCGATGCTTCGGAGATTGGCACATTGATGGGATGGCCTGGAGGCATCCAACTACCCGGTATCACATCCAATTATCATTCCAAAGTCAATGCCATCGACTCAATCCCTCTCAACAGTGATCCTTCCGCCATCTGGAAGACGGAAAGGAGAGTCGAAGATGGCGTACCTGTTCACGCGCTCGATTACGTCTACTCCTCGGAGAGACGGCACTACCCGCGATCTCTCTCAGACGTGGACGAAGCCTCCGAAACCGAGAGTGCGGACAATTCAAACAAATCACCAAACACTGCGGTGACGGAGAATCATGACATCAGCAGGTCCAAGAAGAGCGTCTCCGTTAAAGTGGCGGGCTTCGTGGGATGGAAGAAAGCTTCGAAAAAAAGCGAAGCACCGAAACCATCGCACGATGAGCATGTGCTGTCCACGATGGAATAAGCTCTGCTTGCGAAGTTCAGCAGCTGATTTGTGTACATTATATTCGTGATCCGATGTAGTCCTCCTAATGATTCGATTCAATCGGATGGTTCCATCGATCGCGACCAGGGCCTGGCCTGAAGGTGGCCGCCAAGTCGATCAAGAGGAATGAAGGATGATTGGAGCGTCTTCACCAGCACAGCACAGCAGAGCATCTCCACTGGTGCTTGCGTTTAAAGAATGTGTCACACTAAAAAAACGTCAAGTAACGGGGACGCAATCGCCACCGAACACAATTCTTGCCTATTTAGAAACTACGGCGATTGTAGCTGCTGCGCAAGGATTTCCGAAGCTGCATTCTCAGATCCTACACACAGGACGGCAACGGTCTATTGTAAAGGCTGTAGTTCGTGGATGGGGATACTCTTATGTAGAAGGTTTACACGTCTCCCAGATTTATTCAAAAATGTCTTTCATGCAGATTTGTAAAGAATTCATGATACCCGGATTATTTGTGATTGTTCATGCCTGAGGCAGAGATCCGAATTGCCTGCCCGTGGAACTCGTCCCTGCCTTTCAGTAGACGCTAACCCTAAACCATTGAAACCCTAAAATCGTGTTGAGCTCAAACTTGTATTTAGGAACAGCTCCGAGAAGCAGCGGCCTGGTTTATTTATCCCTTGTTGCTTTACACTAATCTTATGGGGACTACTTTTAGGAAAAATATTAAAAAATAGTAGAAAAACAAAACAAAAAAGTTAATGTCAAGTCTTTTGACGATTTGAAAACACAATTTATGTACATTCCATTTGGTTGACATGGATGGAGGTTTCTGTTGCTGCAAAAAAATTCTTGTCATCCTTATGTAATACATTTGGAATAATATAGTTCAATTTATGATTATGTGAGCTTATGGATTACAAGACAAAAGCTTTAGAAACTATTAAGATGTAAAGGACCTATTACTCATTGTGCTCCACAATTTGGTATATTTTGAAATATTGAGTGGTACAAGCTAAGATACATTATAATAATTTTTTCTCTTTATTTTGATATTTATTTACAAAAATATTATTTAATTCTTTTCTAAGAATTGTTAAATTGATCTATAGACTTATTAAATCAATCCACCTATCATCATTTGTTGAGGATTCAATCATTCTTTCATTGGTTTTTGATCAATGTGGATCTAATAGTAGAGAATTTTTTGATGATGGTTAGAATGAGTGAGTTGATTTAGTAAATGCTTAGTTTTTTTTAATAATTTTTTTATTATCATCATTTTTATTTATAATTATTAATAAGTATAAAAATTTAAAAATTACATAATATAAAAGAAAATTTAAATTATATTTAAAGTTCATAAATATGTAAAAAATTGATATAATTTATATATATATTAGATTCAAAATATGTATATATGTTTAGGACTTAGAAAATAAAATCATGTATTATTTATTAATTATTATACAAATCTTCATTATCTAAAATTTACCATTAAAACAATATAAATTTAATGAATTACCACATAAACATCCTCTTTTCACCTTTATAAACATCCTTTCTATGCTATACCAATAATACATCATTGTTATAAGTTACATGTTACAAGTTTTTTAATAAGTTGGATATTAATGAAGCTAAAATGTATATAAAAAAGTATTGCAATCTTTAAAAGTTGTATAATATCTTTTCAAGCTAATGATCATTTTTACCTCAAAGATTAAATCTAATACAAAAACATTCTAGATAGGGATTGAAAAAATAGACATGGAAGATAGGAGACAAGGAAGATGGGAGCGTCAAGATGGAAATTGGAAGAACAAGAAAATAAGAATAGAAGATGGTTTAAGGTGAGGTAGAATTGATTTTAAATAGTTTAAATATGTGATTCTAAATGGTGCCAACAACCTTAGTCAATCAATGATTTTTGCAAACAAAAAACACAAGCACTATTTTTTTTTTATTAAAATATATATATTTGTAATGTTTTCATTTAACTTAGGCTACAAGCGTGTTTCAAATTGCTATACACACATCTAAAGCTTGTGATTGGTTGTTCTAAATCTTACTTTCTTGTCTTGGTGTGGATCCTAATTCCCCCCCTCTTTCTCTTCCTAGTCCTACTATAGAGACAAAAAAGAAGGAAAAGAGGTCCAAAATCCATGCTATGAAAAAAAAAAAAAAAAAAAAAAAAAGGAAATTGGTACTAATTCTAAGACATGAAAGAGAGGGCCTAGATAACCCAAATAGTATCATGAACATACATATTTATCTAGATAAGAAGTGCTAGGTAGCAGATAAATGTAGGTAGATTTGATATTATCTTGTGGAAAAGCTTCTTAGAAGCTTTATAGACCTGTGTTTGATTTTATACATATTTATAATTAATTAGTAGGTTAGAAACTTAGTCAACAAGTTACTCATGTGTTGCATATATAAAAAGTTTGTGACACAAGTTAACAATGTGGCACAATTAAAAGAAATTTGCTTCAAAAGTTAAGACATATGTCTTGCAAATTGAAAATGTGTTGGAGGTCCCATAGGATGTTACTACATAGCTCTTAGTAGATAGTATATATGGAAGCAAGAATGAAGCATTTTTCACTCTTGTTAATGCCTTTTTAGTCCTTAGACTTGTTTCAAGCCTTTTTAGTCTTCAAATCTTTGACAATAGTCATTCCAATTTCAATACTATACTAGTTTTGAATGAATATCTATTCTTTTTGAGTTATATAAGAGTGTATTGAGATTTTGGTTCTTTAAGATTCATATCCTTGACAATTTGATAAGAGTGTTAATTCATTATTCTTGTCATGTTTTTAAAAGTAAATAAATTACTCTACTTCTATTATTGTATTTTAAAGGTTATGGACTATCTATCTTCAATTTAATATTTTAATTAATCATGATTTTTTTTCTTAAAGAGAGTGAACTACTTCTCTTTGTGGAAATTTTCATTTGATATTAGACGTTGCAGATTATTCTCTTCTAATTTAATTTGTAAATTTCTTTGAGTTATTTATAGAAGAAAAAATTATGGATGCTACTCTCAACAAAAGTGAGAATAGATTTGTAACTATTATAGATCTTCATGAACTTATCAACATTCTTAAAGTAGAAATCTCACATATCTCTAATGTCTACTATGGAAGTAGTATTCTAATACTTATAGAAGAAGTCAACAATAAAGTTTAAAGTATATGCTAAGAAATTATGTAATTGAAAGAAGCAAATGGATTAAGTTTATACCTAAATCTAAGAAGACTTGCTACTATAAGTATGATGGAGGCAAAGATGAATATGCAGGAGAAGTTTGATGGAACAAGATCAAAGTTTTGAAGATTTCTAGAATAAGTAAAGTTTTATCTAAGGTTGTATCTTTCTCAATATCTTGATGGATTTACTCAAGTTGGATTTATAAATGCACTTCTCTCTGAAAATGCTCTTGATTTGCACCTTTGATGAAAAAAGATTTATAATTATTCTATGATTTAAATTCATTCTTGGAAGTCTTCACACTTACATTTAGAAAAAATAATCGAAAAAAAATAACAGAGATCAAACTTGTATTTTTACAATAAAGATCACGTTTAACCATCATATATGTTGCTGAATTCTAAAATCTTGCTTACGATATCGTAATACATGAAGTCTTGCTTGAGAATGCTACAGGCACTTGATTGTGGAAGGTAGAATGGAAATTGCAACAACAAAATCTTAACTCTAATAGAATACTAACTAAACTGTAATTAGACCATAATAATGTTAAGCAAGCTTTAATCAAATTCAAAGAAACCTCAAAGAAATTTCAAAGAAATAATAAAAAATCTTAAAAAATTATTAGAATCATCACAAATATATCTCAAATACATCTCAATTCAATCTTAATTTAATCCTAGTTAAAATCCTATTAGACTTCATTCAAACTTTAGGCCAAAACTAATTAAATCTTAAACCCTAAACAAATCCTAATAAAATCCTAAATCCTAAATCAAACCCTAAATCCTAAATCCAAAACTAAATCCTAACCAAATCCTAAACCAAATTCTATCCAAACCCTAAACCAAACCCTAACCAAACCCTAAACAAATCTTAAACTAAATCCCAATCAAATTCTAAATCCTAAATCAAACCCTAATCAAATCCTAAATCCTAAATAAAACCCTAATCAAACTCTAAATCCTAAACCAAATCTTAACAAAATCCTAAACAAACCTTAAACCTAATCCCAACCAAATCCTAAATCAAATCCTAAACCCTAAACCAAACCCTAACCAAATCCTAAACAAATCCTAGTAGTTTTTATAACTGAATTAAACCTCAATAACTAATGAATAAATCATCGATCTTAACTCAAATTTTGCACAATTCTTAAAAAATAAGTTGAAAACAAGCACAAAAAGTTTTAAAAGGATCGAAATTATCAAATAGACGATAACCTCAAAAATGTGCTTGGGTATTGGCCGGCCTCCTTCTCCAACCTTGATGCTAATCTTCCAGAGCCAATATCTTTTCTTTTCACCATTCGATTGATCTCAAAATTCTCATATACATAGAAAAATAAGTCTATTATCCTCTAATACAAATTTCACTCTAATCCAACTAGTAAATTGCAAGAAATCTTAAAAACCCTCATTGGACCTAAAATTCTACTTTTTGAGACCTTGACTCTTTTAAACCTCAATAACCCTCAATTCAACCGTTAGATTGAGCTCAAATTTATAGTACATATTAAAAAAAACTATAACCATGGACCTAAAAAATTTCACCCATAGATCTATTACAAAACTCTTCAAATCATCCAAAACGTAAACCCTATTTTATTTCATAAAACCCAAGTCATCCAAAACAAACCTTCACTTTGCGAAGCTCTTACAAAGTCATTACAACTCCAAATCACCCAAAACCAATGCTCATAGAAACCTTATTCAATTTGCTATCAAACCCTTTTCTCCAATTTGCAAAAGAGTCCCGAAGTCGTTGTCGAGACTTGGTTTTGTGACTCAGGATCTGATTTCGGCCCTGGTTTGTAACCGGCCCTCTCTGGGTACCAATATCTAATTTTTCTAGGTAATTTTTACTAGAATTTACTCTTAACTTCTTCCTAAAGATTTTTATATCATTTATTTTTTCAATCTACCTTATTTTGCCTTATTTTTGGCCCTACAAAGTAAGTAGAAGCTATTTTTTCTAAAAGAGCAGCATTACTACTAAAAGTTTTACTACCTTCTTATCTTTTATCCATATTTTTTTAATTTTTCTTTTAACTTGGATTTTCTATAATAAGATCTATATTATCATCTTTCACCATATAGTCGTGTTATAACACGACAGTAATATGGATTGAAATAAAAAAGTTTTTATTAATCAGTTTTAATATGAATTAAAAGATAATATCAAAGATTTATTGTTGACAATGCCAAGAGCAAATGCATTGGAGAAATTTAATACTCAAGTTATTACATGCAACAATTGACTCTTTGAAAGATACGAAGAATAAAGATTTGGTTGAAGAAGTATATGTCAAGTCATGGCAAAAACTTCTAAGTTTGTAGGAGTTCATTCATCAAAATTAGAATCTATGCTAATTAACATGATATGTTTCAAATCTCTTATTGAGCAAGAAAAGACTCAATGTTGTCAAGAAATATTGTACCTATATTATGGAGAATCTAAACACACTAATCAATATTATCTAAAGAAGCAATACAACAACAAAATGAAGAGCATGTTTGCCAAAGAAGACAATATATTAAAAAGTCAATTTTTCTAACTATAATAAAGATCATGTGACTAAAATCTTATGCGACACCTAACAAAGGTTCTATCTTCTCTTCAAATCTTTCACCTTGTTTTATAATAGAAATTTATGTATGAGCAAAAAATCACAAAGTCTTAGCCTTATTAGATTCAAGAATCTCAGCTTATTTTATAGATGAAGACTTTGTCAAAAAAGAAGAAATATCTTTAGTTAAAAAAACCAAACTTTTATATGTAGAAGTAATAGATGGTCATTTGTTATCTTCTAAAGATGTTACCTATGAAACTATTTTTTTAGATTTAATAACTAATAATAAAAATAGCTTAATAATATTTAATATAATTAAATTTTCTTCTAATCCAATTATTTTAGGATTATTATGGTTAAAAAAATATAATCCTAAAGTAGAATAGATTTTATATGATCTTGATTATTTTTGTAGTTTAGTCCATATTTTTGCTAATCAAATAAAAATCCATAAGTCTAATAGATTCAAACCTCTATTGATAGGTGCAAGATCTTTCATGCGTGTAGCAAAAGAAGGGTCAATTTTTACTATATGCCATACTTATTATTGATAGAGAAAAGATTTCAAGTCGCTTCCTAAGCCAATACCAAAATTATTAAGGTATTTTTTTTAAAAAAAAATGTAGATATTCTTCCAAATCATTGTTCCATCAATCTTTAAGAAAGAACTCAAGCACCATTTAGACCAATCTATAGCCTATTACAAAACGAGTTGGATGCACTTAAAGAATATATTGACAAGAACTTTCCTAAGAACTTCATACGCTACTCTAAATCTCCAATAAAGGCTTCTATCTTATTTATGAAGGAAAAAAATACATCTCTACAAATGTGTGTGGATTTTCAAGGATTGAACAAGATTACCATAAAAAATAGGTATCTTTTATCTTTTATTTTAAAACTTTTTGATCAACTCAATCAAGCAAAGATTTATATGAAAATACATCTACAAGGAACATGTAACTTAATATGTATTAAAGAAGGAGATGAATAAAAAACTGTATTTTAAATAAGGTATGGATATTTCAAATATAATGTCATGTTTTTTAGACTTATAAATGCATCAATTGCTTTTTAACATCTAATGAATGATGTCATCTATAATTTTCTTTATGACTTTATTATTTGTTACTTAAACAACATCTTAATCTATTCTAAGAATATAAAAGAGCATAAACTTTATGTTTATTGTATATTACAAAAACTAAGATATACAAGATTATATGCTAAGATAAAAAATTGTGTATTTCACACTATTCAAGTTGAATTCTTAAGATATATCATTTCCAACAAAGGATTAATGATGGATCCAAAGAAGATTCAAACTATTATGGATTAGAAGATTCCAAAAATAATCAAAGATGTGTAATATTTTTTAAGATTTGCTAATTACTACTAGATCTTTATTAAGATTTTTTTTTCAAATTGTGGCTCTTTTTATACATATGACATGTAAAGACAAACTTAATTAGAGCAAAGAAGCTAAAACATCTTTTGAAGCCTTGAAAATATTATTTATTTTTACACTAATCTTTTTAAGATATTCTTTATACAAATAGACGTATTAGACTTTACTATGAATATGGTGTTATTACAAATGAGAGTAGATCATAAGCTCTATTTAATAGCTCTTTATTCCAAAATAATTTTAATAACCAAGTTTAATTATGAGATCCACAACAAAGAGCTTATTGTAATCATGGATTTATTTCAAGAATGGTGTCATTATCTAAAAGTTGCTTCTAATCTAGTCATAATATATACAAATTATAAATACTTTAAATATTTCATGTTGGTATGTATTTTGAATCATCACCAAACTTGTTGTAACATATCTTTATGAAGATTTGATTTCAAGATTACTTATCAATTCAAAATAATAAAGTTTGTCAAACGTTCTATTTAGATATTCTTATCTTGTATAAAAAAAAAGAAGAAAATATAACTTTTGATTAATAAAAATAAATAAATAAATAAAGCCAAAAAAATTTCATCTTTAAACAATGAAAAAAATTCTCATGGACATAGACATGTAAGCCAATAATTACCTGTATAAATAAGTAGAAGTAAATAGAAGTAGATAAAATTAAGTTAATTCTATAATATCTTCTATAGAAGCTTTCTAGAAGCTTCATAGATATTTCTTTGACTTTATAGGTGTCTATAATTGATTTTTTGGGTTAGAAAAGTGGTCAACAAGTTGGCCATGTGCCACACATGTTGTTAGCTTAAAGACCAAGCTAATTATGTGGCCCTCATATAGAAAAACTTGCCTTGTAAGTTAAGGCATGTGTCCTACAAAGTCAACACATATTGAAATTCCTATAGAACATTGCCACATAGCCCTTAGTTAGATAGTATATATAGAGACAAGAATGAAGCCCTCTTCACTCTTGTCAACTCCTTTTTTGCTTCTAGTTTAGTTTCAAGAGTTTCAAGTTTCCTTGTCTTTTGACAATAAGCCATTCCAATTTCTTTTTAATATACGTACTTCCTTATTTTTATTTTGTTATTCTTTCTTTGACACGAATTTCATTGGTTTATACATCATCTTTTAGTTCATGTCCTTGACATCAACATTGATTATTGATTCAACCTTTTTCAAGCAAGTTTAATTGAATATGTCCTTTTATTTTCTTGTTTATGTTATCAAAAATAATTCTTTTAATTTTCATGAGACTTTTAAGTTTGAATTCAAGAATAATATATTCTATTTCAAGGAACAATTATATATTTTGTAAGCCAAAGAGTGATTATATGTTCTTCAAGCTTGTCTTAATTTTTCAACAATTAGATATTTTGGATACAACAAGACTTTGGAGCTAATATCTAAAGATTTTTTATTCCTTCAAATGTGGAAGACAGTAAAAGATTTTATATGATCATGTAATATTTTTTCAAAATCAAAAACATCTTGTTATCAATTTTATGGACTTCTTCAATCATTATATATTTTGGAATTACTCTGGTCTTTTATTTTTATGGATTTTATTACAAATATTTTAATCTCAAGTTCATATGATTCTATATTCATACTAGTAGATAATTTTATTATGATAATATATTTTTTTTATCATATATAAAATCTATCATTGGTGAAAAAATAATTAAAATTTTTCTTAATAATATTTATTACTATTATAGATTATCCAAAGATACTATATTGGATAAGAAGACTTAATTTATATTAAAATTTTAAAAAATCTTTTTTAAGATTCTAAAAATAGATATAAAGCTATCTTTGGCTATTTATTTCTAAATTAATGGATAAAAAAAGCATATATATTAAGTTTTAGAGTAATATTTAAGATGTACCATCAACTGCCAATAAGATGATTAGATAAATTTTTTTTATTGATAAAATTTGCTAATAATAATATAATATATTCTTCTATGCAATAAATAACTTCTTTTATTATATATGATTATCATCCATGACTTGATGCTTTTGACTTCTCAAAAATTTATTATACTCTAGCAAAAGATTTGATAAATTATTTATTTGAGCTACATACAATAATAAAGGAATTACTAAAAAAAAGCTCAAAAATAACAAAAGACCAATGCGGATGCCTATTGCAAAGAGCAACCTTAATTCTATGTTGGTGACAAGATATAATTACTTCATTATAATATCAAGACTAGTGATTCTTGTCATAAGTTGGATTATCATAAGTTTAGATCATTTCTTATTTGTAAATAAATCAATTTAGTTGCTTATTAGTTACATCTATTAAAATCTATGAAGCTCCATTTTATATTCCACATGTCTCATTTTAAGCCATATAAGACAATGAGTATTTTGGAAAGAAGATAAATGCCACTTCTTTTTATAGGAGTAAATAATAATCAAGAATTCAAGATGGAAAAAGTCTTAAATTCAAGATGGAGCCGAAATAGGTTGAAATAACTTATTCATTGGCATGTATATGATGTTAGTAAATGCATATGGAAGCCAAATAAGAAACTTAAAAATGTAGCAAAGAAGGTTGATACTTTTCATCAATGGTATCAATCAAAACCAAAATAAAGAATAATAAATCTTAGCTTTAAAAAAATATAGTTCAAAAAAAATTATATTTTATCTTTTATTTATATTTATAGCTTATATGTATTTATAGTACTAAGAAGATAGAGAACCAACAATGAATAGATTCAATTCAAGAGCTATCATTTGTTGACTTATCAAACAAGACATAACAATTGTTACAACCTTCAAGACAATGTAATCAAGATAAAGACCGTCAAGAATAACAAGTTGTTTTTTGAATAGATGACAAGATACAAGTCATTTGGTATCATGACCTTGAAAGAGATTCTCAATGTTTGGTAATTTTATTAGAGGTAAAAATAAATTCTAATGGACTTATAAATATTTTGTTTAAAAATTTTTATAAAGGCCTTAACAACAATCAAATAATAAGGTAGTCTTTTCACCTTAGAATGGGATATTATTGATAGCAAAGAGGACCTATCAACCACCTTTGAAGAGAACAAAGATCAAACTATATAGCAAATACAATTTGTAGCATCCTAAACTTCTTCAACATTTGATGATCCCTCCTCATAGAACTTGTCTCTAGAAGGAGAGGTAATATTACTGACATACATATTTATCTAGATAAAAAATATTGGATAGAAGATAAATGCAAATAGATTTAATATTATATTATGGCAAAGCTTCTTAGAATTTTTATAAATATGTACTTGAATCCATACATTTGTATAATTGATTTGTGTGTAAGAAACTTAGTTAAGAAGTTAGCCATGTATCACATATAGATAGCTTATAATACAAGCTAATAGTGTCGTAAGCATATAGGAAACTTGCCTTGAAAGTTAAAACACATGCCTTGCAAATTGAAAACATGTTGGAGGTCCTATAGGATGTTGCCACATAGCTCTTAATAGGTAGTATATATGAAAGCAAGATTGAAGCCTTCTTTACTCTTATCAATGTTTTTTTAATCCTTAGTCTTGCTTCAAGACTTTCTAGTCTTCTTGTCTTTGATAATAGCCATTTCAATTTCAATTCTATATTAGTTTTTAGTGAATATCTATTTTTTTTGAATTTTTGATTCAAGATTCATGTCTTTAACAAACAAAGGCTTAAGATGTGTGTTTTGATATATAGGTGAGCATATAGCAATTTGAGATGTATTTGTTGCCTAAGTCTTAATTTTTTATCTATATAAGAAAATAAATAATTTAACTAAAACAATTGTTGAGGTGATTTTTGATACATTAACATCAAATTAGGTATAATTCACAACTTTATTATGTATAGTTAAATTAATTTATATTAAAACAATTCAAAGTATTTATTGACTTAATAGTTTTTATTTTTTATTTTAATTAATACGTTTTTTTATACCTATAATTAAACAATCTAGTTTCTTTATAAAATATATATATATATATATATATATATATATATTTATTTATTTATTTATTTATTTTCTTTTTTCTTTTAGATCTTTGTAATATACATATATAATACAATATATAATGCAATAACTTGCATAATTTTATCTATTATATTCTTTTTATTTAACACATCTTCCATGTATATTGTGTATGAATTTGGATTTATCTAACAACATTTTCTAAAAAATAAATTCATGTAAAAATGATAGTAAATTAAATCAATAAACTTGATTTATTTGTATTCATTCATTAATTTAAATTGTTGAGAAGATTTAAATTATTGTTAACACTTCATTCACAACCAAAAAAATATTTTACAACTTTTAAAGATTGCACTACTTTTTGGTTACTTTTTTATAATACATTTTCATCACAAAAACATCTTATCATGTACAATTATCAATGATTTAAGGTTATTGCAATGGTTACACAATCATTTATACATTCCTCCCTTAAAATCTTTGTTACGACACTAACATACAGGTTATACTAGTGATTCATTTTAATGTAAAGTCCTCAACATTTATTTTAGAGACTACACACTGCCTCTGGAATGATCAGTCTTTATTCAAAAAACATATGTAGCTATTTACAAAACTATTTGTTGATGATTATAAAGGGACACCAACAAATGAAAGCCTCAGACAATAAGCTCATCCTCAAGATAACAATACTCAAACGTAAACTCCGTCTTGATTCGTTGACACCTGCACAGCAGACTGGATCATCACGACATCCTTAAGGAGTAATGCCTGACATATACGGATTCTCTACCAGACTGACATCGTATCACTAAAACTGAACAAAATTTACTGAAGAAAGCGAAGTCCGAGGAAAAACAACCATACCAGCCTTGTTGGTAATCATTGTGGACGACGTGAAAGTCGAAATACACGTAGGTACCAGTTTCATATTCATCCGTAGTGATCTTGGGCTCTTCATGACGTTGAAACCATGTGTTGTATTTTTTGTGATACCGCCATGATTGCTTTTTCAACTCCCGAGCTGCTAAGTACTGCTGATATGTTCCCTGTAGTCAAACCCCAGAGAATCAATGCGAACAGCAAGTTTGAGTAGTATATTAGCAGTAGGATTGCCACTAATAGTGTATGTACTCATGCATCCTCAAAAAGAGAGATTCTCAGCACATACAATGGTTTTCTCAACTTCTGCATCATTCGAGTATGTTACATTCAATTTAAGGTGAACAAAAATACTGGCCAAGTAACTTGGCAAAATGATGCCCAAATGTGCCTGCAAAGAAACATGATATGCAACATACCTGCTGATAATAAAAGGCATAGAAGAGCACATCCTTGTCTAAACGTTCCCAAAGGGCTGGATTATCGATAACTGGGGCTTGCATTTGCGGATAGGAAGCAGGAGTGATAGTTGGATACCTCTGCAAAAATGACATCAGATTAACATTCGGAATCCCCAAATTATGGAGGCACAAGGATTGTGGGTTTATGGGCTTTGCCACATTTCTGAGACAACCAACCATGAACATATACAAATGAACCAAAAAAATTAAAATTAAATGATAATAAATATGGACTCGCATCCACTTGACCCTACAGTCATCCTCCCAGAAACTTAAAAACCTTCCAGGAAGGGACCGGGAATTTGGAATGGGCCCAGCAATAGTGACCCAGGGAAGAAGCAGATGCCTCTATAATGCCATAGAAAGGACTGCATAACTACAAAAGCACATGAGACTGAATTAAAAACTCATCCATTGGGTAGAAAATCTAAGTCATAACAAGCCTTATCCAGTTGAAAGTTATGATTACAGGAGTATAGCTCTTGGGCCTTTCTGAATCCTTTGGCAAAGGTAGGTTCCTGTATGCATGTTCCAAAGCCTCGTGTTGTGCTACAAAATGTTCGCGGCCCAAAGCTGGTGTTAAATTGTCACCGATGGCGCCAAGGTCGGTCACATTCCGCCGTCCAATGACACCTGGATTCATAGAGGATTGTGGATGGTGGCTCTGCTGCCCTGATGCAAGATCAGCATCTCGAGATTGCTGACTGTAGTCCGCAAGTGTGCCCGGTGTCCCGACCTGCAGGGTAGATTTGTCATACCAACTGTCACCTTCTTTGGGTCCCTGCAACACACAACAGAGGTTTTTCGTTTCTTTGTAGACTCAAATTAATTTTTATCTTCTTGGAAGTCTCTTCCCTTATCACCATATAAAAACTAACTTCCATTCATGATATATCTCATCAAGATACTTTATTCCGAATACCCTAAAAGTTCGAATCTTCAAAATTGTGCTTACTGGCATAGGAACATCAGGAAATTCATTATTTGCTTAAAGTAAGACCCACATCACAAGTTCATTTTTATTACATTTTGGTTTTTCACTTCAGCTTGATCATGTGAGGTTCTTCGTTGACAGTTCAAGACTCAATTATTTCGTCAAAGGAGAATACTAACTGATCCCTAAGGCTTGATTTGAGTTCATTGAGGCTTCTCTATCATAAAACTCCTTCATCTAGTCCAATTTCATCTGCAAAATCAACGAGGACACCACTAGCATTCGCACCAGTAGGAACCCAAGCGGTAGATGGAAGAAACTGTAGGTAGCAGAAGCCACCTTCTTTGTTAAGAGCTATTAATACAGAATTATTCCCAGATGAAGGCCACCAAACTGAAATTCCTAGAACACTTTTTTGTTTCTTAGTAGTGCCACATTGTTCCTCACTGACCATAGTTATTCTTCAGTGCCTCATATTGTAATCAGCCTTAATGCTTCACATCACTCCTCATTCCATATAGGGTAGTCATTGCTTCGAAAGAATGAGCATCAAATGAGAATCACGCACAATTGGCAAAAAATTGAACATCACTGTTTTGTTTTCGAGGCGCCACGAAAACATTACAACGACTGTACACCTGAAGGACAGACAATCCAGCATGACAACCGAATAGGGAAGGGGCATTACAGAAACATCGAAGGTATCCGAATTTTTCAGGTCATCGTCACTCAATGTCATGCCACTTCTGAAGGCTGATCCCAAAGATGAAACATCAGCAGCAGAATCTTCTGACGATTTAAGCAGCTGCGAGGGCATTTGTTGCTGTGCTGACTCCACTCTTCTACCGCTTGTATCTATTGAACAAAGAAACAACGCTCTTATCATCTCAAGTTCAGGCAGCATTCATATACGAAGTCGCATGCTCGAATTCAAAAGATTTAAATAAACACAAGCCAAGCATTCGGAAAATTCAACTCGGATACATGCACATATCACATCACTAGCAAAACTTGATTAGCAGTAAACATAATAAAGTCTGTTGAGAAACAAAAGCACACATCTCATTCCTGTACTTATGCAAGTAAAAACTTCCAAACTGATAAGAGAGCGATAGTGCAAACCATGTTCAGATGGAGAGGTAGCCGAGGATAAGGACACTTGTGTTAACTGTTGTGGAGAAGATATAGATAACCCCTGCGACAAATGTGTTGGTACGGGTGTGGAAGAAGGAGAAGGTGACTGTGGGCTTGTAACCAAACCAAGAGATGATTGCCTCTGAGTAGTTGCGTTTTGAGATGCTCCCAGCATCGAATTTTGCTGGTACAGAATTATATTCTGCTGTTGCTGCTGCGTTATGTGAAGCTGGGCCTGCAGCAACAATGGAACATAAGAGTAATTCTTCAGAACTTTATTATCTTATCAGATTGTTATCTCATAACAATACCAGAATTCTATAGCGTACAGAGTGAATTCTTGAAAATCAGAAGCACAGAGAAAATATGTCAGAGAAGTTGTAGAACCTGCTGAAGAAGACTCACCTGAGGAGCAGCAAGACCAGGAGGTTGCTTTAGCGAGGAGCTTGAAAGCTGAGGCCCACCTGTAAGCAGAGAAGCAGCAGAGTGGCCTTGCTGTGTCTGCTGGTACCGTTGTAAGAACTTTTGTTTCTGATCCGGCATAATCTCGGATCGCACATGATATGGTCCCTAAAAGGGAGAAAAATAAATAAATAAATAAGATACTTATTTTAGAAGACAAAGGAATAGCACATACAAGTGCAGTTTACTTTACAGTATACCTGCATGAGCAAGACAGGAATGAGCAGTAAAAGTCTAAGCATACTAAAGGCGTGACACTCATTAAACTAGTCCATGTTGGTAACCGTCTGAAGCTAAAGCACGCGGAATTAATATCATACAGGAATGGAAACAGAATTCAATATTTTGACAATGTCTGCATCGAGAAATCATGCACATATTTAACAAAACATATCTTACCGTTTCTTGTGAGTTGGCAGAATGCGGACGCCACTGTCCACCCGCTGGCATATTCCCGGCTGCAATATGTAAACTCACTTCAGCTCGCTAGCAACTTCACGTGTATATTCAACAGAAAAGAGGAATTGGAAGCCTGATAGATGCATACTTAATGATGAAAATATAGTCGAGAATGTTCAAAGTTGACTTTCACAACTAACCTGGAAACAAACGAGTGCCCGGTAGTCCAGTATCTGATGCCCCTATGCCATTGTCACCCAAACCTCCCGGTCCGAACACCCGGTTTCCACTACCTAGAAATATCAATTTTAATTCAGCACAGACACGTTGTGCACTTGCAATTCATACGTGAAAACATGGAGAGTCGAAGACAGCTAGTTGTAATTGGAATCAACAGTTTCCAGAGGTCTCTTGCATAAATAGTTCAATTCAGCTAAAAATTTAGATAAATATCACAAGGGAGTCGTTGACAATGTCGGACATGAGCTACCTAAAGTCCCAGAGAACTGCTGTGACAAACCGCCGCCTGTTGGATGTCGGTCATCACCACCAGTAAGACCAAGTCTCTTGCTTAAATCCATTTGAGACACTAGAGGGCTTGCACTTCCAGATGCTGTGACAGGAGGAGGAGATTGTCCTCTGGTAGAATTTCCACCCAGTCCTGGTCCTACCCGCCGTCCTGATAGCGCACTTGTCTCATCCTCCTTAACTCGACCTTGCAGAACAGCAGGTTGCAGAGCAGGAGTTGTGGATAAAGACTTTACAGGGACAGGCCTTACAGGTGAGATGCCAGTCGGAGTACCTGAAGCATGCACAAACAAACGCGTTCAGAAAGGAAAGAATAAAAAAATCATCCACAGAACAAATATTTGGCGAACTAATCAGCGCACTGACGAAGAAAAATGTCGATTGATTCCAGAGGATCTAATCCAAGAGGAAATTTCAGAGCTTCTAGACATAATTCACTTCCTATAAATTATTACTCACAGTGAATACCTGTAATATTCAAATTGCCAAGTTGTCGCGACAGAGATCCAGCTCCAGTAGAAGGGGAAGGAACCCCTGCACTCCCCACTGGGCTAACACTAAGTACAACTGCGGGAGAGCTTGACTTTGGAGTGCTGCTCGTGGGAGACATTGCTAACGTAGGTGTGCCTCGTGTCCGGGTCCCTGGAGACTCAGCGGATGATTCTGAAGAGGTCACAGTATCATCGTTGCCGACCGGTTGTGACGATGGTGAAACCAGCGGGGATATTCCAAGTGATGAAGACATAGCCTGCATGATGTCACATTCATTAATGACTGTTCCTGATATCAATCATAAAGAACAAAGCTCAAAGATGACGGGTCTCTCAGAACTTCCAATTGCTGAAGATGAGCTATGCAGCAATCAGTCGAAGTGACTTGAGAAAACTAAAGATTGCATAGACTTTTAGGATGGAGAGAGCCCACTTACAGATTGGGTAACTGGCAGTATAATGGTTGGTTTCAATACAGAGCCAAGAGGAGGCACACCAACTCCAGAGGCTGCTGCAACTGCCGCCTGAATGTGGCAAAGAGAAAAAATATACACTCCAATGAAACACCATTTCCAGGTATCGAATTTACTCTTAATAAAGATAAGTCGGGAAGTGATGACGGAGTTAATATTCCTTGCTTGGAAA
Source organism: Physcomitrium patens (assembly GCF_059467195.1). Taxonomy (NCBI): domain Eukaryota; kingdom Viridiplantae; phylum Streptophyta; class Bryopsida; order Funariales; family Funariaceae; genus Physcomitrium; species Physcomitrium patens. The sequence goes on from NC_143417.1 coordinate 15,890,888, forward strand.
TACAATTAAAAACAAGACCCACAACTGCTAACCTTCTCTTTAACGACAATAGAAGGAGCGACATTTGGTATTGCCTCAAGGTTTTCCAGTGCTTCAATTTTATCCAGAGGTAAATACTGGTATATGTCGTCAACATCCTCAAAAGCCTCAAAGTCCTCCTGACATCAAAAAGCACCCATTAGCTTGGTAAGTGATAACCATACAAAGGTCAAGCCATAGAGAACACGCTAAGAAGTACCATTTCAGCTTTTGTGCTCCACTACCCACAAGCTTAAATGAAAAAATCGTAGCGTTCTCTCAAAAGTCCAAAACATGAAGAAAACGTCATCACTGTTTGCTTGATGAGCAGGGAAAAACATCCTTCAGGGTCACTGTCCTACATTGGAAGAAAAAAAAAAAAAAAAAAAAAAAAAAAAAAAAAAAAAAAAAAAAACGGAAACTAGATACATGCAGCCACTAAAAAAAAGTTGGGGCCAATGGTTCACAACGTCATGTACGTTTTGACATCTTATATGGCTCAATCGAGCGTGTAGGGCAAGAGAAAGCCCACCTGATTACGTTCGACATAATCCTCAACTAAATGTCTCACTTCTTGCACCTCGTCGGCGGAAAGTTCGTCGTTGTCCAGCAGACGCAACACTAGCTCCAATTTTATGATGTGCAATTTATGTCGGTTGATTGATTCTTCAAGATGGGTCTGTCCAATCAAATGACAGAAAGAACGTCAAATTTGGCAGAAGCTCAGCGAATTTCGACATTCAAAAACAGATGGAAAGGAAAATTGCAAATTAATACCCACTGTCATAACAAACTACTCTGTGCACCCAAGTATACACATATCAAAGCTGACATATAGGAAACGGATACAATACCAAACGAGGAGGTCGAGCCTTTCCCTTTTTGACTTGAAGACCCTCCATCTCTGCTTCGAAAGAGTCGATTTGTGATTCCAACTCACTAACCTACCAACACAAAAATTCAACTTCACATTATGCGAAGAAGGTAATGGAAAGATAACAAACTGACTTCGACTGGCCCAGGACGAATTAGCCCATTGAACCAGCAAACAAAAAACCCAAAGAAACATCGATGGAAATATTTTGCAAAAAATATCAACAAATAAAGCATACCATATTGTTAAGCCAATCTCGTGACTCCCCTTTTGCTTTATCTCGAGGATCCTGCTAGCAGACAAGCACATTTACCACTAACTAAATTATGAGGGCTGAGTTGATTATAGCAAGTTTTAATAAAAACGTGTCTCAACTATGAAAAACTACGCTACGAAACCAGACCCCAAGCCACACGTACGAGGCGCGAGACAACTCATGACGAAAAAGTATCAAAACCAATGACATTAAACTAAACGGGAATGAAAACAAAAACTCAACCAGACAACACCAAATTGACAACAACTATTGCTTGCAAAGAATTATTTAAAAATCTAACTCAGTAATCTTCACTGTTCACGCTTACACTCCCAAGCGGATGCAAGGTAATTTCAAAGGCAACTCCAGCTGAATAGTTCAGCAAGACGCACATTTGAATTCATGAATAAGCCAAATTATGAATGTGTAGCTCACTGTTATGAAATTCTGACATGGTAGCTCTTTTCGTCCAATTATCCATATGCTGAACTAAGATTATTCATAAGATCGTGCCACACGATATAATTCCACCCTTGAATTCGTATACGCATGTCTCACTGTCGCAGAAAACTGCGAACTAGGTGTTGTAGAAGTAATTCTAGTCGCACATGCACAGCTTCAAGACCCAAAGAGATGATATCAATGTATTGAAGATTAGAGACTAACCGTTTTTGGTTGCTGGCCCAAGCCTTCTTTAGAAAAAGCTTTTGTCTTGGTTTCCTTTTCACACACTTTAAATCGTTCCATTTCTCGCTCTATCTGCTTCCGAGCCTCAACAAGAGCCTGCATCGCACAGAAAGCACAAGGAATATCCAAATCGCACTTGATTAATCCACCAACTGTATATTTGCAAATATTTTCAAATGTTATCATCAATAAATTTCAATAGTCCACACACACAAACAAAAAGAAAGAAAGGAAAGAAGGAAGGACTGAGATGTGGAGTTGTAAAAAACGTTGATTCTTTCATTCTTTTCACACACATGCTTTACAAAATGATTTACAGTTTTCTTTTACTAAATTATTAAATAAATTGTTCTAAGTGTAGCAAGTAGCGTTGTCCAGAAGACACTGCGTTACCTTTTTGTCTTTGATCTCATTAGATTGAATCCACATCTTAATTTGATCACGATAACGCTGTAGCTTCTTAATTTCCTTCTTTAAATCTGCCTCGAACTTCTCCTTCTGATTAACATTTTCAGTGTCGTAAACCTGCGATACCTCGACATGTTACGTCATTGTTGAGAACCGTGGAGAGATGTGTCAGCAAAATCAACCAACCACATTACCTGCCCATGACGTGAGTAAGGAAATTCCCAGTACTTCACCATTGAGCAGCTTGTGAAAATCAGTTTCACAAGACTTACTAGGTCGCTAATTAATTTCCTCCACGCACTTGCCCTCAAGCCTCGTTCACGTAAGCAGACTTAAACAGATAAATTCAGCCCAAACCAGGACATTATGGAACCCAGTAGGACCCACGTCCAACCACATTCATGCAGAACCAGCACCAAAAGGAATTAAAATAATCATGTTGAAGCTCCCATAAAAATATACAAAATTCAGCTTCATAAGTAGGAATACCGAGCTCATTCACCTTGTTCCAGATACTGTCAAAAACATCAACACCTTCTTGCACTTTCTTGAGCACTTTGTCGATTTCTCCTTGTAATTTCCGTGTCGCCCCCATGATGAATACCGCGCGTTTGTCACCAAGTGACCGAACTTATCATGCAATGATTGTGACTTCTGATAATTAACTACAGCTGCAAAAGGTTGCCAGCAGGTCAAGTATCGCGTTCATCGAATGAATTTATGTTGATCCTGTGAAACAAATTACAAAGAATCCGTAACGGTCATTGAAACTACTTCGGAAGAATGGCAATGAAATGGACATGTCCAAACAGAACGCTGAGCTAACCACTGAATAACTCTCTTAATTTTCACTCAAAACAACATAATATATATATATATATATATATATATATATATATACAAGTTGATCGGGCAGTAGAATGCAAGTCTCTGAGATAACCCCAATCCTCCCGCCCAGAATTGTCCACTGTGATATTTCCAACCATTGTATCATCACCAAACTTGGAAAAATTAAGTACAACAATAAATAAAAACCGAAATTAAGCACAAACGCAACAAACCTTCGTCGACCCCCGCAACTGTCAAGAACTAACATAACAAAAAATTGAAGATAATGTAGCTCAGAAAAGAGCTTCAAAACATCATCACACAATGAAATGCTTTCGAAATCTCTCAACCATGTTGTAAAACCAGAGCAACTATCTGAAATTCAACTGAACAGCTCTCTTCAACACCTACAGCCATCAAAATCCTCCCAATTCGACAGAATTCACCTAAACGCCCCGATCATATTACCAAACACCCTCCCAATTCGACAAAAAAAAAAAGCCTTAGTTCTATCCTATTCTACCAAATCTATGCAATGAGACCGGAGTCGATCCAGAATAGCGATTGCATCTATTCAAACAAACAAACAAACAAAAAAAAAAAAAAAAAAAAAAAAAAAGCGGCAAGCATCCGAGAGAACCAAACTGCAGCGCGTGATGCATCACCTTCACGAGGAAATTAGGGCTTGGCTAAAAACAACTCACAGAATACGCAAAACAGAGCCTCCTCGGGCCAGTAAGATATCAACGGAAAGCTCACGATACGAGGAATGCATATTTGTAGGCACGCGGGGGCGATTACCGAAGCTGCATGCGCAATCGGGTCGAGAGGAAGCGTCAATGCTCTCGGCGATGCTCGGCAGTTTTTTTCAAACTTCGTGCGGTTTCGCTTCGTCGAGTCGTCGCCTTCGCAACAAACAAACTCGTTCCCTCTGCTGTTTTTGAACTTCTCGTTCCCCTCACGTTTCCTGTGGACATCATCCATGGGAACGTGGGACCACTATCGCCTGTGGGGCCTACTTGAGGAGACGATGAATAACATGATTTTTTTTTGCATTGCATTGGGTTGGGTTTATAATTTGGGTTACAAAATGGTAGAACTCAAGAAAGTTCTTACTTCCTTTCATTACTTATTATTGTAAAAATTTCATATGTTTATTTACTTTCATATATTGGGGATTTAATCTTATGTATCTTTTAACTCTAACACCAAACCTTTTTATTTAGATTGAATTATTTCTTAAAAGAGTAAATGATTCAAATATATATATATATTTAAAAATAATTAAATATTAAATTTTGACTTGTTATAAAATTTTCATTATTTAATCTAATAATAAACAAAACATATAATTATACAATTTTGTTTACAATTTTTTTGAAATAAATTATAAAAAAAGAAAAATGTTTTATATTTTTTTATATTTAAGTGTTTCCGAGTGATAATTTAAGAGGATATATTAGAAGCACACTCCAAGTTGCCATATGCACACCTAAGAAAATAAAGGCCTTTAATTGGTTGGTTTGCTAAATGAACTAGCAAGTGTAAGGGATCAAGGAATTCAGGGGTAAGACTAGGACTTACATTAGAACTAGAGACATGAATTGAGAATGAGGGAGAGTGCACTAAGACTCACACCAAGATGAGTGGTATTGAGATTGAGACTTGCACCAAAACTAAGGATAGGAAATAAAAACAATATTGAGATTGGAGAAAGAAAGGGGGTTGGAAATGGCAACAAGACTAGGACTTGTGCAAAGGCGAAAAAAAGGGAAAAGAAGCACAAGACTTACATCGAAATTGGGAAATGTGGGAGGAGGTCTAGGACTTCTGCCATGATTAGAAAGAAGTCACGAAGCAACCAATTAGAGATCTTGGGTGTACATATAGCAAATTGGGGCGTGCTTGTAACATGAACAGTACAAACACAAGGCATACACAATAATGTACATCAATTACATGAAAGAATCGAAAGAATTGAAATGCAATTGATATTTTGTGTGTGCACATTTAATTTGGAATTTTCATATGAAAGCAAAGAAGAGTCTCCAAATATGGATTTGATAACAATGCAATAGTATCATGATAATAGAGCAGTTCTTCTCAGTGCTTTCATATCTTGATGTGGACACATATGAATCAATTATCTCGGCTGTAATACAAAAGGTGCAATCCAAGAGATTGTGAGACAACCAACCAGCAGAGAGTGCGTGACAACATTCTGTCATTTGTATCATCTCAACCTTGAAGTGTGGAGCTTTTCAATGGCGAAGGGTAGCAAAAGGATTACATGATCGCATTGCAACACCCGAACCTTTCTGAATGCAAAATCTGTAGAGGTGGTTAGTCTATCCTAGAACTAAAAAGAGGCATGATACCAATGGTTGACCTAGATTGGCCAGAGCTTGTTTGAGGTCCATGTGCTCACCCAGGGGAAGTGTTGATAGTACATCTAGAAATGTCTCAGCTGACAACATTTTTTCAGTGTTGAATCGAAGGTGCTCAAGGTCTCTCTATTTACTGGGTGCTGACAGCCAGAACCTTGAAACTAATCTCTCTCTTCCTACAAGCAACTAGAAGAGTGATTACGTGGCTCATTTCCATGCTGCGATTAGAGCATCAATGATTAAAAGTAATAAATATTTTAAAAAATCCAGAATTCCAGAATTCCAAACCCGTTGTGGATATCTTGAATTGAATAAAAGTGACCAAACCTTGAACTTCGACGCTGGCCAGGTGAATTTTCAGAAACCCTTGCATAGAGAACGAAGGGTCTTGTGCAGGAAGAGTATGTTTAGATTCCGCTTTCATGTTCTGTGAAGAACATACTTGACAACCTCATAAAATGAGACTACTATTCCTGTTGATGGTGCAGCGCGGCCAATGCGGGGCCCAACTCCTGCGAATAAGCCACGCATTCCTCCTTTACTGCATCAACATAAGTATACACAAAAATAGCGTTAGAAACCCCATTGCGTCATTGACCTAATTTTTTACGATATAGGGAGGAAGACGAGCACCACGTTTGATAATCCCAAAGCAGGAGTATACACAACACAGCCAAGAACATGTCTGTCTACGAAAAAAAGGATTGATGTAATGTCCGTTCTTTTAAAATACAAAAACCTATGATATTTATGAAAAGCAACATACTGCCAGACTTCAGAAAGGGTTTGCCGAAGAGTCGATGACATAGCTTTAGCAGGATCTTTCTGTGTAACACAACCACAAAATGAGCATTAAAATACACACAGAAATACGTATACACACACACACACACAACAATATGTATCACATATTCGCAACAAGTGAACGAACTATGGCCCCCCCGTGCCTTAAATTTCACAAAGTTGAAATTTCTCAAATGTAACAATTATGGTAGATAGATAAATACCCACTAACGTACCTCAATTTGACGCCAGGTTTTCACTACATCAAGAGGGCAAGTGGCAGCTGCTGCGATTCCACCTGCAAGCATGCCTGCAGCAAAATTGGCTCCCAATACCCTTCCTATGTGTGGGTCAGGGCCTGCAGTTTCAAGGGCAAAGCCTCGTACCTGCACATAAGTAAGAGTTGTGTTAAGGAACTGAAAGAGCCTAGAACTTGGCAATAGAAGCCGGTGGAAAAAGTCCGTGCTTAGACGAATCATGTTTAGACTACTCAATCGTAGTTCAATTATTGATTTCTGTACTAAAGATACTCTCAAGATATTCACCCCAGGCTCATCACTGATGCGTCATGTAACTAAAAAAAAAAAAAAGTGGAATTCGCAATTCGGATTGTACATGATTGGAATAAATACAGCCAAACCAAAAGTCTAAGATTCATCTGAACATTCTCGACAAACCTAGTGAACAAGCACAATACAAAAATAATAAACCTAACAACAGACCAACTGCTCTTCCTGTTTTGTGTATACAAAACAAGAATTGGAGACAAGTTACAAGAGTTGTAAGCTTACAGGCTCCAGAACACTCCAGCAAATAGCAGAAAATGGAACATCTCGAGCAAGCTGTGCTCCCACGCCTGTCCACATAACCCTAATTCCTTGCACTGCCAACAAATCGTTCGGTTTCAAGTGATGTTCACATCATGCGGGTTATCGGGGGGCAGAGAGCATAAAACATACATACATACTCAACGTTATCATGAAAGCAGCGACGAAGCAACCTACTCGACAGAGCTCTAGAAAGGAGAAGAAATCTTACATCGACCTCCATCCGTTGCATATGTGTTATTTACACTACGTAAGACGGAGACTATCCCAGGCAATTTTCCAGTCCTTGGATCCACTTGAGCCTGCAACGTTCCAAAGATTGAAATCGTAATTTGTACAAAAACACCACTGATATAGCCCAATCAAATGTTAATAGCCAGTTATTACAAAAAACTGCGCTCAATTAAAATGTGTGAATAAGCATCCGATAACTAATAGGGCTGCTCATATTAAAACACCCTTGCTCCCAGATAAATACCATTTCACATTCTACGAGAAAAGAAAAGAAAAGAAAAGAAAAAAACGACAATGCGAAAAACAATAAAAAAGAGACCAAAAGATTAAGTATTATATTAACACAATTAAAAGGGATAGATAAACGGTTCAGGGATATGATTATTTGTCCTAAGAACAACGTTGATATCCTCCACTAATTCAATTTTGAAATCATTGGAGCCTCATAGACAACCAAGGACAAAGGAGTTCATGAAGATGGTAAAAAAGCTAACCTGCATACGGGTTTTCGCAAGCTCAAGAGGTGAACATACAAGAACTGCGAGAGATCGTGCTAAAGCACCAGCTAGCATTGGTGCATACGGCTTCAAACCCAGAGAATTCTCATCGGAATATCGACACATAGTATCTTGAAGTAAGTCGTAACTTGGTAGATAGATTCCCACCTGGTGCAATCATTTACAGTCATCAGCTATCTGCTTGAGAGAATAGATTTCAGAATAAAGCACGACACCAAAATTCCAGAGTATCATTGTAGAGAATCCAATGACAAATAATCAAGTAATGGAGCAACTTACTGATGGCACAGCAATTGCGAGGGAAGCGTTGAGGCCTCTCCACAAGCGAATAAAGCCCTCCTGCATACAGAAACCTGTTAAAAGCTATCCAGTCATGTGCCAACGTCCAAAATTTTGGAAACCCAGATGCTATGTACCCAAAACATCGTAGTGTAAATAATAGCGTAAAACTGTCTTGTTCACTCACTGTCTTCAGTCAAAATGATTGAATCCTATTCATATCTATTAGGGGCCCGCATCAATTGCTTACAAAGTGAAAAATGAGGGCAGAAATAATGGTCCATACCTCACGAGCAACTCTTCGCATAACATCCAAAGTGCCCTTGTACTGTTGACCCGGAGGAGGGCAATTATAAGATACTCCTGCGACGGTGGTTCGAGGACATGCCGGGGGACACCTTCCATCCACACTCACCTGTTAAATTTTCCCAAAGCAGATTATCTCAATATATCACCCAGAATGAAAACTACCAACTCTAATATTCTAAACTTAAGTACCAACACACTGCAAACTAGCATAAAATCAATATAATTCCCCTAAAGGCTCCAACTTATGCAAACCGAGCGGAACGGAGATTCAACGAACTGCGCAACAATAAAGGCACGTTAAGGCACCCAGCTTGAATAAAAAAATTCAAAACAAAAATAGCTACCAGAATGTTATCTAAAATATCATACCTTGAACGATTTTGAACCCTCCATTTCACATGCTGTCTGCTGATAAGATACTCCAGCTCCTTGCGCTTGGAGTCTTGTCTGCATAAACAATGAGTTTCAAGACTTAACAAACACGTTCAAAGCCAGACTAAAACACCCCACCACAATCAACACCTTGAAATCCTTGCCAATGGAAACAAGAAGTCACTGCTGAAATAAAATGAGCAAAAGATGTTCCTTGGAATTTCAAGCTCCTAACAATCAGCACATTAGAAGTGGACAGAAAACCTAAATATATTTGATGCTGAGTGGCGCTAAATTTTCCAGAGAACGTTCGCTCCAAAAATAAAAATCAACAGTAGGTTTCAAGGTATACCTTGGCGACGTCTAAAGGATTAACAATCACGGCCGAAATTACTGCAGCTCCCGCAGCCGAAATGGCTTTCTCTCTCACATCGATATTTCTTAAAGGGGCGTTTTTCATGGCAGCGCGCCCCTCTTGCGACCCTAACACAGACCTCATCCCGGCAAACAGTCCCGATGGATAAAACCCATCCTGAGTGTCTGAAACATGAGAAGAATCGAGTGCAATTGCAAGGCCTCGAAGCCGGAATGGATCAGTGGGTGGCACCATTGCCTCATTCATGAGCTTCTCATGCACGCCGATCAGTGACACTCTACCCAGCCTTTCATCGGTATTCTTCTGCCCAGTTAGAAATGGCCCTTTTCTTCCGAACACCTAACAAAACACTAACACCTCAGTGTCATAGAGTTGAAACCACGCGAAGCAGCTCTTTGAAATCCTCGACAGGATGATCTGCGAACACAAGATAGAGAAACGATTCAGCGAAAATGCCTGGCTAAACCTCGAACAAAATTGGACGAACTAATCTCCAATAAATTTAAACAAAAAAAAAAAAAAAAAAAAAAAAAAAAAAAAAACTAACAAGGTGTTTGAGTTCTTTTCACTACACTCCTCCATACAGTGACCAATTGATCAAAACACCACTACTGATAATACAAACTCTTATTAAACTACCAAGCCGAAACCCAATTCCAACCTGCTAGCGCCTGTCGATTACAATTTAAAACGGTGCACTCACATCAAAAGCACAGGAAACGCTGCAAGACAATCGCATCACCCTAGATCATCACTCGTGCAATTAACGAGACAGAAATTCGCTAATCCATACAAAACAAGTCCTGTCATCACTAAAAGCAATCCAGAAGGTCATTTCAGTCACGACATTGAGATTCACTCGAGGCTCTAAAAATCACCATCTAAGGATCAACCCACAAAAACCCATGAAATTCCAAGGGCTCCAAAACTCCGCAATCAACGCACGGAATCCAACACCCACCGAAATCAGAATGCAATGCCAGCGAACCTGCAGCCCGAGAAGCGCACCGGCCCGAGTGGGCACAAGCACAAAGAAGCAAAGGGCAGAGGAATTAGGGCTACGGCGCAGCAGCAGTGCACGCGAAAAAGAGGCTTGAGGGGCACGCGATGCTCAACCCACCGCGCTGGCCTCATGCTAGCCCCGCACTGTCCCCACGGTTTAGCACGCCGGTGTGGGTCTAGTGACCGTGGGGGCGTGGCATGGGGGTGTGCGTCCGCATCTCCTCCTCCTATGTCTCCGACCCCTCGGCGTGGCCCCGTCCACGTCACTCTCATTCTGTGGGTCTGAGTCCACGTAGACAATGGACCAGGCCTGTTCTGAGGTGGGAGAGAAGTGAGAGAGCGACGTTCTGGGTTGGAAAAGGTAGTGAGAGAGCGACAAAGAGATGCCTTGGGGTTGGAATTGTGTGTGGGGTGTGATTTCTTCGCTTTGCTTATGCCATGCATTCTCTACGTGGGTCACAATGAATTCTATGGCTTTCACGTCGGAGGGGGATTTAAAAGGAGAAGAGTAAATCAATGATTTTTTATTTTATTTTATTTTTTCTAAAAGGTAAATGTGGATCAATCTATCAAATCAAATTGTCATTTGGTTTTTTATTTAATTTGTAAAATGTTTTATAGTTTAGGGGATTTTTAGGTTTTGATGAGAAGATAAAAGGCCGTACCTTCTTAATTTTTAATTAGTTAAAAATCAATTACGAGCCTATTAGAAAAAAGAGAAAAAAAGGTTTTTGTATGTTTTTATATTTTAAATGGTATAAATAGTGTTATCTTCCAAAATGTGTGTTTTCATGTTTGGAATCATAATAAAAAGAATAATTCAATCTATGTCATGACTTAGTCTCACTTTACACCATTTCAAAAAGTCAAGGCTTCTAAAACAAGATTTTCTTTACCACGCAAGGAATCTGTATTAAATAAATAAATAAATAAATAAACCATGGTCATTCAAAGTAGGCTTCTTTCTCTAAAGATTCTATTAGAAGTAGCTAATGTAGATTTCTTCACATAATGTTTATTTGAAAAGTTAAACAACAATACAAATATATATATTTATTTTACAAAAGTTTTTTTTTATAGAATATCTACTTTAATGTTTTTTATTTTATTTTGGTGCAAATAATTAAAATTATATGTTTTCTGTGTGTTTTATTTTCAATTTATCATAAATTAGAATGTTCTGATATTTTAATCATTGACATGTTATTTTTATAAAAATTTACCAAGTAAAATTGGCATATGAATTTATTATTATACTTAAAGCAGTAAGCTTTATTTTAGTGATAAGTATGTTTAATCTTTGAATCTTTGTTGTTCCTTTCTTTTGTCAAATAGGATCTGTTTATTAAAAATATTAATTAACTTTGGAGAAAGTTATATAAGGACATCCCAATACTTAAATATTATAAAACTTAATCACCTGTACGTTATAATCTTATTTCTTATAATATCCTAAAGTATTGGCCAGTTTTATATTATACAACTTTAATCATAATAAAACATATAGATCATTACTTTTTTTATTTTAACATAAATAGAATATACTTAAAAATCTTAAAATATATGTATTTTTTTTAAATATTTCATAATTTTGAATCACATGTATTAGAATTTTCTATTTGATTTTTTATTTAGTGTTTTTTTTATTTTTTAGTTATTTTTATGTAGCCTGATTTTATATGTATATGAAATACTCTATATGTTACTTTTATAATTAAATAGTATTTTGATATTAAAAAATAAATTATGATACTGATTTAATTGTTTTTAATTTTAAAAAATAAACAAAATGTTTAACAATAATTCCTTTTTTAAAAAAATAAATGGTTTAATCTTTACTGTTACTATAAACATTAAACCTTTTTATTGATTGTATTGAAATTCTCTTTTGAATTTCATAGTTACAATATTAATTTTATGCTACTTTGAAAAAATAGAATAAGATTGATGTCTAAAGCGTGATAAAAAAATCAAATACAAAAATAGAAGTGAAAATCAATGTTTAAGAATGTTTTGCATGAAAAATAACAAAATAGAATAAAATATGTAGAATTAGCATAATTCGATTATATTGCACTAATTTATTTGATAACTACTATATCATTTTTATAGTAATTTATTAAGTAAAAGTTATTATAACACGTGCACTCTATCCTTACACAAATACATTCAATGTCTTGAATCATAACAAAAAGTGAAAGAGTTAGCAAAAGAACATCATTGCTAGGTAAACACCCCTCTTTTCCTGTGTGGACATTCCTTCATACCATGTATCCCTCTATACACATTGCAAAACTCTTATTTTCACTAAAAATAGAGACTAAAGAACTCTTCAGCCTTGATTCCAATATATACTCTTATTTAGGAAGCTTCTCAAGCAACTTCTACCAACTAGGAAGCTTCTAGAAGGTTCTAGAAACTTATCTCTAGAAGGTTCTAAGGACTATGTCCCTAACATCTTCTACTAACTAAGAAGCTTCTAGAAGGTTCCAGAGACTTGCTTCTAGAAGGTTCTAGAAACTTGTCTCTAGGAGGTTCTAAGGACTATGTCCCTAACATCACCCCCTCCTTTAGCTTCGAGGTCTTTGAGAAGCAATGATGTTATTAATCAGTACCAACGCAAGAAAATGAAGATCTTGTCGCATAACGTCTGCTATGAACTCCAACTGTTGTTCACGAGGCAAGTGGTTCATCGACCCTTGAAGCCAACGATAGTGGCCCACTCCTTCAACTTCTGACCAAGCATGAACTTTCGTGTCCTCATTGTGAAATTGTCCTGTAAACACACCTTCTGGCTGACCATCGTAAGCAAGCTCGGACTCAAATACAATCACCAGTGATCGGTTACTCGGTATCCTCTATCGTCGTCGTGGTGTAGGCGTTTCTTCATCTCGGGGTCGCCTTCGTGAGCTAGTCGATTGAGATAATCTGACTGGCATAGTATCTATCTCTTGGCTATCCATATTAGAAGACCAAACTATGGCTACTGAAAAAATTCTATTTTATCTTGGAAAAAATAACTACATCAACTACGAATTTTGGTGGTGCTCTCCCCTTTTCTTATATTCTTGGGTGAGCAAGCTTTAGAAGGAAGCTATTGTCGAACCGGCTTAGGTTTATGAGGATGTTGTCGATGAAACTCTTGTACCTTTTGCGGCGCATTGGCGAGATTTTCAGTTGGCTCCCACGTTCGCTCATCAATATCGTAGCCGCTCCAATGAACAAGATACTCCAACTTGCCCCACCTTCGCCGTGAATCCAGCACCTTTTCAACCTCATATTCCTCGTGGTTCTCGATCTCAATATTAGGTGGCAGATATTACACTCTTCCAGGAAAAGATGACTCTCGATAAGGCTCCAACAGAGAAATATGAAAGACTAGATGTACCTTCATAGAAGCCGATAATTCCAAACGGTACGCCACTGGATTGATTTGCTTTTGGATGATAAATAGTCCCAATCTTTGATAGTCCAACTTATCACATGGTCGCTTGGTCTTGATATTCCATCGAAGAAGCCATGCTTTATCTCCAATTTTGAAAGTAGGTGCTTGATTCCGAAATTTATCTGCAGACACCTTCTGGATTCTTGAGCGGATTGTAATTGAAGCTTCAACGTATTTTGAAGCTTTGATAATGTCAAGGACAAAGACTCGATGAGGGAAAATATACAAAAAGGCTATCTCGATATAATAAGTCAAAATGTAAACAAGTAGGTATATTAAAAGGAAACTGAAATGGCTATTGCCACAAGACAAGAAACTAAAGACTCTTGAACCTGGACTAGAAGCAAGAAAGGAGTTGACAAGAGTGAAGAAGCCTTCACTCTTGTCTCTATATATACTATCTAACTAGGGGCTACGTGGCGACGTTCTATAGGACCTCCAATATGTGTTGACTTTGTAGGATACATGCCTTGACTTACAAGGCAAGTTTTTCTGCGTGTGGGCCACATAGTTAGCTTGATCTTCAAGCTAACAACATGTGTGGCACATGGCCAACTTGTTGACCACGTTTCTAATCCAAAAAGTCAATTAAAGACACCTATGAAGTCAAAGCAGCGTCTAGGAAGTTTCTAGGAAGCTTCTATATTAAATATTATAGAATTAACTTACTTTTATCTACTTTTACTTACTTCTACCTATTTCTATATGTAATTATTAGCTTACATGATTATGGCCGTGACAGATAGTTGTTTCGCAAATCCTTCAGCTGCTGGATTGTTATTTGTTGACGGACTCAATAAATCAAGCTTCGGATGATACCCAAAGTTGGAAAAGAATAGTGTGTATTGAGTCGACGCATGGAGGGTGTTGTCATATGCAAACTCAGCTAGCAGCAGATATGTGGTCCAATCGTCTTGCTGATAGTTGATGCTGCATCGTAAGTATTGTTCCAAGACTTAGTTCACCCGTTCCGTTTGGCCGTCAGTTTGAGGATGAAAAGCCAAAGAAAGCTTGATATCCACCTTCAGTATCTCAAAGAGAGATCTCCAAAACTTTGATACGAACTGGGTTCATCAATCTGATACGATATCATCTGGTAGTCCATGATATCGATACACATTATCGAGAAAGAGCCTTGTTGTGACTTCACTAGATGATGTCTTCTTCCAAGGGACAAAGTACACCATCTTTGTAAGCCAATCTACTACGACAAAGATGCTGTCAAATGAGTTCGATGATGGCAGGTCCGTGATGAAGCCCATGGAAATTGAAGACCATGGTCGACGTGGAATCGGCAATGGCTGTAGGAGTCCATAAGGGCGATGCCGAGGATTCTTAAATCTTCAATGGATGTTGCAGGAGAGGACAAAATCTTTCACATCCTTCCACATTTGGGGCCACCAAAAATCTCGAGAAATAAGCTCTAAGGTTTTGTTGAATCCAAAATGTCCCGCAGTTGGAAAATCGTGGCGAGATTGAAGAACTCGGAGTCGTGCTGGTCCTTTTGGGATATATAACTGCTCTTCAAAGTATAAAAGATCTCCCTCCACCTTGAACTTGTTGTCATTGGCACGCTGCTTAATATCAATGGCTACTGAATCTTCAATGGTCATGGTACGTACCTGATTCAGGAAGTCAGCATCAATTGGCACAATAGTAGCGCAAAGCTGAAATTGCTCTGGCTTCAACAATGTCGTACATTGTTGATCAAACGCTGCTTCTCCAGCCTTTGGTACAAGATACGATCTCCTCGATAAGGCATCAGATAGTCCTTGCTGCTTTTCAGGTCGATAAGTGATAACAAAATCGAACCTAGATTGCAACATACTCCACTGAGCTTGACGTCGATTTAGAACTCGAGCTGACATGAAATACTCCAAATTCTTGTGATCTGTGTATACGGTCACTAGGTGTGTAGCTCCTTCAAGAAAGTGACGCCATTCTTGGAAAGAATCCACTATAGCAAGAAGTTTCTTATCGTGGATCTCATAATTGATTTCAGCAACAAAGAACTTTCGAGAATAGAATGCAACCAGATGGAGCTTCTTGTCTTCTCCTATTTGTGATAGTACAGCTCTCAAAGCAAAATCCGAAGCATCAGTTTCTAAATAAAAGGCCTTTGTAAAGTCTGGATGTACCAAGATTGGAGCCGCAGTAAATGCGGTCTTCAGGGCTTGAAACGCCTTCTCCGCTAGAGGTCACCATTCCAGCTTATCCGTGCATGTCAACCGAGTGAGAAGAGCAACAACTTGAGAGTAATTCTTGATGAAGATCTGATAGAAGTTGGCAAAACCAAGAGAGCATTGTACGTCTCTAACCGTCTTTGGAACCTCTGAGGACACGATTGCTTCCACCTTCTTGGGGTCCATCTTCAAGCCTTACGTAGTTGCAACAAATCCCAAAAACTCCATCTCTATTTAGTGAAATAAACACTTCTCCAATTTGACATATAGTCCTCGCTCGCGTAGTTTCCCCAAGACCAAACGAATGTGCTTTTCATGCTCTGCCTTGTTTTTGGAGAATATCAAAATGTCATCTAAATAGATGACAACAAAATCATCAAGGTGCCCTCGGAAAATGTCATTCATCATATCTTGAAAGACCGGTGGAGCATTGGTAAGACCAAAGGGCATGACATTATACTCAAAATGGCCATACCTTGTACGGAACGTTGTCTTCCACTCATCTCGTTCCTTGATTCGTACGAGGTTGTAAGCTCTCCTTAGATCAATTTTTGTAAAGATCCTTGCATGTCCAAGTTGTTCTAAGAGACCAAAAATCAAGGGTAACGGATAACATTTCTTCTTTATTACCTTGTTGAGGCCTCGATAGTCCATGCACATCCACAACGAGCCATCTTTCTTCTTCACAAATAAGATGGGTGCTCCAGCTTACGATTTTGAATGACAGATGAAGTTCTTTGCTAGATTTTTGTCGATGTACTTCTGCAACTCCGCCAACTCCATCTGCGATAGATTGTAGATTGGGCCAAAAAACGGTTGTGTTCCTTCCTACAAGTCTATGGCGCAATCATATGATCGGTGTTTTGGTACCATGTCGGCATTCTTCTTTTGAAACACGTCTTTAAAATCTTTATATTGCTCAGGTATACTTGTTGTCGAGATCTTCTCTTCGGTAGTTGGAGCCGCATAAATGACAAACGGTGTGCCTTCCTTGGACGATCTTATAAATGCTCTTGCTGTAATGAATAAGGATTTCTCTATTCGGGATTTTCTACTAGACTTGCTTTTGGGTGGTTTTGTGGGAAAGGTCATCTTCCGCAACCTCCAATCTATGGATGGGTTATGCTTTTTCAACCAGGAAAGACCAAGAATAACAAGATTTGATGGGGTTCTAATAATATTGAAAATAATATGACTACTATGGCCCTTAAACGTCACTTCTATAGGTTTTGATTCATGGGTGACACTACCAGACAATAAAGGTCGTCCATCTATAACCTCAATGTGAATAGGTTTGGATTTTTGTACTAAAGGGATCTTATGACACTTCGTAAATTCTTCATCTAAGAAACAAGCAAATGCTCCTGAATCTAATAATGCTAAGTTTCTTAGTTTTTGAGGGCAAATAAGCAAAGAGATTGTAAAGCAAAGGGCAGATTGAGTGGAAAGAAAGGAACCTGGTTGTTGTTGCGATATTTCACTGTCCAGCCACACGGTTCCTATTGTGGCTGGGCATTCTCGTTTTCCTGAACAAACTCGCCCGTAGACCTGACTATATGTCGGTTTTGCTTCTTGGGGCAGTTTCCAACTGTGTGGCCTTTTTTACCACAATACAAGCATAGACCTTCGTCCATACGCCGCTTTTTTTCTTCTAGGATAAGGGATTTTATACGTACTGCATCAATTTGCATGTCTTCTACCTCTGAATGTGAATTCACACTGCTTGCCGATATAGTTGGGGCGTGGCAAACCATATGTTGTCTTGAACGTTGGTCTTGGCGGCGTTGGAATAGGCAGTTATCGCACTTCACAGCTTGGCTAGTATCTTCATTGAGCGTTTGTGGATCAGGAAGAGTTAACAGCAAATCCTTCACATCATTCCTTAAACCCCAATAGAATTGACTCATCAACGCTTCTTCATCCCAATTGATGTCGCATGCTAATTGCCTGAAGTCCGATGCATAGACTGATGTAGAGCGCATCCCTTGTCGTAGTGACCGGATCTTTGTTGTAGCCCATCGAACCTTATCATGTTCTCGAAATGCTTTCGCAAACGCCTCCAAAAAGGTTTCAAAGTTGTTTAGTATGGACGATTGTTTCTCAAACAAAGGAGCAAACTATGATAGAGCTTGCCCTGTAAATAAGGTTCCAACAAGCCCAATACTTTGTCGTATTACGTGCTTTCCTGCTCGAGAACGCGTCGGGTGTCTAGTTGTAGAAGGTAGTATGGAGATTCGCTAATATTCAAGCAGTTTATTGATTTTTGATTGTTGGAATATAAACAACTGTTAGAATATACCATAAATCTATACGGATGTCCTTCAACTGCTCGTCGAAATCCTTTTTGCCCCAACCTGTAGGTCTCTAGACGTTAAAGAGAACCTCGAACAACCCAAACTGCTAATCTTTGATACCGCTTTATACTCGCGATCTTGTATCCACTGATTGTCTCGTTAGATTAACCCAATAAATTTCATTCACTCCGCATACTCAATCCTATAGACACCCTTTTAATTCTTCATCACAGACGTAACTCGATTTCACAAAACAGTCAAGAACAATCACACCCACTTCATTAAAAATCCCGATTCCAGTACAACACTTCGACTATTCAGCAACGATTGCCTCAGTCTTCCCAAAACCCTATGAAGAAAAAAAACCTAATCTCTGTCTTTTTTTTCCGCCCCAAAGCATGAAGCTAGCTCTCCGATCCTTCTCCAAAAACTTATTCTCTCCCCTTTCATTTCTTAACCTATCTTCCCCTTTAACCCTAATTCTCCCCTCTTTCAAACCCTAGCCTCTGAATTTCTTCAATCTTCCGTCTTGGATCCAGAATTGGCTCCTGTTGTCAGAGCTTTTTCCTCCGTTTTTATCTTTAAGAGATCTTTTTACTGAAAACAACGTTCCCTGAAACGGCACAAAGAACAGGACAGCCTGAAACAGAATCGAAACCCCGTAATCGGGACCACATTGAGTCACCCGACCAATTCAGGTCTCATATTGGCTAAGAGGCCCGTAGTAAGACCTGGATGTTCCCGTAATTGAACCACATTGGGTTGCCCGACCAAGTCAGGTCTCATATTGGGTAAGAGGACCGTAATAGGACCTGGATTGGATGTCTTGAAATTGGATCCAATTGGCTCTTCAAACCAGGTTCACCCGTCGTTGAATTAGTCCTTTTCCTTTCTGTTGACTCCCGTTATTGGAATCGAACGGAGCATTTCAGTATGCCCCGGCTGACTGTAACGGGGTGACTGATCCTGGCCTCTCAGTATTTGCACTAGAATTGGTCGTTGCTCCCAATATTCGAAGTAACTGAACATTAATAAAAGTCCCCTTTCTTTATATTTTCACGATATACTCGTGTTACAACACGACAACGTGACTCCTCCGTTGGATAGCGTTCGGGTTGTAAAATTGTTATCAACCTAATTTGATTGACGAATCTTAGAAACTTGGTACGCGTACCATCGAACTTGTTTGGAAGGCTAACTTAGGGCTCCTTATGTTGTAGAACCAACGGTGCTTGTCGAACTTGAGGCAAAATTGCTTCTCCAAGTACAGAAATTTGAGGCTGGTGCAACCTAGATCGTGCCATCCCAAATGCTCCATCATTATGAAGCCTTGCTACAATTCTTCTAATCTCTGCTGTTCTTTGCGATAACGTAGCGAGGGCATTTATGATAGCATCCAACTTAGACTCCGAACTTTCCGTCATACTAATGTTTTGGCCTCCGGCCATTCTAAAAGAATGACAGAAATGACTCTACAAGAAGACAATATTGGTTTAGAAGAGGGTACTCCACAACCTCTAAAATGCCTCAAGAGCTTCAAAAAAAGGGATAACCCACTCTCTCCAAGAAGAATAAGACTTCAATATTGTAACAAAAGAAGTATCAGTTTAGAGGAGGGTAATCCGCAACCTCTAAAATGCTAGTACACTTCCAAGCTGAGGGATAATTTACACTCTAACGAGGAAGAAACTAACTTTGATATCTCAGGTGAGTGAAGTCTCGACAAACTGTCACGGACACAGAAATACAGACTCGAGATCTAACAAGAAGTTCGAGAAGAACTGGCAAGAACTAGATTAATCAGATGAATATAAGAACAACACGAGAGAGGTGAGCTAGAGCTCCAAGAAATGTGTTGTCGAGACTGAAGAATTCTTCAGCCTCGATTCTAATATATACTCCTATTTAGGAAGCTTCTCAAGCAACTTCTACCAATTATGAAGCTTCTAGAAGGTTCCAGAGACTTGCTTCTAGAAGGTTCTAGAAACTTATCTCTAGAAGGTTCTAAAGACTATCCTTAACATCTTCTACCAACTAAAAAGCTTCTAGAAGGTTCCAAAGACTTGCTTCTAGAAGGTTCTAGAAACTTGTCTCTAGGAGGTTCTAAGGACTATGTCCCTAACAATGTGTGAGGCACAAGAGGGTGTCCATGCAATGAAAGGAGGTCATCTATCTACCAATTTCATAAAAAAAGAGAGAAATTAGTAACTTTTAAGGCTTGTTGTTGATTGAAATATTTATATATATATATTTATATATATATATATATATATATAACCTTTTTTACATGGCTTAATAATAGGAAGTTTTTTGTTACCAAAAAACAACTTTAAAGGGCCATGGTACAAAAGCCCTATGAAGGTCTCATCTTGCATGAGGAAAAAAACTCTTGTATTAAAGCTTTGGTCTTTGGAAATGTTGTAAAATGAAACGAGGTTATGAAATAAAGTAAAATCATAGTTTATTTGTAGCTTATTTTTTAAAATATTATAATTATGAAAGATATATATACATATATAGAAACACATACATATTTATATTCAAGATATCACTATTTGGAAACAACTTTATTTTTACCTCATAAGAAAAAATTATGTAAACTTTTTTTTTCTTATGACCTTTAGCAAGATGTTTCTAAATGTGGAGCCAACCAAGTAAAATATTCGATTTTAATCAATCACACACTTTGAAAGTTGGGTATCAAATATACTTATAACCTACTGGAATGTATAGTAATTACATGAAGAAATCGTGTTCATTTTGGCAACAACACTGATTGTTGTGTTCACATGCAGTAGCTTTCTTTAGACCATTTAAAATTTAACTATCGTACGTGCAAAACGAATCATCTAAGAAATTTTGACTTACGATTTTTGTATTTGATTCTAAGTTTTTATAGAGAATAAAAGATGTGCAAATAGACTAGGAAGATTGTTATTAAAAACCATGACTTCAGGGAGGATCGGGTCACACCACAAAGCATATTTGACATAGTTTATCTCAACCAAACGCATCTGCATCTAACCTATGGCACAATATTCTAAGCTGGACCTAAACCCTAAACCTCATGTAAGTCGATCACTAGGATGGACGTTGGACAACCTCCATATCCTGAAACCCCAGTGAGTATATTACTAAAATGTACGCAGGACAGACACTAACACGTCGCCCGAATGCGCACTCAAATCAGCACACCTTATCTAGATATACATTCAAAGGCTAAAAAGGTCTTCTAATGGACCAAGTAATTACAGGCTTAGAATTCAGGATCAATGAGCAACTAAGCCAAAATATAACGACAAAAACCACTTGGGCGCAATAACTACTGATGACACGAAATAGATCGGAAAAGAGTGATGGGTTGTTGATCCACACCATCATCCTTACCTGCAACACAATTCACAGCGGATCCCAGAGTATATGGCAACTCGAAATAATGATATTACCTATGTGTACTGAAAAACAAAAGCCTCAGAAGTGCATGTATAGACTCATTTAAATCGTACTGAGACAGCATAGCCGCAGATACTGTGCAAAATAACTACAGGCATCGAAGCACGAAAACTCCTTGTGCTGCACGTTCAGAAGATTACAGTCCATTGAGGGCAAACAGTAACATCCCTGTCTTGGTCGTCCTAATTCTATGCGGTGCCCTCTCCGGATCATTTAAGCAGATGATGTTTCCTGGATAGGGTACTCAAACGTAACCTCCTTCCCTGTCAGCTTCTTGTATACTCCCGCGAAGGTGTCCAACTTGTACTCCGTCGTATTACGTTCCTTGGGGTCCAAATACACACGCATGATGCGGGAGCCATCCAAACGATAGCGCACCCTTTTGCCAACAATCTCAGAAGGATGAACCAAGTCTTCAAGAACAGCCTCGTGCACGGCTGTCAGGGTCCTGCTCCTTGGGCGGTTGACGGCTGAGCCCTTCTTCGGGGGTCTCAAGATACGCCTGGTGGCGATGATAACAACATCCTGCAAAAATAACAAGGGGGATTTTTACGAGTGATATTATAGCAGAACCCTAATTTGACAAAACTACATTTCAGCGACACTCCCAAATGTGTGCACCTCTGAACAACAGCAGGAAAGAGACTTGACAAGAGACCTGAACTCGGCTGCTTAAAAACTAAATCAATCCATCCCGACACAACAATTCGGAAGCCAGCACCCACCTTGCCGCTGAACTTCTTCTCCAGCTCTCTAACAAGGCGAGCGTGGATTTTCTGAAAAGCCTTCCGCAGGCGGTAGGGCACGTGGATGATAACGGCCTTGCGGTTTCCGGAGACATCGACTTCCTTGGCGGAGTTGATGAAGAGATCACGGAGCTCACTCTTGAGCTCGGAGCTGGTAGACTCCAGGTCGAAGAGGGCCTGAGCTACGGATTCCTCGAACTCATCGGGCTCCTGCCCCTTCTCCTTCTGGATCTTTCTACGCGCGGTGAAGGACATGGCGGCAGAAGTGGTTGAGCGTGCAGCAACTGCAATGGTGCGATGGAGCACAAGGCCGCTTCCTCCGATGCAAGGAACGCAAGTGCAAGAGGGAATACTCTCGTGTTAGGGTCTCCTTTGTCTACGCCTCGCCTTCGCCGCTACCTCGCGTCCGCAGCTGTTGCCGTCTCCCTGGTTAGGGTTTCCACTGACTGCATTAAGTCTCGATTCGAGACCCTGGCATGGCCGGGTATCGAGGTGGTGCATGAGAGGGGTGGTTCTTTGGAAGATTTCGGGTGTCAATGGCATAAAACCCACCTTGTTAAAGCATATCGTTTAGTTTACTCAACATAGCTCTAGGGAACTTTTCTTTTATGTTTTAAATATTTTACATTTATTTCTTAATATTATATATATAATCAAAAATTAAAATAAAAAATTAAACTCAATATTGTGTGATGTGTTTAAAATTGTGATTACAAGTGTTACACTAATGATCTTATAACAATATCACTCTAGATTTTTACTACCTTCTAAAATTGGAAATTTTTATACTGTAAAAATATTTTTTATATTTTAAAAATAAAATAGTACTAAAAATTTGTTTTAGAGTTTTCAAAGATAAAGAAGAAATATAAATAAATATTTTAATTTACAAATGATTGAGTTAAAAATACTAATTATTATGCATTTGTAGAAGAATCTTAAAGGCTTAGCAAACTAATATTAGTCAATGCGTGCTATTATTGTACATTGCTACAATCCAATAAAAGAAACTAAATAGAATGAATTGTGAAAGCAATTGTGGATGTAAAATTGTTGGCTTTGAAAAAAATACTTAATCCAAATTAAATATTATATGTCATGTCTCCGTCAATTTAGAAAGAACTTTGTTATTATATTTTTATTTATTTATCTACAATATTAATTTAGCAACACCATAAAAAATATAATAATAATCATAATAATCACAAATAAATATATAAATAAAACTTAAGATTCTAAGACATGTTGAGATGGATTAAATGTTTTTGCTACAATTTCAAAAAAGTACAACATTTTTATTAGAATAATCTTATAAAAATCTCAGTCCTGACTTTCAAACAAACTCTCAAATATATACAAATTAACTAATGTTCTATTTTTCACTTGGACAATAATCTGGGTTTCATTCAACGGCCTGTTAGCAATTTGGATTGAAAATTATATAAAACTAAATTAAAAAAATCTTATATTTGCCAAAATATGTGCACAGCAAAAGTTATTCCAATACATGAGAATTTTAGAGATCAAATATTTCCAAATTGGCTTTCAATATTAGACATTAAACAACGTGAAACTGTTCACAGAAAATCTATTTGTGGTAAAAGTACATTATCAGAGTATGATCTGCTTTAATAGAAGAATTTTACACGTGCATTTGATTGATTTTTTGATTTTTTAAGAATTTACCATAAAAACTCTCATACAGTCACTACTGTAAAATTTAATTTTAATTAATGGATATTTCAATAAATATGATTCTTTTAAAATAAATAAATATTCTTAAAAAATATTGAATTTCTATAATTATAATTGATATTATTTTTAAACTATATATATATATATATATACATTTATTTATTTATTGTTAAAATTAGATTTTACAATAATAATTAGTCTTAATAAAATCACCTACTATAATATATTTAGGATATTGCTAATGTCACATTAGTTTTTGCTATTGCCACCTCAACACTCAATCTAGCAAATGCTAACTTTGTTTAATACCTTTCAAAGAAATTAAATTTTCTTTATTTAATATCCCTTGAACTATTTTTTTTTATTTTTGGAATACAAATGATCAAAGAAATAGTTCAAATTGGTAGTAGATTGTAATGATAGTACCATACATTGTGGTGGCATTAGCA
This sequence comes from Physcomitrium patens, assembly GCF_059467195.1. Taxonomy (NCBI): domain Eukaryota; kingdom Viridiplantae; phylum Streptophyta; class Bryopsida; order Funariales; family Funariaceae; genus Physcomitrium; species Physcomitrium patens. Next base: position 15,915,311 of record NC_143417.1, read on the forward strand.
ATACCTTACATTCATATTTTAGAATTAATAAATTATACAAATCTTTAAGTAAAATAACTAGATTATAATAGACCTTTCAAAATTCTAAGAATGTAAAACTTTCATTAATTTTTTTATAATGATATTTCTTTTATTAACTTCACTAACAAAAAAAAACTTTATTTTTTTTTTCTTGAATTTGTCTTCTTATTTAGTTATAAATAATTAAATTTTTGTTATATTTTATATATATAAACTTACAAGCCTGTGAAAAAAACATATAACTAATTAATTCATTTCTATTATATTTTAGACTTAATTTGTATTATCACACATGCAAAAATAATTGCTGATGTTTTAATGCATATAACATCTTTATTTATCTTAAAATATTTTTCAAATAAACTAATTTAAAATTAAATCAAATTTTCAGATCATGTATATTTTTATAATTAATAATATGAAAATCATTTATATCATCAATATAAATATAAATATATATATAGATTATGTTATCATTTTGATTGGCATGAACATAGTATTTTTTAAAATAATTTTTAAAAACAATTATTTGATGTTAAATTTTTTAAAATCGTTTTTACTAATATAGATATACCTAAAACTATCTTATACGATATTTTTTTTAAAAAAAAACTAATATTTATCATATATTATGTATTATTTTTTAACATGTAGTCATGTCTTAAGTAGAATAAAATCAACTTCAATAAATATTCTCAAGCTTATATATATATATATATATATTTCTCCTTATAGTTTTTTTTTTGTTATGATTGTGTTTTTATTTAATACATCACACTTTTTGGATAACAATATTTTAAAAAATTAAATTTAAAATATTTATAAATTAATCTTTATAAAACTATTTAAATACACAATAAAAAGTTATTATATAATATTTGAACTTGATCTAAGTAAGATTAAATAAAAAAATTAAACACAGTTTAAATTTTTTATAAAAAATATATTTTTATTTTTATTAATAACTAAAAGATATTTGTAATATTTTTTTAAAGCTAATAAGATCTTAGTTACAACATTTTTACAAAACAGAACTTATAATTTTAAGTTTTATAGAATATATATAGATATGTATATATATATATATATATATATAGGTGTTGATACCACCATAACTTTTATTGTTGCCATTTTAATTTGTAATCCACCACATGCCACCACAATTTTTGTTGTTGCTAAAACAAATTACTCTTATTGAATATTTAACTTAAATTTTTAAAATAAATTTACAATTTCTTTTTACATAGTTTGAATACATGTATATGTATATTAAAAATATTAATATAATTGTCTTATTGAAATAGAAAAAACTAAAAAATTTATTGAGTGGGTGGCAAGTTGTAGTGGCAATAGAAAATAATGTTATGACATTAGTAGTATATATATATATATATATATATATATATATGTATTTATGTCCTTATGTTTACACAATATTTGTGTTACTTTTATGTTATATTTTGTCATATCATGGTAATGCATTTTACTTTTTAACTTTCTCTCATTACAATAAGTACTAATTTCTATTGAAAAAATGATTCCAAGGCATATGTACTCTTCCATCTTCCATACTTCAGTTTGTATGGTTGTAGCTTTTATCATGAAAGTACACTTTCATTAAAATATAATATACAATTTTTATTACAAAAATCAAGTATGTGTTAGTTTTTTTACCATAATTTACATAATTAATAACAAGTTTGCAAAATCATATGAATGCTCAAAAATTTAAACTATTGCATTATTGTATTCTAGCTAATGTTTTTGTTTTTTTCTGATTGGTTACTTACTTTTAAATAATTAATCTCCTTATAGTATCAAGTATTTGTAAATTTTTAATTTTCCTATATAAAAACCAAAAAATTTAACACAAACATAAACCATAAGATTTGTAGAATTGTGTTTAGTATAACTTTTTGTTACTAAATTCTATTATTACACCTTTTAATAATATTTGTGTGGTGTTCATAAAATATTTTTGTATGATTTTTTATTACATTATTTAAGTTATAATTTATTCTTAAGTTATATAAAATTATTCATTAATAACATGCTTTTAAAAGTTACTTTCAAAACAAAGCACCTAATGCTAATTTTTATATCCTATACAACATAAAAAGTTATTCCAAATATCAATCCAAGTCATGCTTTTAAATGCCACACATACATTTCCCTCCTCTTTTCCATATCTAATGAAGTGTTTATTTACCCAACCGTTTCTTCATAACAAATAATTTTAATTAAAAAAAAAGATTAATTATTCGATTGTGCGATTGTTTCTTGTAACTATAAGGGAATAGATGACCGTGTTGAATAGACCAATCCAGGCGCTCGTGACGGTCACAGGTCCCCGAACTCCGAAGAGGATGTCAAAAGATGACCTTGATAAGCGATCCTGGATGACGGGACCTCGAAGAAAGCCACCTCAGGCCGGGACGTGGGCGCCTTATCCGACTGCGGAGCCCCTTTCAAGGTGCCCGGAAGGGGGGCTTTCAACTGTGAAGAACGCGCGCGGCCGCTTGCTATCTTGCAGGTCGAAAAATTCGAAGAATTGGTGCGGAATTCGCGAGCGGATCGAGAGAGAGGGAGAGAGAGAGAGAGCGCGACGAGGAGCGTCCAGTTCACTGGTCTCAACCATGGCGGCCCAATTTGCAACCATGCCGGTAGCGTCGTCCTCCTCCAGCTTCGGCACTGCCTCGGCTTCTCTCTCTTCATCCTCCTCTTCTTTCGCTGCCAATTCCACCACGCTTGTGTCGCTGCGGAGGCGCGTGGTCGTGCCCCTGGCGCGGCCTCGGAACGTGACCATCCAGGCGAAGGGTGGGTTCATCCCCGCCGAGCACCGGTGGATGTACGAGGGCATTGAGAAGATGGGACCCGTAAGAACCCAATGCCGGTTAGTTTCTTGAATGTGGAATGTACCGCTGGATTTTTGATGACTGCATTGGAGTTTGTTGCTGGCTTGGAGGGATTCGTCAAGTGGGTTGAGGTTTGCACGAGCTAAGTACTGCGAATCTTTTGATTAGCGGTTGTCGAAGAGACGTGGTTTGAGAATGCACGATCTTGAGAGTGTTATACGGCCGATTTAATGTGGTTTCATACGACAATTGCCTTCTGATCAGTGATTTTTTTTGGTTGTTTGGGAGATTCCATTAGTTGCCCGCTCTACAATTTTCAAACATCTTTCCTTGGTGACTCGTATAAGTGGTATTCTTGTACGTGGAATGGCTGGGATGCATTGTATCTAGGTCTAGTAGTTCCAAGCATTGTTCATCTGACCTGCCTGTAAGCGGCAAAATTGCTACAGACGAGAATTTCTCTCACGTTAGTGCTGTGAAGGACGACGCGTGGTGTTTTCATTGGTTAGGTTAGGGATTGTGTCAGTGACGTTATCACATTGAGGTCTTCCCCGCTCACATCCAGGGACTGGTCTTCCAATGGTCTCGTGCGACTATTTGTCTTATGTTTGTCATGGTGGTTAAACTTGATTGTCTCGTGTTTTGGATCTCGATTAGGGTTCAGGTCCTAGTCTCTCTAGACTCGATGTACGTTGAGACGTCTGCAGTCTTCCCTCGTGAAGAACATTGATCATTTGCATGTATTGATGGCTATGCTGAGGAATTTGTGATCACGTGGTATGTACTTAATTTTGTTTCGTACGCAGGACGTGTGGAACACGACATACTACCCGAAGGCGGACGATCACAAGAACGTGGAGAAGAAGTGGTACGTAGTGGACGCAGCTGACAAGCGTCTCGGCCGCTTGGCGTCCACAATTGCTGTTCACATCCGCGGAAAGAATAGCCCTGCGTATACTCCTTCCACTGACATGGGCGCTTACGTTGTGGTGGTTCGTTACCTTCCTCCTTTGCAGGGAGACTGATTGTTCGATTATGCAATTCTTTTCCGTAAGGTGTAGCTACCTCTCTGTTAAGCGTTTGAAACTCAAGGCCATCTAATCAGATGTCGCTTTGCATTAGATCAATGCCGACAAGGTTGCAGTGACGGGCAAGAAGGCAGAGCAGAAGCTGTATAGAAAGCATTCTGGTAGGCCCGGAGGCATGAAAGAGGAGACCTTCGACAATTTGCAGAATAGAATCCCGGAGCGCATTGTCGAACATGCAGTACGAGGCATGTTACCGAAGGGACGGGTAAGACGATTGATCCTCAATACACATCCTAACCCTTTGAAGGATTTTTCTTTGTTTGTTTCTGCACCTTTTTTCTTACAGTACTGTATTAGTTGTTAGTAGAAGTACTCCTCTCTGTCGTGCATACTCTTCTTTCTGATTTAGAGCATCTGCTTTAGGGAGGCATACTCTCCGTTCTGTCGCGTCTTAGTGCTGTATTTGGAATACTATACTGTATTGATGGGTGCAGTCAGATTTGCCAGTTTTTTAGGAAATGTAAGGGACAGGGATCTTGCACTAACTTTTTGCCTCCTTTCATGAAACAGCTGGGCAGACGACTGTTTACTCACCTGAAGGTGTACGAAGGATCCGACCACCCCCATGGTGCCCAGCAACCAGCACCTTTGCCCATTTCAGACAAGAGGATTAATATAGTTCAATAAACGACAAGCGCTCCTGGAAACCTTGTCAGTGATTAGGTTTTAGTTGATGCGTCACCATAAACTCATTTAAGCACTGGTTGGAGTGTGACAGTCAATCTGTTTCCCTTACACGGTGTATTCTGGAATACAAGACCGACCTAGATGATCTATTTCCAAAACTGAGGAAATTCTCCAAGAGATTAGAGTTGATCCCGTTGCTAATTGCTACTGCTTGCTAGTTGCAATCTTAGCATGAACAATACCGTGTAATGAGTTTCATGAGTGGAATGACTTGAGAATCGTTTGAGCATCTGTGCCATATCCTTGGATGACATTTTAAGAACGTATTATTTGACGAAAACCAGGCAGCGTTTAACAGATCATTTCATTTGTCATATGCCACTGAGTCACTAATGTAGTTACGCAAGACAATTACTTTGGAGTGCTAATCATATTCAAGATTGCAACACGGGAAGTTCGTGAAAGGTGTGATTGTTTCTAGTGTCATGCGCTTACACCTTTTATAGCTGATTTTCTTGCAAACTACTTTGAAACTGCATGTCTTGCGATTTGGCGCATAAACGGAGGACAGGTGAAAACTGTCTCTCTTTCCTCAAGTCAGTGGTGTATTGTTGTCAGAGCAGTTGTTTTATTCGAGTAACTGTCACAGCTTTGAACTAAAACTGTCAAGTTCGGTTAAAGAATACAGTCGGCCGTCTACAAGATTTTCCTGCAGAGGATGAAAGTAACAACTGTGAACGCGAACAATGTGAGTACGAGGGGGGTTGTGCAGACTTTAGTCGTAAGTTTGTCCTTCTCAAGTACACTATATGTACGGATAGATCCTTTTGCTCCAGATTACGAGTGAAAAAAAAAAGGAAACACATCTAGTATGCTTTGCAACCTTGTATTTCAAAGTGTTGATAAGTGACTGCGCAGTGTCCTTCAAATAACCAATCAGAGGAATATACCGTCTCCAGACAACATTGGCCTTCATCTGATTCAGTGACGTGGGCACCAGGTTCTAAACCGTCAAATCTAAGGCTATAAAATCTCTAGAGATTAAAATTCGAGCAGCCTCAAACATTAGTAAGTGAGAACAGCGCGATCTTTTGACGCTATGTACTGTCTATGTGCATAATCCTGTCCTGAAGCCAAAGGCGTAAACAAGACCAGGGTGCGTACTGACCGGTGCACTACAGGTCAGGGGTAAAGAATGATGTAAAGTAAAAATCAGCCACTACGGTGCTTTATCTAGATGGAGACTTGGAGATCCTTGATCCATGGATCCAGAGGCTTTCCAATGGAATACACGACAAAACCGATCTTGCGCATCTCCTCGACGTTGAGCACATTGCGTCCATCGAAGAGGAAGGCGGGCTTCTGCATATTGTCGTAGATCTTCTGGTAGTCGAGCTTCTTGAACTCATCCCATTCAGTAATGACGCAGATACCATGAGCATCCTTACACGCTTCATAGACATCCCATACAACGCTCACTTGCTTGAAAGCAGTCGGACTTTGAGGTTGCAAGTGCTGGGGATGATCCCAATCGAACTTGTTCATAGCCAAGTCACGCTTAATCTGCTCCTCTGTCACCTGGGGATCGTAAATGCTAAGCAGGGCCTTGTCGCCTAGTAAGCCATGGCAGACATCAATAGCGGGCGTCTCTCGTGTGTCACCAGTGTCCTTCTTGAAAGCAAATCCAAGAACGGCAATCTTCTTTCCGGACACAGTGTTGAACATGGACGATACAACGCGCTTGACGAATCTCGTCTTCTGGTAGTCGTTGATCGACACCACCTGCTTCCAGTAGTGGGCAACCTCGAGGAGGCCGTTGCACTCGCAGATGTACACCAAGTTGAGGATATCCTTCTGGAAGCAAGACCCACCGAAGCCAACGCTTGCGTTCAAGAACTTCGGGCCAATGCGACTGTCCTTCCCAATGGCATACGCAACCTCATTCACATCCGCGCCAGTGGACTCGCACAAAGCGGACATGGCGTTGATGGACGAAATCCTCTGCGCCAGAAAAGCGTTGGCGGCGAGCTTGGAGAGCTCGGCAGACCACAAGTTGGTAGTAATGATGCGATCCTCCGGCACCCAGTGAGCATACACAGCCTTGAGAGCCGCAACCGCCTTCTGGCCACCGGGAGTCTCACGACCTCCAATCAGCACACGGTCAGGCTTGTCCAAATCCTCCATCGCAGTCCCCTCGGCAAGAAACTCCGGGTTCGACAAGATCTGGAAATTGATACCCTTCTTATTGTGTGTCAAAATCTTCTCGATGGCCTCGGCAGTCTTCACGGGCACAGTCGACTTCTCCACCACGATCTTATCACTCTTGGACACATCCGCAATCATACGCGCTGCGCTCTCCCAATACGTCAGATCCGCGGCCTTCCCAGCTCCCAAACCCCGCGTCTTCGTGGGCGTGTTCACAGACACGAACACAATATCTGCCTCTGCGACGTGTTTCTCCACCTCCGTGGAAAAGAACAGGTTCTTGTCCCGGCACTGCTTCACAACCTCGTCCAAACCTGGCTCGTAAATTGGCAGATCGTCGCTGTTCCAAGCCGCAATCCTGGGCTTACTGATGTCGACTACCACAACCTCGATGTCGGGGCACTTCAGCGCGATCATGGCCATGGTTGGACCCCCGACATACCCAGCACCAATGCAGCATATCTTCACCATCTTGACTCGCTTCAAATCCAAAATCTCCAGCAAAAACAGCAACACCACCACCCGCAGCAAAGCCCCTCAAAAAAAAAAGAAAAAAAAAAAGAAAAAAAGAAACAGTCGATAAACCTCAGCACTGCAAGATTTGACCCGCAGAGACCAACCCAAGTGCGGTTTCGAACTGAGGAATTCACAAGAACCCAACTGGGAAACGACAAGACTATAAACTGGGGTGCAAGTGCGACGATCGACGAGTAGAAAGAGGGCGGAGACGAGGTGGGCCCGCGTTTCCGCGTCGAGGGCGAGCAGGATCGACGAGACGGAGAGTCATGGGTGCGGTCCTTCCTCGAAAAAGCTACAGGCGGGGATCTCCAATCTAGGAACGACACGTGGCCGATGGCTTTAAAATAACTTTTTCCTTAAGAACTTTTTATTTATCGTGCCCCGCTTTCCATGTCAAGTCGTGGTCATGTGGATGTGTGCCCCCCCCCCCTTTGCATCCCCCATCCCCTCTTGGAAGACTATACATCGAAATATAAATATATTTATTTATTTCTTTATATGTTTATTTTCATCCATTTTAAGTAATATCTCTCTCATGATGTATGGTTGAATCTTGTAACTTGGGTTGGAAACAATTAGCTTATTTAACCAATACATGAAGTGACAATGCCATGAATTATGAATGTTGTTTGGTGTTTTACTTTACTTGTATACTATATGGATTCTTGACCATTTATTTATTTATTTATTTATTAATCCTGTGTAGAAGAGTTGGAAAATATAGGTGATTTTGATATGTGAAACTATTTTATTTTTGATGATGTTTTACATTTGTATTTTGAATGTGATATATATATATATATATATATATATATAAATAAATGTAATAGCTTTATGAGGTGCATTAAGAGTGCAATTAGATTTATTTTATCTCAAAAAATTATCATAATTGTCTTGATTTTTTAATCTTTTAGTTTTTGAAATGCATTATCAAGCAGTCAATGTTTTATAACCATAGTAAATGTATTCTAAAATTAGAAGTATTACATGAGATTTTGAAAAATAAACATGATGTCAATGCCTTTACGATTCAAGTGTTAGAAGGTTAATGGTTCACTTCATGATGCCATGACATGTCTATCATGACAAACATGACATTTGTCAAATATTGATGGCAAAAAAAATGATAATAATATTGATAATTCATTATTAATGGTAATTTATACACTTGTAAGAAATGTGGATAATTATCAAAATATACATTTGTAATGTAGAACCAAATTAAATACAAAACTTGATCTAACTCCACCAATTAAAAAAGTAGATACTTTAAAGTGGTTTAACAATAGCAATAATAGTTTTCATTATACATATTATTATTATTAAGAAAAAAAATTATAATTGGTAATATACAGTATATATATTGAAGCAAGAAAAATTCAAGAACAAGTTTTACATTTTGATTTTATTTTTTATTTTTTATTTTGATTAACTATAAATTTGAATGTAAGTTTTTAAACAGTAATAATAATATGTATATTTTTTATTCATAAAAATACACAGAAAAGAGGATAAAAATAATAAAATAATTAGAAAATTGGATGGACATGAAAGCAGGTGCAACTGAAAGAGGTTAACAAAAGTATTTCCAAAAATTATAGTTAACTTTTGAGTGAACTTGTTTTTAAAATTAATTCCATGTGTAGTGAATATTTGAACTCATTTCAATTGAGGACAACACTAATATGCAAATGACTTGTCTTAAATTTATAAAATTATTGGCCTTAAAGAAAAGAAAAAGAAAAAGAAAAAGAAAAAGCAAAAAATTGTAATCAAATTGAATTTATGTTGGATTGAATAAAGAGAAGTTTTAATATTTTCATCAAAAAATTGCAAAATGAAGTGTAAGGAGTGTGTATGGGAGACATACAAAGTTTTGTTTATTTCACCATACCTCACATATAATTCAATCTTCTAACAAGAGATTTTAGGTATGTGCTCTATACTTTTAAATCCCAAAAATTTGTCAACAATTATCCACTAGTATTGTTTCATTTATTAAAACTTATGATTCTACCACACACTTCCAAGTATTTCTTCTTCTTCTTCTTCTTCTTTTTCCCCAATATAGCAACTTTTTTCCTAGTTCCTTTGAATAGTCGATTTAAATAAATATATGCAACTGACATGATAAACTCATGGTTTTGTAGTTCATTTCAGATTTTAAAGTTTCTTTCACTCCCTCTTTGAAGTTAGGATGGTCAAGAAAATTGAATAAAATATCAACTTTGTAAATAAAATTAACCAATTTTTATCCAATTTGTGCCAGCGTGGTATATCCACACATTTGTGTAATAAAATTTACTGTAATGACGGTGTATTTCTTATATTTGATAATGTTGGTGTTAGAAGAATATATGGGTATTTATATATATATATATATATATATATATATATATGTATATATGTATATATATATATATATATATATATAATTGGAAAAGTACATTAGAATGTTTTTCCTACTGTGTACATAATAATGGTCAAATATTTTACACAATGCATATTAAAATATCATGTTATGTGAAGAAGTTGTGGCTTTAATAATAAAATATTGTACCTCTATGCCAGAAAGCACAATCGTACCAAATGTATGAAATAATGTTTCTAATTTACAGCTTGCTTTGGTGCATGTTTCAGTTTCTTATTAAATTTCAAACTACTTCCATCTTATGTACATCAATAGATTGTACATTTTGTGATTGATAGATAAGTTTCAAAACTTACACAACATTTTATTTTTATTTATTTTTATTCTTCTCTAAATAGAGTTTCAACCATGAATCCTATTTTGATGAAGCAAAAGTTAAAAGGGTAGGGAGAAAAGTGTGTTGAAAACGATCTTGCCTTGTTGAGAAAAAAAGTTAAATACACATACATGTATAGTAAACTGCATGTGAGTAAAATGAAATTGTATCAAATGTAAAATTTAAATTAGAAATTTTATTATGCGTATGTATATATTCTACAAAATTAAGTAGTTATCATACAAAATTATGTATCACAGCTTAACCTATGATCTTTCTATTGCACCACTTAATATCTTTAAACTCTTTGCTGTATATTATTATCCAACTTATATATTTATATTGCATCAGAACATGAAAATAATTTTATATATATATATATATATATATATATATATTCAATAAAACATTATATTATATATCCAGTGTTTATTAAAGAATTTCATAAATCATATTATAATCCTTTCATATAGGAAAACACTTTATTTATTTTATGTTAATTTTATGTCTACTGTATTGATAATAGAAGTTTCTTAGGCACCTAGTATTTAATAAAAAAATAAAAATAAAAATACTCTGCCATAATCAATTAAAGTCTTCTTTGATTTGCTAGAAGATCAGCCAAAGATTCTTCAATTTTTAGGATATCCAACAATCTTTAGAAACTCTTCTGGAAACTTCCACAAAATCTAATTATTATAGTCTAAGTAAAGTATCTATTATCATTAAAATAAAAAATAAATTTGGAATTTAAAATAGTATACTATCTAATATAGTCTGTAATTAAAATGTTTTTATGATTTATTGATTGATTGCAAAATCATGTTTGATAAAGTATTTGTCTTTGTAAATGGAAAAACATATCAACAACATATATATATATATATATATATATATTTCTAATTTTCTATATATGTTTTTATTAATTACATCGTATGTTGTATATTTTTGAATATTTATACAAAAAAATAATATGTATAGTAATTTTAAAGAAAATAATATGTATAAAAATTATTTGGTAATTTTTAAGCTATGTTCTATTTTTAAACGAAATACTAATAAATACATATATATATATATATATATATATTCCCTACTAAAATTGGACAACAATATAATTTAATGTAATCTAGACTATGATATAATTCAAATTGCTCTACTAACTTTTGCCTCTTTCATAAATATGTATAGTTATATCCCTCAATTGTTATCCACATGTTGCTTAGGCTAATGCACTTGCAACAACTCAAGGGCACAACCCTCATCCTTACAAGTAAAAATCCTTTTCAAACAACAATCTAACATTAAAAAAGGGTTGTACAAAGTAGATGACAATCTTTACAATTCTACTATTATTAAAATTGGTTGTTTTAGGTATGAAAAACACTTCACATTCCTTTTGCTTATTTTGCTAATATTCTTTTGAATCTGCAATGCAATAGATACCCCACAATACTACTACTACTCCCCATGAATTCTCCACATTCTTCTCTCTCGTACACGACGCACCAAAAACCCTAAACCCTAAACCCTAAAACTCTGTGCTTGCAGAGGGCTTCTGGTGAGTCCACACTCTCAATTTCCAATCTGGCCCACTTTTGCAATCCGAGGCTCATCAGCGCTGCTGCTTCACGAGGCTGTGTGTGTAAAACCCTCGCTGGAGACAAGCTGCGATTGCCTGCGACACACTCGAATTTTAACGCAGAGGAAACACAAAATGCTCTCACGGCTCTTAACCCTAAAGCAGGGAAGGGAGGGAGGGGAATAGTACTTACTACAACGTGGTTGTGAATGTTATTTGTCAGATCCTGTTTGGGACATCATTCGAAGCGGAGATCCATGCACGCTTGCCACCAGTTACACGAAACAGAAACCATGTTGCGCTGATGGGTTCCTGACAGCCTCATCCCAGACGCAAGGAGGTTCAATAAAGCCCCGCGTGCAGAGGCAGATTTAGTTACACTTTACTGAGTACCAGGGTATTTGAATGAGGGAGAGGGATTGAGGACTGTCGGGGTTGCAGGACAGCACAACAGTGAAGTGAAGTGAAGAGAAACAGCAACAGCAACGGCAGCAGGAGAGGAATTGGGGGAATTGAGGCCCAGATCAAAAAGAGAAACCCACGGCGACACCAGGTGATGGAAAGACAGAGCGAGAGAGAGCAGGAGTGGCAACGCAAGCCTCGCAGCGTGCACAGGGTTCACATGGGGTCACTTCCACCTTCTGAAATTAATTTATACACCACCGAAGAAGATCTTGGACACTCCTGCATTCCCTTGTTCATCTGTAATGCAACATACTCTGCCAGGGTAAGTGTGGTTTGGGTTGTTTTAATCCAAAGTTTTGCATGGAAAGTGAGATTGTGGAGGTAATTACACTTGTATTACATCATACATATAGATCACACTTCGTATTGCTTTACGAAAGACGTGAAAGCTCTCTCCTGCTTTGATGGAAGGTGTGGTGGGCATGGACAATCAATCAATCAATCAAAGGGTAGTTGTAGTTAAGAAATAGTAAAACAATAGCCATGTGGGCCAATAAAGGATTTTTTCTGCATCATGGGGCCAGTGACAACACACACAACATTCCTTCTTTATTTACCATGTACTACCATTTGGATGTGGATTATTTTGTTTACTAAACTCTTCAGATTATGTAGATAAACTTAATGATATAGATGGAAAACACCAACAAACACAACTGCATAATTACATTCTGTTATTTTAATTTTATTTATTTATATAATAACTGGTTTCCTGGTTTGTGAGAGGTTTTGTAGGTTTTGTGGGTTTTGGTTTTATGGTGTTTATTTTTTCAGTTGATGAGGCGATTGTTGGCTTGCATGGGAGTGGGGCCTTGGTTAGGCTGTAGGTTTAGCACGATTTTCTGTTGGAGGGTTGTTTGTTTTTGAGAGAATAACATTTTATTTTCACTCTTTTGATTTTTGATTTTGATTTTTTACAGTGAATTGATAACTCGCTATTTGTCGTGGGAAACATCTGGAGTGTAGTGCAAGATTGATGATTGAGACAGCATTGCTGGATTTATAGAGACAGATTTGAATAGTACTACGTTGCCGTTTTGTTGGTATGAAGATTGTAACGATTTTTGGCGAATTTCTAGTATTTCGTACTTGTTCTTCTACATCACTTTAACTAACTCTAATTTTTGAAAACTCTAACTTCTTTTACAAATCATGATCCGCTCGCGAGTATTCTATTCGTCATGACTATCACGCGAATTTGAAACACCTGATTGGTCGCAGAGTATACAGCAATGCATCCTTTTGTGCTGTATTTCGTCATGAAAGGGTTACGAGAGTTTTCTGAAAAGTACATTTTGTTGAAATATATTATACACGCACAGATGTATCTACTCGCGTGAGCATCAGCAAGATGATGTTAGACCTAATTCACAAGAGAAGTATAATTTCAACAAGCGACTGTCGATTCAGCTCTTGGGTTGTACATGCCCTGAATATTCGAAGATACGAGACTCACGAATTCAAGCATTCTTTGCATCCGGAGGGCAACGAATTGTGTTTTTTTCAAACAATGTTCATACTTAAGCCACCCTTGATGGCTGCTGGAGTGGTCGCAACTTCAAGCACCGTTTTTGGCACTTCTGCAATTTCAAGTTCCAGGTTATGGGAGAAACATGCAATTAAAACACGGCTGAGAAGCATTGATCCGAGTATCAGATATCAGGTCCTTTTGCAGACCTTCTTGCCATTTTAATACCCTATTGAACCTAGATGTCCCCGGCTTCGTGATCATCGTGTGGAAGGGATTCAAAATATGGAAAACTGATAGCTGAGCACTTTCAGTTAATATCGTTTCCATATGGTGGACTAATTCTCTGATTCCCACTTTCTCTGGGCAAGCAAAAGAGAAAGTCTCAGTGGATAAATAAAATTGAGGTTGATATAGACTGCAAGTAAGCATTACCGTGCTTGACCAGATCGTATGTAAGCTGTTCCCTGTCTTTGGCGCTTAGAAGCTGGGTAATTGAAATCTCATACATCGTTTTAATCGAATCCATCAGGTATGTTGTACTATGGTCATGTCGTAATGCAGATTTTAGAGGGTTAATTCCCGAACAACTTGGCTTTATGGTTTGTGGAATTGTTGTGCAGAGAGATCCTAAATAAGCCAGTAGATGCGGAGCTAGTGTTAGCTACAGAAAATAGTCATGTTCACAAGCCTATCAACAGAACGATCGTGAATTGTCACGAAGGCATAGTTGTTATCATCACTAATCTTGGTGGTCAGTCCCGCTGTATGTCTTCTCGCAAGAATTAATCACCTACTGATACGTGTTTTTCTCGTAACTTTGTGTTTTATGTCTTTTCTTTTATTTGTGAGTCGTAATTAGCATTTTGTTCATCACAAAACGCAACGAGCTTTTTATTCGTAAAAAAGGGTTTAAAACATTCTATCATCGTCACGTCTCTCATTCCTTAAAAAACATGTATCGATTTCATCTCACTGCTTGTAGCTTGTTTCTCTGGTTTGTAATATTACGTTTCATGCATTTAACTTTTCTCAACTTTACCTTGTGATGGTAGGCACTGCATTGAAGGAGCTTGAATACGAGAAAGATGTAATCACCCGCTACTTTATTGGAAGCAGCTAAAACAGAGGAGATGCGTTAGATGGACAAGTTGATCTCGAAAGCAGAACAACAAACGATTTACTGATACTGGGACTCAACTGCCTTAACTGACTTGATGTGAGTCCAATTCTTCTATATGGACTGTCCTGCTTGTCACACTTTTTTCAAGGTGTAAGCCTGGATTAATGTCCTCGTTATTGTTGATTTCAGCATAGCCAAACATAGACACCTACATAAATAAAACCAACAAATTATACTAGTTTGATTTGTTTACTAGTCTTCTTCTAATGATGGTCTGCAACTCTTCAGGACGACTTCATTGTGAATGATGATATCATGCAGAAAACTAGTCTTCCTCTCGAGAATGACTTGGAGACTGTATTCAATTTTAGTTTGATTTTTAATTGCATGCATTTCTAGTTCATCACATTCCGACAGATTCGCGTGATTGTAACGTATGTAATGGTTCCGAAGCAGATATGGAGGCGACCATTCCATCTAGTCATTGAGACAAGTCCAGGGTGTAAGTGGGTTGCATGAAGTCTGTGCGGGTCGTCTTTGACTCGTACGTTTCGTAAGCTTGCTAGTTGGGGAGATCGTAGCTATAAGTGGATACACTTTGCGTACATGCCGTTGTGTGTGGGTGTGGGTGTTTGTTTTTCTTGGTTTCTAAACTTGAATTTGTATTTGTATTTCTGTTTTCTTCCCTCCATTTTAACATCAACATTTCATGTTCTGGAACCTCTATCGCTTTACGCACATGCATGTTGTGGAAATTTAAGCAACCTGATTCCTTTCTATTTTATCTAGAATCGAGCTTTATGTTCAAAATTCAGTACGTCAATTGTAATACATTATAAGTTTCATTGATTTGTGTGTGCAGATACTATCGGCATGCTGCTGGTCAAATTCATGCTCTATCGAGATCATTAGTACTCTCGAAGTATACTTCAATTAATAGATGAGTATTGACGTGTTGACTTAGTGACCATGGGACTACTCTTTGGTTCTCATTTGTGTTCTTCTGGGTCATCCTGCTTGGTTTTGGCATTCCCTGTTTATATTTGCTTCATGCAGCGTCTGTCTCAAAAAATATACAAAAATTAGGACGTAGGAGTTAGAGTTTGGATGCAAGGCTTGTTCACAAACGACGCAGATGACCAGAACCTGTTCTCTGGTTATAATGTTAGTAATTTTCTTATCTGATCTCTGATGAAACTCATTTATCATCTTTTGTCAATAACCCATTGAACTCACGTCATTGGTCAATGATGTAGACCTAGACGTGTGCTTATATGTAGTACATACAGAGTGCTTATATGTAGTACAGTAGATTACATAGACCTATGCTACATATAAGCACACTGTATCCTCTTGTGTACTGCATCTTGATAATAAACATTCCTCTACTTCTTCGATACACGATGCAATTATCAAATTGCAACAATCTCTCTTCATAATGGCATGCCAATCTTGGCTTGCTTTAATTCTGTGTTGTAAGAGGAGCTTGAGCGGGAATGCAAATGATTGTGCTGGCAAGTCTTCTCTTGCAGTTATCAAATTCGACAAAGATTGTCGAGCTCCGATAAGTGCACCTGGTAGTGAGTACTGTAATTGTGGATTGAATCCAAACTGTATCTCTCTTCTAGGCACTTATCAAGTGCAACCGTTGTTCATGACACCTTGAGAGTAACTCTGTTGATGAACTGTTGATTAATGAAGGATATGTTGTATATTTCTAAAATGGTTACCATTTCTACCTTTTGTATTAAAGTCTGTGTTGCACAGTAGAGAATTCGAGAGATTTCCACCTTCAAAATCATCTAGTGAGCAGCTTGCAATGACATTAATGAGTCCAAAATTTCCATTAGTCAACTCGTAGTGAAGTCACGAGGTGTAACTTACCATTTAAGATGCTTGCAATTGAAGAAGATGTCAAGTCCCAGTGTGAATACAATAAAACGTTTTGATATATGTGCAACTTTTCTTAAAGTGAACACTAAGTGCACAAATTTTTTATACAACCAATGCAGAGTATTCACCAATCCCATAGTGGTGCATAGGACTAGAACACAATCCTCTACATGTTCACTATGTCAATACAAGTATTAAATAAAAGACTCAATAAAATACTAAAAAACCCATGACATCAATACACATATTGTTTTTTAGTCGGAATGTATGCATTGAAGAATTTGTGCATTGATCTACCATGGAATTCAGAACATTGACTTCTAATGCCAATCGACTTTCATCTAACGTTTTGACACCAATGGTCATGTTCTTGAAATCTTGTTGGCTAACTTCATTTGCTGAATCCCAAAAATTATTCAATGGACTCTCGCTCTAAAAAATCCTAGCCACTGAAGCTGCAAAGGCATAAAAGGCTAAGCAGTATTTTTTTAATCCAATCCAATGGGAAGGAAGGGGGGCAGGTTGTATACAGATCCAGTACAATATCATGGAATAAGATGATACTGCAATTTCCAAAGCTTCTCACATCCAGCAGTCATCGCTTTCTCGACATGGACACCACAGAAATTGGCGACTTGGCCAAATGTGGCGCTATCTACAATGTCCCCACGAGCACCATCTCCACCCCAAAGGCTGTAGAAATTTGTTGCATCCCGGATATGCCACGACATTATGCAACCCAGCTCAAAACTGATTTTTGTGTACAAGTATGAGCTTGTCGCCATTGAATTCACAGCAACAACCTCTCGTCCAGAACCTCAAACAACTAGACTGCATTTCGGAACCACTCATTTTCATTAAGAATTGGGTGGTGCAAGTTCTGTCGACAACAACATGCAAAACTTCAGGGTGTTGTATTTTGTTGGTTAAGTCTCCATGCAGTGCCTTCTTCTGGAAACATGCCACCCTCGCAAGAGATGGTGCGCTGCCAATAATGGAAACATGCTGTCTCTGCACCTCCAGTTGAACATCTGGTTTTGATGCACTACGCTTCGTTGGAGACCAAGTCTGTGAGAGAAATAGAATAGTGAAAAAAAAGAAGATAAAATAACAATTCTCAAATTGGTGTATGCTTACACATAGGACTCGTGAAGGTCCCTGGTTTAAATACAAGAGATTGTGATCTAGGCCTGACACTGTGCCTTGGATCTAGGATCTTGTTTACCCACTTCTATGAATGTCTATGTGGATGACATACAGAAGGATGTTCTAACACCCTCTCCTGCTACGGAATCATCCACAACGAGAAGGAACACTTCTACCCTAATTTAAATTTTCTGCTATGTCTTGATGTGTCCTGCAGAGTGATAACAGTTCCATATTTATAATGGATTACATAGATTTTGTAGTGGGTGTGCTTTCGTTTGTTTTGTTGAGTGCGTTTTCCCAGTCTTTAAACTTTTTTTCATATGACGTATTTAGTTGGTTGATTATCTCCAAGCTTTTGCTTGTAACCTTAGGGATTGGTTCTATGGACCATGAGGAGGGAGGTTGTTATGCTTCAAATGTGGAAGTAGAGCCTAGACTTAATATTGTAGGTGATAGAGATAAAATTTCTTCAAGAGCAAGGTTCCAAGAGTTTTGTTTTGTCCCTGGAGGCAATGTATTGTGTTCAAATTTGAACAACCAACAATAGCTCTTTCGTCTTTTGAAGTTGAAAATATAGGATTATCTACAACAAAAAAGAAATCAGCTTGAGTCAACAAACTCACAAAGGATTTTGGATTGAAAATACCAAAACCAATCTCCATCTATTGTGACAATGAAAGAAGTATCAAAATAATAACAAATCTTGATATTAATCCAAATATAAAATATATAGCAATTCATTATCATTTTACCAAGGAAAGAACTAAAATGGAAGAAATAAGATTAATTTATATGCTCTCATTAGAGCAAGTAGCCAATATATTCACCAAATCCTTAAGACTTGGATTATTTGAAAAGTTTAGAGCTAGACTAAATATTTCACCAAATCCTTAGGATTTAGATTATTTGAAAAGTTTAGAGCTAGACTAAATATTTCACCAAATCCTTAGGATTTAGATTATTTGAAAAGTTTAGAGCTAGACTAAATATTTCACCAAATCCTTAGGACTTAGATTATTTGAAAATTTTAGAACTAGACTAAATATTATTTCTATTGAGGAAGCCCAAATTAATTAAAAAGCTATCACATCATCTAGCTCAATCTAGCTTCTATCATTAAATCCCATTTTATTGACATAATACTACAAATATTATCCTTATGATATACATCATCCTCCATCAGCCAACTATCCCATAATCTAAAAAAATAACCTCATAGAAATACACTCTTTATATTCATGTGGTAGAATTGCTATTTGTTTTGTGTAGAAAGAGCTAATAATATGCATATGGTGTTCCATTTAACAATTGGAGTAAAGATCTCTTTATAATCCAAGCCCTCTTTTTGTTCAAAGCCTTGAACTACTAGTTTAGATTTTTTCTTTTTTAGAATTTCATTTGCTTTTAATTTTACTTTATATATCCATTTTGTAGAGATTACATTATATCTTCATAAGAGAGAGGTGAGTATCTAAGCCTTATTAGTATAAATGGATTTAATCTTTTCTTACATTGAATTTCTCCATCTTTCATCTTGGATTGCCTCTTCAAATGTTACACATTTGATGTGGAAATCTAACATATTACAAAAATAATCTTGAAGTTAGGCTGGTTTCTTTTGGGATCACTTAGTGGATGTTTAAAAAATTGATGATTCATGTCATTTGATATCCTAGGAGATAATAGCTTGCTCTTTAGTTTCATTGTTATGAAATGAAATAACATCTATTACATCTATGATTGGCTATTTGTCAAGAAGTTCAAAATTAACAAAAGATTGTATGAAATCACCTTTAATTTGAGTAGAACTTGATTTTTAATTAGCAATTGATATAAGAATAAGAGGAGATTGAAATTTATATGATGAGTTTGATATTGTGAAGATGCTATCATTTTTATATGAAGAAATTATTAGTTGAGGTACTATAGTAGATAATTGATATATTTTAATAGTTTGAATATCATGATTTTTGTGTTTTTCAATAATTTCAAGTATCTCTAATGTTAAAGTTAGAGATGGAGTTTCATCAAAAGAAATATTAGTGAATTAGGAGTATTGAAGTTAGAGCTATTTTTGGATAATATTAAGAATTTGTTTTTATCAAAGTAGATATTGATCGTTATCAATACTTTTCTGTATGTCGGTAAGAAGATGTGGTATCATTTTGATATGTTATTAAGGCCAAGGTATAGTCTAAGTTTGGATCACACTAGTTTATAGCATTGTATGATGTTCCTATTGATAAAGTACAAATATCCAAAGATACATACCTAATTGAGATCTGGCTTGATTCATGTCAATATTTTGTATGGTGTCCATCCTTCATTAACTTGAGTAGAACTAGAGTTCACGAGGTAAACAATGCTATGAACAGTCTCTATACAAAGGTATATAGATACTTTCCCTTCTAATAACATTGTTCTAGATTTATTTAGTATTATGGATTTTTTTTTCTCCAAAACTCCATTTTGTTGAGGTATTTGGATAATGCTTAACTACCATATGATTTTACTATTTTTAAGGTTAGAATTAAATTTTGCTGAAAGAAACTTCTTATTCTTATGAAACCTCATGCAAAGGATTTGATAGTTAGTTTGTTTTTCAACCATACTTCAAAACGTTTTAAACATGTCCAAAATTTGATATAAAATAAATCCATGAAAATTTTCTATAGTCATCTGTGAATAAAATGAAGTAGCAAGAATGACTTAAAGATTCAATAGGAAGAAATCTACATACATCTGCATGAATGAAAATTAATAGCTTGGTGGCTCTTATGAGAGAAATTTTTGGGATTTTGCTACATATTTGTTTTCTTTGGTAGCAAGTATGGCAATTTTGGTTTTCATTATAAGAAGAAAATATCTTTTTTTTATTAGTTTATGAAAAACAATGAAAGTTAGGCTTTTATAGTTTATATATCTTAAATATTTCGGCCATTATTTGGATAGATTGATAATATTAATTAAGCTATTTAGTTCTAGTACTTAATTAGTTTTAGGTGGATATCTATTTGTATTAAAGTCCAGGTATTCTAGCTTATAGAATCCATTTGTTTGCTCACAAGATCTTCTAGCTATTATTCTATGTGGTTTTTGAAGTGAAATGATCCTATATTTTGTAGAACTAAAAATACATAGACTTCCTAGGTTGTCAATTTGTGCTATTGAAAGTAAGTTTCTATGCAATTGAAAAACATAATAAACATCCTTCAGGGATTTTATTTGTTCATTAGGCAAAGATAAGTCAAATGATCCTTGCCTTATTATTACATGGAAGTGGCTTCTTATAGATGTGACTGTAATACTATTTGATGGATCTAATTTGGTAAATGCAAAATAGTTTTTTTAAAAATGACAAGAGACCTTAGAATCAAAGATCCAATTGTTGATTAATTGGCTGAAAGAAAGAATTTCTAAGGCATCTAGAGTTTTGACTTTACTTTATAAGTTTGATTAATGTTATTCATCCATGATTTCTTTTATAAATTTGACTTTTAGATTTTGAGATATAGTAATGTGATTCATAAAATGTCCTCTTGAAGTAAAATTTCTACTTATGTTTTAATGAAAGATGGATATAGAGGCCTACAATAGCAAGTAGTGTAGCTTGTTTTGACACATTGATAACAAGCAATGCTGCTCATTGCTAGTATACTCATGGTATTATGTTGATGGAACATATTAGAAGAATTGTGTTGATTCTACTATGATATAGGAGGTATTCTTTTTAGTCTTCTATTGTAAATATTATAAAATCTAAGCAACAAAAACTTATCATAATTTTTGCTTGTTTGCTAAAAGATTGCATTT
Source organism: Physcomitrium patens (assembly GCF_059467195.1). NCBI lineage: Eukaryota > Viridiplantae > Streptophyta > Bryopsida > Funariales > Funariaceae > Physcomitrium > Physcomitrium patens. The sequence continues at coordinate 15,936,866 of NC_143417.1, forward strand.
GTTTCTTTCATATGTAGGCGATTCTATGGTTCCTAAAGAATGGAGATTGATTTCTCCAATTGGATCTATAGCACAAGCTTGTCAAAGTATAAAATATCACTTATTTGCTACATAAAGGTTGTAACTTCTTGGTATTCATTTATGTCTAGTTGTTCCTAATAATTGCGCACTACCATGATGTCTAAAGTTGTATTCATATGAAATAAAGTATTAAGGAGGTGCCAAGTCTTCCGTGGATTGGTGATGTCTATTATATTGTGACATAATTTAGAGATAAATGAGAGTTGAAGCATTGCCTTCACTTTGCATTTTTGGCAACATTGATTTTCTATCTCCATAGTATCTAAGTCTGAAATTTCTTTGGTCTTTGTGTATGTTGTAGGAGATGTGGTTGAACATGACATTGGTGAAAGTGGTTCAATTAAGTCCCATAAATCTTCTTTCTTAAAAATACTTTACAAGATTATTGACCAATACTTGTAATTCTTGGACCCAGTTAACATTGTTTTCTTTTAACAAATGGTCTTTAAGTTGCTTATGGTATTTTTGTCATGTGTAATTTAAAGATAACCAAATTAACTTGTAAACAAAGCAATGATGAGTATAAAACTAGTTCAATGATTGCTAAAAGGAAAATAATTTAGAGGAGATAATAATGATTAGAATACAAATACAATCATCAAAGTGAGCTTCCTACTTTGATATCATAAGAGAAATAGAATAGTGAAAAAAAAAGATAAAATAAAAATTCTAAAATCGGTGCATGTATATGTGAATGAGATGTACAAAACTTCAATGAATGTATATGTGAGTGAGATGTACAAAAGAATGTTTTAATAGTTTGTGGGGCAATTTTAGCACAATTTTAGTGAACAAGATGGTGCTTTTCTATTCTAGTTGTCATTTTTTAGTACAAATCTAATTATACACTTCTAAAGCAATTTGCTGCAAGGCCTTGCAGAGGCTTCACCTCCTCCCAAGTATCTTCCAAATTACACTTGCTTTACATATTCTATACAATAATTATATAATATAAATACCATGTATCATATATTAGTGTATAACATAATAGATGCTAGAGGATATACTTATATGAGTACATATACATGTCCTTTTTACTACACTATGGATTTCATTGTCTAGTTTGATTTCATTCATTTTCATTGTCTCCATTTGGGGTTTAGATTTTTAGGTTTTAGGGCTTGGGGTACTTATTTTATTACAAAAATAGGTGATAAAGACAAATTTCGAGTTTTTTTTGTTGACATTTTGGATTAGGATGTTAATGTTTTGTAGTTTTCACATTTAGGAGGGATGAATGTAGTGTGTTGAATGATCATAAATATATGAAAGAAAATGGCTTCAACTATTGTTATGTAGGAAATTTCAAGAAAAGCCTTTTTGTGAGTGAGAATTTTGAAAGCATTATTGGAAGAACTTTGAAGCAATGCATGTGTTTGCAAATAAATGTTACAGTGTGATGCAATTTTATCATGATTTTTTAGAAGTTGGCAATATTATGTGTTGCTATTTAAATTTGGATGTAGCCTATGTGCACTAAGTATAAGTTAACGTGCAATCTTAATTAAATTTAACTTTAATTTCTAAAATGATAAATAAAAAGAATTATTTCTCTAGCACCCTGTGAATAAATCATTGATTTTCATAACCATACCTAACAATGCATTGATTCTAGTTGCTACCCTTTTCAGTGTTCTATATCATTGGCTACAAATAAATGAAGACATCGATTGTAACATTTTTTTAGTTTTTTTGGAAATACTTTTTCAAAGTGTACAAATACCGATAATAAGACAATAAAAACAATAAAAAATAAGATGAAAAGGGAATAAGAATATTAATATGATACAATGTTGGAAAATTCGGACTAGCTATAGTAGCCTTATTTAGAGTAGATATAGGAGTGTGGTGAGTCATATCTAATGCTGTGAAAAACAAACTAAAATGAATAAAGGGACCTAGTGATTGTATATGAAGGAGCAGTCTCTGTTGTTCAGCACTCTTGTCCACCACTCTTGTCCACCACTCTTGCCTTAGCAGGTGTGAATAGAATCACAACATGATCTGCCTTTGAGATTTGCCAATGTCAGTTTGATAAATTTATTACTATCCTTTAAGATTTATTACTCATTGTGCCACATAATTAATGTTAAACAATACAAAAATAAAAAAAATCCTCAATTAAAGACTTAGAAACACCTCGAAGAATATGGGCTTTGGTAGATAGTACGTAGGGTACCTCAACAAATTCTTATTTATTTATTTTTTTCCGTTTATTTATCTATGTCTCTGCAGAAATGGGTTCCTTTGGTAGAAAGTGATATGCCTACAGAATTGACATTTTGGTGTAGTGCAAAAATAAAAACTTTCCATTACAAACTGTGCACAAGCAACGTGGAAATCACACTATAAGTGCTTTTCTCTCTTGGGTGTGATCTCACAAACGGAAAGGGCATGGCCACGAACGACATTTTCCTGCCACAGCTCTAGGCACACTGTGTACTAAAGCATCTTCGGATTGATCAAGCATTATTGGACTTATAAAATTGTGTAAAAAACAGATTTAAATATGTAGACGAAACGAAGAAAGCAAGAAAGATATTATGTGGTAGAAGAGCAATGCAGCTGTAGCAAACCCCCGGGATTTGTTTTGAATGCGTTTAATCTAATACTTTAAGTCAAATCATGCATAACGTGCACTAGCAGATACACTTGTCTATTATTGACGTAGAAGATTAGCTGATCTTCTATGGACGCTGAGCTCTTGTTCAGCCGAAACTGATCATGTCTAATAAATGAGTCGTGAAGATGAGGGGTGTGTGTCGATGCCATGCATGATTCGGCTTTACAAACAGGGTCATCGATAAATCTGCAGCCGAGCTGAATCTAGATACACCGAAATAGAATTGGCCGCTTACCAGCTTATCGATTTCACGTATCCTGTGCGAATATATCCTCTTCGTTACTGTTATTGCTTGATTTTTCTCTCGGTAATATTCCCACAACACGATTCAGTTGGATCAAGCTGTAAGACTCCGGAAGTTGGTTCTGTCCGTTGGAAATAAACAAAAGCTATGGGGTCGGGTTTATGAGGATGTCTGGATAGAACTTTCCGGGGTGTGGTCGCGATCGGATTAGGTTGCAACTACAGGGCGTTACCAGCAAGTTTTATGAAGTTTGGAACAAACTCAAACGCTGTGTTTGCGGAGGCTCGACTCCAAGGGTGCGCGCCATCGTGACGGGAGAAGGTTTTGCTAGAGCACTGACGCTAGGTTAGGTGGCTCTTTGACTCCATTCGGTCAACTGACATTCGGAACAATGGGTCCATCGTTTGGAATCGTCGCTATGTCTACGAGTGCATGGAGTGGGTGAAACGAGCACCGGGCGTTTCCAACCATCGCAACTAGGAACTCAACAAGAGTCCGAAACCTAAGTTTCTTTAAGTTTAATCTTCTTCTGTTAATTTTATAATAATAATACTAACTTTTTTTTATTGTTGATCCGAGGGCAAGAGGATGCTCAAGTCCGACTTTTCTTGTAAAGGAAAGTATGCACGGCGGTGCCGAAGGTCCTGTGCCATTAAATTCGCCGTGTCTTAGAAGTCCACGATTGCATCCATTGGGCAACTTAACTGACAAGTTGCGCTAGCGCTTGGTTGACGCGACTCCCTTGCAGGCTGGACCAACATCTGGACTTTTTATTCGGTCCAAGTCCCAGTCTACCCCCAAAACCTCTGGTGATCGTCCCGCCTCGCTGGGGCCGAATTCTTGCGACCTCGTGACGCCACTCCCCCCCCTTTTGTGGGCCACTTAATCTCACCCTCGAAGGTCCTCTCAGGACTTATATATATATATATATATATATATAAATAATTTTCACATTTATGGCAGTCGTACTTGCATGAGAAGTTGTCCCCAGCTGCTGTAGCTTTTAAGTAGTCCAGCTGAGAACTTGACTCCGCTTGTGTGTTCTTCAGTTACTACTACCTCTCTTGTTTGATTGCACATTGAAGATTCTGGTGACGCTTTGTTGTATGTTGAATCGAAGTTAAAATTCTGTACTGAGATTCACCGTTGTTAGGAGCTCAGGTTGGGAGCTCTTGTGGAGCCGATTGGATGAACTGGCATGGCATGTTGAGACTTGAATCTGGCTAGAAAGTTGTGTTACTTTATGTGGATTTGTGGACAGGAGGTCTGTTTTGGGATTCAGAGAGGGAGGGGGTCTGGTGAGGGAGTCAAGATGGAGCGGAAGTTGAGTGTTGGCATTCTGGCATTGCTGCTGGTGCCGTTTCTGTGCGTGTTGGATTTAGTAGCTGGGCAGAATTGCAACAGCACGGTCCCGTGCGCTGATCCAAACAACTGCTGTAGCCAGTATGGATATTGCGGAACCGACGATGCGTACTGCGTGATCGGGTGCCAGAACGGTCCCTGCCGCGACAGCCCCTCTCCGCCACCTCCGCCCGCACCACCATCGCCGCCTTCCCCACCACCACCACCCAGACCATCCGTCTCGCCCACACCCTCGTCTGGGGCTGGTCGCCTCATCACGCGCAAGCTGTTCGAGAAGCTCTACCCGAACTACAACAAGACGTTTTACTCCTACGATGCCTTCATTGTCGCTGCAAATGCCTTCCCCAAATTTCTGAACGAGGGGTGTCGCGAATCTCGTTTACGTGAGCTCGCTGCTTGGAGTGCACACGTGCAGCAAGAAACCGCAGGTGAGCTCGAAATCCTGCAGTTCGTTCCGCTGTCCTCAGATATCCATTGCCTTCGACAAAACCCTCACAAGATCGCAGTGCTGTGTGGAGATAGCTCTCCACCGAAACCTACATGTTTACTTTCAATTTCGTAGCTACTGCATCGTGTTAACCTGTGCCTGACTTCTGGTGATCAATTTCCATGGCAGGCCTGGTTTACGTTGAGGAAATTTCAAAATCTAGTGTCTACTGTGACGCTACCTCGACGAGGTACCCTTGTGAGCCATACCAGAAGTACTTCGGTCGTGGGCCTCTTCAACTCTCCTGGTATGTCCACGCAACCAACATTTCAGCAACAATGCGAACCCTCGCGTGGGTTACATTAATGCAGAGGAATTGTTTTTGGAGAAATTATCGTAATGGGGGCTGAGTTGGTTACGTTTTTCGCAGGAATTTCAACTATGGGCCTGCCGGTGAAGCTCTTGGCATTGACATCCTGAAGCGACCATTCCTGGTTTCTTTCGACCCCGTGTTGGCCTTTAAGGCCTCCATATGGTTTTGGAACACAGCCCGCGAGGGCGGCATTCCTTCCATACACGACGTGATCATCGGGAAATACAGGCCATCAGCAGCAGACAAGGCAGCGAACCGCACTGTCGGCTTCGGATACACCATTAACATCATCAACGGGGGCATCGAGTGTGGGAAAGGAACTGCTACCCCACAAGCAGCGAACCGCGTCAAGTACTTTCTAGAGTTTAGCGAAAAGTTGGAAGTGTCACCGGGGAAAAACCTCGACTGCACAAACCAAAAATCTTTCGCTTAGATTTCCCATTTCTCTATTTCGCCACTCTTCTTTCATCCAGTTGGCCTCAAACCTGCCTGCTTCATGATCGAATGAAGTGACTCCCTCATGTTAGAACTTTCTTAATAAGAACAATTTTGTCACAATTTTCTCCAACGCTCATCTCTGTGGGCCACAAACTTCCTCAGATTCATTTTTCGGAGTTCAGAGTTGCATGGCACCGCTTGATGATAAGTTCTCATGATGTTGTTCTGGCGATGTCTTTATTATTGGTCGCCACCAGGCTCTCTCGCTGGAGGGCTTGCTTTGTACCGTGAAGGTAGGGCCCTAGTTGGGGAATTGGTTGAAAGGAGGTTCAGTCATGGAAGAGACTGCACAAGAGGCAGCTCCACATTGATGGCAGTAAAGTCAATTCCAGTGTGGGCGAAGAAGTAGATTGCAGTGTTTTCGTGAGGTGGAAACACTCGTCGCATGCGCGGACAGCTTGAGATGCAGCAACACTTTTGAGCAGCATCAGCAATATGAGGGATAGCACACCAATCTGCCCCAGTACCCCACCATTGCTTTCAAAACGCGGGTTTTCTCGGGGCTGTGCAGCTTTCAACTTTAGAGACCTAATCGATGAATAATGCTTACGCCATGCTTCTGATAAGCTTGGGTTTTTCACTGGTTGACCATTCCCCGTACTACACGGTTTCCGAAATTGGAAAATGATGCTCCGAAACCCTTCCACTGAGTTTTTCTATCCGACAAGTTGGTGATGAGCTTGACAGTGCAAGAGATAATACCTCAACACTTTTTTTCATAACTCCCTACGTTTGATGTCTTTCAAGTAACGAATAATTGAGCAGAACTTTAGACGCGCACAGAAGAGAAGCAATAACCAAACCTCACCGGTAACTCATTTTGCCATGCTACAACAGTTCCACCAACTGGGCTTCGTTCTAATGCTAAAGCTCTTATTCACACACACACACACACATATATATATATATATATATATATATATATCTATCTATCTATATATTCCAATAATCGCTGTAAAGTATCCAACTTAGAGACTGCCAGTGAAGAAAGTGGACCGGGTCACTGCACAGAACCTTTAGCTCTGGTTTCTGCAGACCATGTTCCTCCGGAGTTGATAGAACTCTACTCAGATTTTATTTTTATTTTTATTTATTTATTTATTTTCATATTGAAGTTTTGTCCACAAAGAATATCACACAGTGGTTTACCAGGGCCCTGAAAATAAGCTCTAAATTACAGGTTAGCAAGACCTCTAAGATGTGTTTTTTCTTTACAATGCAGTCGTCAAGGGTCATTGTTCTGAGAGCAGCCTGAGACAAGAAAAGCAGTCACTTCACAACTCTAGTAGGTGATCGGAAGCTCCAAATGTCAAATGGTCTAGTGGGGCGTAGCACAAGCTCATGCTTCAGGCTATGTTTATCAATCTGGGTCGCAATTTTGTACCGTCAGTCCCTGCACCCAAGAAACATCAATCTTTGTCTTGAGTCTTCCTCTTGCTTTGCAATTACAAAAGCCTTTGTTGCCATTAAAAAACTCGTAACAGGGCATTGTTCAGTGCAAACTCCATCTTCATAACATCGCAGTGTCGGCTGTGAACTCATTTTTTATTCCGGAAATGCCATAGCAATTAGGTCTAGTTATATTGCATGAGTGATGTCCAGGCCTGTGTAGATAAGTTCTATCTATCTAATCTACCTAATTGATGTCATATGATGCAGTAATACTTCATCAAATTACGCTTGTTTGAGAGAAAAAAAAAAAAAAAAAAAACATTCTGGTCACCACAATTAGAACCTACGTTTTTTGTTAAAATACTTGTTACAACAAAATTTTGGTCAAATTTGCATATTGCTAATGTAGTAGGATTTCTTTTTTGGAAGAAAGTATAAGCATTGAAGAAAATATCTTTGTAATATTTTAGATTAGAGAACTTGGGTGCTACAACTTTTTAAAAAGACATTAATTTTTCAAAACAGCCAAACAAATTAGGTATTAACCAATAATTGTCAAATTTTGTCAATTTTGTGTAATATTCTTTTCTTTTCTTTTTCAAAAATTGATCCTATTGCAATAAGTAATAAAAAATGGTTACATATATATTTTTGATCAATTTCTTCAAGCATTTATATCTTCTTCTTTAAATAATCCAACTACTTGGTAATAAAATAAGACAAGTTGTATTTTTTTTTGTGAAGAAATTTATAGAGAACTATTATCAAAATTATAATATTATTTTTAATATATATATATATATATATATTTATTTCTAGGCTACAATTTGATATAGGCCTTCAAATATGTATATCAACAGGTATTCAATAATGTTGAAAATAGACATTTTTTATTTATGATCTAAGACTTAAAACTCCAAAGTTTTGAAACTATTAAGATATGCAATAAGTCAAATATCATTGATATTTTGTGTGCTCAAGATCTTCTTGATAATTTTGTATTTTTTAGCTAAGTATTGATATTGCTAACTCAATCTTTGCTTACTAAGTACTATTAGATTAAATTAATTAGTACAATGCTACTAAATATATGTATAATCAAGAATAAAGAAAGAGGATATAAAAAAAAATATATGTATATATATATATATATATATATATATATATTTATATATAACAAAGTAAGAAGGTCTAAGAATAACTATTATCAAATACAAAGAAATTAAAGTAACTTGAATTAAGACTAGATTGTAAGAAGAATAATAACAAGAATAAATTTTGATTTTATATATTTTAATTAAAAAAGAGTCACATGGAAGCATCTTAAGGAATTTTTAGCTTATAGGCTAAGAATCCGAATTGTAGAATATTTCTAATGTTTTTACTTAAAAATAATGATTTAAAAAAAACTTTTCACAAATAAAAAGATATACCTAAGAATATCTATAGATCTAATCCACATCTAATTTTTATTTTATTTTATATATTTAACATATTTATTCATACTTCTATTTATATAAGTAATAGATATATTTATTATATAATTTTTTAAAAAAATATTTTTTATTAAAAATAGTCAAGTTGTTGAGAAATACAATAAAAATTAAAGTTGCCAAGATTGAAGAATTTTAAACAATTCTAAAGCTTAAGACTTGATAATTAGTAATATTTGAAATTCCTTAAGTCCAATAAATAAATGGTCTTTATTTTTCTTCTTTATGATATATACTCGCTTTTAATTTTACATACTTTTGATTTATTTTAGAACTAAAATTTGGTCTTACTTTGTAATTTGGATTTTGTTAAAAATTAGTAATTTAGATCTTATTTTTTTTTATAAAGGATAAGAAGTTTTAGCAATCTCCTTTTGTAAGAAAAATTACTTCATAGCTCTAGAAGAAATTTGTTTGTTTAAATGTGACATGATTAATCTTTCTTCATAATTAAAAGTTAATGCTCTAATGTGCCTTGAGTACCATTTTTTTCCATAGAAATATGACTTTGATACTCTTTTAAGTTCACTTAAAAGATTAAAAAAAATTATGATTATTAGACTTTTTTTATGTACTAATCTTAAGAATATAAATATATAAATCTATATTTTTATATTTTTTCTAAATTTTCAAAAAATATTTTGAATAGTTATTAATATTGCAATAAAATAAAGATTAAATAATAATTTAGTTTCTAACTTTTATTCATAATTTTTAAAAAATAATTTTGATTAATATTTCTTAATTTATAATATGCCATATATCTATCTTATACTTATAAGCTTGTAATATAAGATACATCATTAGATCTTTATACTATTTTTTAGAAAATTAATTTTAAATTCTTTAAAAAATATCAATGATCAAGTTTCTTAAATATTAGTCATTTTATCTATAAGAAAATATAAAGCTAATGAATTAGTATAAAAAATTAAAAAATTATTATAAAATAAAAGAAAATTTAATAAATTAGATACTTGATATAAATTTAGATCTTATAATTAAATATTAAATAAATAAATTTATATTTTATTAAATTATAAATAATAATAATAATATAATGATTTAATAAATAAGTATAATTTCATACCATATTATAACTTAATTTCATAATTAAAAAATATTATAATTAAAGAAACAAAGTATTGAAGCTTAATCTCATCCTATTATAAATTTTACATCTTTCTATATAGGTTGCTATCTTTTGTTCTATATATATCTTGTTAAGAATTCACTTACATAATAAAATAAGAAAGATATTAAAAAAAAGTTAACAAAACCAAATTAATGAAAGAGACACTTTAATTTGCAAGAGTAGGATTCCATCATTTAGGGACTAAAAAGATATTGATAAGAATAAAAAATGCTTTACACTTGCCTCCATATATACTATCTAACTAAGAGCTATGTAGCAATGTTCTATAGGACCTCCAACACATATTGACTTTGCAAGACAAGTGTCTTAATTTGAAAGGTAAATTTTCTATATGTGTGCTATATAATTAGCTTGATTTACAAGCTACCAACATGTGTGGCATGTGGTTAACTTGTTGACTAAGTTTCTAACCTATCAATCAATTATAAATATGTTTAAAGTCAAAATTATATCTATAAATCTTCTAAAAAGCTTCTAAGAAGCTTTTTTTAGAAGATATTATAAAATTAATCTATATTTTTTTTTATTTCTATCTAATCATATAGGTAATTATTGGAGTAAATACATATGTCTATAATAAAAAGATACATTTCTCTTTGACTATTCAATGAAATTGTTGTCCTTTTTAGTCATACTAAAGAATTATTTTTTGTGTATCAACTTTCCATGCCTAAAATAAAAAATCATTGTCTCAATTAAAACTAGTCATATATTAAATTATACGGTTTATTTCTTGAAATATTGCATCACGTGGATGTAATAAAATATAATTTTTTGATCTTTTCATACATTTATGGTGATTTGATGTATTATTTGACTTAAATTATTTTCTACATCATTTTTTCAAGTATTTCTAATAACTAAGTTAGATGTTCTTTTTATTCAAAATAGTCATCTACTCAAATTTTTAGTAAATAAATATACTAATAATTATTATTTAAGATCTAATATACCATATTTATATATTTTTTTGATGTGACATATTGTGGCACCTAAAATTAGTCAAGTCTTTATTTATAAGACTTGGATTGTAGCTTATGCCATCAATATCTTAGTTTTGTAATCTTAATTTATGAATTATTTAAATACTATGGATAAATATAGGTTAATTTCATAATATTCACATAGTAATAAGGCTCATCTAGTCAAATTTTTAGTATGTTTATTAGATTCTATTAATAATTTCAATTGATAATAATCTATTACAAGTATAAAAGATTGGCAATATATATGTTGAAAAAAATGAGCTATTACTTATAGTATTATTAAACATTCACTCTTATAAGATGAATATTTGATATCTATATTATTATTGCTTTGTGAAGCATATGGAATGACATGCTCTATGTTATAATCATCTTTTTTTTTATTATATACTCTACTAATTTTTTAACATACTTTAATATATTTCAAATTATAAAGATTGCCATATATTTGGCCATCTCAATAGTAATCCTAAACTTAATGTTTTTTTTAAAGCCTAAAATTCTTCTTCTTGATCATGGATCTTAATCTATTTTTAACTTATTTTTGTCAATACAGCCAATGATTTGGCTAAAATACTAAATCTTTAAACAAACTTTTGATAATAATTTGTTAATTTTATTAAAGCTTTTAATTGTAATATATCTCTTGTAACAAGAATCTTTTTTAATGCTTCCAACTTTGCCTCTTATATTCCAATCCACTAATTATAATCATATGCATTAGGTAAGATAATTAATTATAAAAAATTAAACTTTTTGTGAGAAAAATCAAACCACCTTAATTACATTTGGTAGTCGAGTAGAGTAACTTCACTCACATAAGGTTAGATGTCTTTTCTTTCTTAACTATTATTTATCTATGATTTTTTAATAATTTTTTTATTATTTAATTAATTTATTATTTAAATTATTTATTATTTATTTGATTTGATTTATTTTATTTATTTATTTAATTAATTATTATATATTAGTTTAATTAATTATTTATTTATTTAAATTTTCTAACAATTAGTTCATGAAAGTTTTTATATGCATTACATTCTTCAACAAAGAAATGACCATTTTAAAATATTAATTACAACACCACAATCACCTATTATCACATCAAAAAATATGTACAAGAACTCTTTCAAACTTATTGTCTAACAACCACTAGAAATCAACTACCACCTTACAACAATATGACAAATTACGACCAATCTATTATGGTCATCAATTTCTAAACCAAGTCTTGTCCTTGTTGCTACCAGACCGTCTCCATGTTCCTACAATACCATCACTCTGACCTCTTCCAGTAGGAATGCCTTTGATCTGCCACCTCTATTAAAATGGCCATATAGCCTCTCTTTTAATTAGTTCAAGCTCCTTAAGAATCTGCATTCCATCTTTCTCCTAATCAACAATCTTCTCTATTGATCTAGATCTACTTCTATGCCCCACAACCAAAAACCTCTTCATGCCACAATCCTTGCTTTCTTCCACTTCCAGTCTATCATTCACTTTGAAAAACTAGATCACAATCTAATCTCCTATGAAACCCTGATCCAAATCTCTACCCTATCTAGCAATCTCAACTTCCTAGTAAGCATAAATTTTGTAAGCAACACCCACGTTTCAAATAAGATCACCTCCATTAATTCAAATCCGCACCGCTTTACCTTGTTACCTTCATTAATTTTGCAGCATTCAAATTTTGACACTCCTGACCTTGTCCGTCTAATAAAATTGACATAACCTGCTTAGTCCAAAACCATCTAGATCATAACTTACACAATCCATATTAATCTATGAAAATAAATTGCCAATTTTGTGGATTTATTTATTTATTTATTTTTTTTTTTTGTAAGTCCTTGATACATCCTTATGAGAGATTATTAGAGGCCCTTTTAAAATTATTTCCTATTCTATTCTTACTTTAAAATAGTATGTTAAAAAACTTTTACTATTTTTAATATATTTTTTTAGTTTTAAAGGTCTAGATAATATATTTTTTTATTATTTATTCCTTTCTTCACTGCTTTATTAATATAACACCATTTTTCCTACTTAATCTAAATTTAAATCACAATTGTTTCATCTACCATTATAATTGTACTCTTCTCTTAATACCTAAATGAGCCTTTTTTTTGATGATTTATCTTACTTACATATATCCAAACTTTTCTCTTCTTAATTCCATTGATTTATTCTGATATTTTTTCTAACTATATTGTGAGTCAAAAAATTTGGCTCACACTTTTTATAATATAGTCAATGATTCTATATTTGTAATCTATTAAAGACTTGTTGTAAGTACTTCACATGTTCTTCTAGTATATTACTAAATATTATAATATCAAGCAATTGAAAATTCCTTCAAACTTTATGTATACTACATTAGAATTTTCTTAAAGCATTTTTTAAGCTAAAAGTTAAAAACTTCTAATAAAATAATTTAAAATTTTTCTATCATCTACTTTCTAAAATTTTATCTTCACCTTAATTTTTTAAAATATAACTAGACTATTTCAAAAATCCAAGACCTTTCTAATCTATAGCAATATAAATTCCATCACAATATAAGACATAGAAAACTACAACAAAAAAAATAGAATAAAATTAAATAAAAAGATATAAAATCAAACTTTACTAAAAAAAAGGGTTTGAAGCCATACTTGACCAAATGCCTAAATAGCTATGACTGGTCCTACTTATACTTGTCCAACCATCTTGGAACTTTTTAAAATGTTCTTAATAGTGGATTCCACCTAAATAATTGCCATGAGCTCTTTCTAGAATATTCTATGATGGGCTCCACCTAGATAACCACCTTAAGCTCTTTCTATAATATTTTATGGTAGATCCTACATAGCATACTTACTTAACTCCAATTCAAGAAACTTCTATAAACTTCTTAAATATGGCTCTAACTATCTATCCCTATGCGTCAATAATATAAATATCTTATCTATATCTGGTTATAGTTAATTCTTCTCTACTAATATCAAATGTCATTATTTCACTGTCAATAGTATCTCCAAATTGTTTCTTGGCAATAAAAGAGGTTTTGTGTAGATTTCCACATTGCATTGAGGATAGAATAGTCTTTTAAGAGTACTTTGTACTAAAGTTGTGGATATTTACTACTACGGTGAAGGTAGCCATGCTCCAAAATGCTGAGCACTTCATATTCTTGTTAGTCATTAATTACAACTAGTGGTGGTGATAGTTGATATTGGTTTAAAAAGTGCCTTGGCTTGGTATGAAATTCCTCAAATTACAAAATATAGAAGTCTGCATGGACTCAAATATGTGGCAAAAGCTTGAGGTGGTATGCAACATCAGAAATCACTACAAAAATATGAAAAAGTCTAAGCCACTAAAGTGTCAATTTATGGATTTGGGTTGATGTAGCAAGTAGCAAGTTGTCACGTACATACATAGATATTCTAATAAATAGTTATATGATTAAGTAGAAATAGGTAAAAATAGGTAAAAATAGGTTATTTTTATAAGATCTTTTAGAGAAGCTTTTTAAAAGCTTCATAGATGTTACTTGATTTTATATGTATTTGTAGTTGATTGGTAGGTTAGAAACTTGGTCAATAAGTTAACCACATATTAGTAGCTTGTGGAATAAGCTAACTATATGGCACACATATAAAAAACTTGTCTTGCAAGTTAAAATACGTGTTTTGCAAAGTCAACATGTTTTAGAAGTCCTATCAGATATTGCCACATAGCTTCTAGTTAAGAGTATATATAGAGGCAAGAGTGAAGCCTTCTTTACTCTTATCAACGCCTTTTTAGTCCTTAGTCTTATTTCAAGACTTTTTAGTTTTCTTGTTTTTGACAAATAACCATTCTAGTTTAATATTACATCACCTTTTGAGTGAATTTTTAGTGCTCTTCAATGACATAAGAGTGTATTAAGGATTTTCTTTCTTCAAGATATATATTCTTGACAATTTATAAAAGTGCTAACATATTATTCCTATCTTGTTTTAAAAATGAGTGGATTATCTCACTTCTATTATTGTATTTTGAAGGTTGTGGACTATGCATCTTTAAATAAAAATTCTTGATTTTTAATATTGATCTTTTCTTTAAAGAGAGTGGATTATCTCTCTTTGTAGAAATTTTTATTAGAGGTTGGAGATTACCCTCCTCTAATTTAACTTTTTGAATTTTTTTGAATTGTTTATAGAAAGAAAGATTATAGATGCTATTCTAAGCAAAAGAGAGAATAGATTTGTAACTATTATAGATCTTCATGAGCTTATGAATATTCTAAGAATAAAAATCTTACATATTTCTAATGTGAATTATGGAGGTACTATACTTACATCTATAGAAGAAGTTCAGAGTTTACAGAAAGAAATTATGTAGTTGAAGGAAGCAAGTAAATCGACCTCACAACCAAATCATGGAAATTTTACTTCTATAAGCATGACAAGAATAAGGAATAATATACTTAAGAATTTAGATGGAACAAGATCAAAACTTTGAAGATTTTTGCAACAAGTGAAGCTCCATCTAAAATTATATCATTTTTAATATCTTAATGGATTTACTCAAGTTGGATTCATAGCCGTACTTCTATTAAGAAGTGCTCTCTCATGATTTGTACCTTTAATGGAAAAAGATTTGTAACTCCTTTATGTTTTGAATTCATTCTTAAAAGTATTTAAGGCCACATTCAAAGAAAGTGATCAAGAAAGAGTAGTAGAGACCAAGCTCTTATCTTTATGGCAAGGATCATAGTCAGCCACCATATATGTTATTAAATTCCAAAACCTTGTTTGCGATATGAACTGGAATGACAAAACCCTTATTAAACAATTTTGATATGGTTTGAAGAATAATGGCAAAGACTTGTTATTGACAATGCCAAAGACTTGTTATTGACAATGCCAAAGACTTATTATTGACAATGCTAAAGATGAAATCTTTAAAACAATTTATTGCTCAAGCCATTGCATGTGACAATGAATTATTTAAAAGATGTCAAGAACAAATAATGACGATAGCTCTTAAGTTTCTAAAAACTTATTTATCAAAGCCAAAACCAATGCAAATTGATACAGTATGTTTCAAACCTCTCAATGAGCAGAAAAAGAATTGACGATGTTAAAAGGACTTATGCTTATATTGTGGAGAAGCTCAACATACTGCTCAACATTATCCAAAGAAACAATACAATTATAAAATAAGAAGCATGATTGCCAAAGAAGACAATGTGTCAAAAAATAAGTTGCTCTAGTTACAATAGAGACCATGCAATTGAAATTATATGCAACATCTAGCAAAGGTCGTATTCTCTCCTCTAATCTTTCACCTTGTTTTATAGTAAAAGTTTGTTTAGGATTGAAAAATCACAAAGTCTTATCCTTGTTGGATTCAAGAGCCTCAATTTGTTTTATAGATAAAGACTTTGTCAAAAAATAAGATATATCTTGTTTTTTTTTAATATAATGTCATACCTTTTGGATTCATGAATGTACCAACTGCTTTCCAACATCTAATGAATAATGTCTTTCATGAGTTTCTTGATGATTTTGTCATCTATTATTTGGATGATATTTTAATTTATTCTAAGAATAGAGAAGAGCATAAAGTTTATGTTCATTATGTGTTACAAAAACTAAAAGTTATTGGTTTAATCAAATGTTAATCAATATTAGAGGAGAATGGTAAATAATTGATACTTGCTTGAATTCTATCATTATAAGTAAACTTCAAAAGCATCAAATATTCATCTCAATCATTATAATGAACTACCACAAATGTCCATAGCATATCCTCCAAAGTTTAATTTACATGCTTTGTTTGTCCATTTATATGGGAGATCGAAGATTATAGACATTACAAGTCATGTGCTCAATAGCTTCAACAAGACATATCAAAAACTTCTCATGAATTCTAAATTCCAATCTAAAATATTGACATGAAGTAATCCACGATGATAAAAGATAATATCAAAGAAGATCTATACAAGTATTGGAGCATCAATATATGATCGCACTATAGTTAAGTGAAATTGCTTTAAGAATTGGTCTACAAAGATAGCAACTATAGTATAATTGTAAGGCGTCTACGATAATCACGTAATAAAATCTATAGTCACCTACTTTCAATGTATCATAGGTAGTGGAATTGGGTGCAATAGTTGTAAAAATATTGAGTAGTATGCTTTGTTATGTCAATATGACTTGTAGGAGTACACAAAAGCTCGAACATCATAATCCAAACTTATTCAAAATCATATTTTTGAGATCTATTTCAGAATCTTTTCATGCCTTAGATGTCCAAATATTGAGATGTCATGTCTCTCTTGAAGTATGTGCATCTAAAATATAGCATTGTCAAGTACATAAATCTGTTTTTTAAAATAGAGCAAGCCATCACTAAGACTATAATCTGAATACTATACATTGCCCACCTTCAGTCGATTACTAACCATCTTGAAATAAGCATCTAAATATGTAGCTTTCTTCTATTCTACCTCTTTGGTTAGGTTTAAAATGACACTACTAATGGTAGCAAATTTTACTTTTTTTTCTAATTTAGACTTTAAGTTTGGTTTCTACGATAAGCTATTTAGTATAATATATTATTGCCTTGCTTGTATTCAAGCTAAATGTCAAAAAATTATAATTATTCTTTTCAATAATGATGTTATGATTTCATATTTTCTAGATGCAAATCATATAGCAGGGATCAATAGTCAGTCCAAACAATTATTAACTTTTCCAACACATAGAATTGTTACATCTTTATAGTATGTATAATTATTAATTATTTTCAATCATATGTAGAGTAATTACATTATACCCTTTTGAGTTTGCATGATTCAAATGCCATGGATTGAAGGCCCCTACCAAAGCCTTGTTGAAGGACCACTCTAATAGCAAAGTTGAAAGCATCAATATCAAGTATACAAGGAAGGTTGAGATCTTATAGTTGTAATA
This sequence comes from Physcomitrium patens, assembly GCF_059467195.1. Lineage (NCBI taxonomy): Eukaryota > Viridiplantae > Streptophyta > Bryopsida > Funariales > Funariaceae > Physcomitrium > Physcomitrium patens. The sequence continues at coordinate 15,954,451 of NC_143417.1, forward strand.
TTAGAGCAATAATAAATGTCTCCTTTAACCTATTAAAGGTGCTTTATTGCTCTAGTTTTTATTTAAATAATGCATTTTTTTTCTAATAAGCTTTTCAATGAGAGAGCAATGAATACAAATTACTAAATGAAATGGCAATGATATCTAACGAGGCCTAAAATTGAACAGACTTCAAAAACATCCTTGAGGATTGGTCAAACTTCCACTACTTTTATTTTATCCTGCTCCATGCATATGTCTTTGGAGGACACCATATGCTTCAAAAAGATAATCTCCAACTTCCAAAGTTTACACTTTGATTGCTTTCAATAGAAGTGACTATCTTTTAACTGACACATTACTTTTTATAGATGTTGGTGATACTCTTTGAGGATTTTATTATATATTAAGATATCATTAATAGAGACAATTACATACTTATTCAAAAGGTCCCAAAATAATCTATTTATGTGACCCATGTAAAAAGTTGGAGCATTGGTGAAGCCAAAAAATAAAATAAGCCATTCAAAATATCCATGATGCATAAAAAATGTCTTCTTTTTTTCTTTTTTCATTTTTTCATTTTTTTTTGTTTGCAATAGGTATCTGTTAATAGCCACTTTAAAGGTCTAATTTGTTAAAGATGGTTGGATCTCAAAATTGGTCAAGAAAATCATCCATATATGTATTCTTCACAATCTACTTATTGAAGCCTTGATAGTCGATGCTAAACCAAAGTCGACCATCCTTTTTAGATATAAAGAATATATGTGCTTCTTATAGTGATATACTTTCTCAAAGGAAGCTTCTCTAAGAGTTCGTCTAATATCTTCTACAACTCTTTAAATTCATTTGATGCTAGGCAATAAATTGGCCGACTTATTAGTTTGGCTTCAAGCAATAGTTCTATTTGAAAAGCAGTACCTTGATAAGGAAGCATATTAATAGGTAGATTAATTAGAAAGACATTCGAATATTTTTATATATGATTCTCTGCCCATTTTACTCCTTTGACTATCTTTTCTACTACTAAGATAAGATTTGGAACCACCATATATATCAATTGCTTATATTGTATTTATTTCTTCATAAAAGTTATCCCTACAAGTAAGTCTTTCCTCACAAATCATTTTTCTTCCCCATTTAATGTGGAGGTATGAAGAGTTACTTTGCATCTACCATCTTTGAAGGAGATTGTCTTTACTAATCAATCAACTTGCTTATTTTTCACTTCTAGATATGGCATATCAAGAATAATATCATATCTGAAGTTTGTTAGTTTAAACTTCTCTCTTAAGACATAAGTGTTACTTAAACTTAAGGTTTTTTCTTCACATATTTCACTCAATATGTTTTTTCAATCATATGCAAGATATATACTCTCTCTTTTGATTACCTTACTTTTAATCTCAAGTTGGTTGATAATTTCAATCGACATGTAATTTTCTGTGGAGCTACAATCCATAAGTACTTAGCATGGCTATCTTCTTAGTTGTCTTATTAAATATACTATTCAATACTTTTTATAGTTGTCTGAGGCTATGCCATTTGTCTCTAAGAGACATCAGCTATTTTTAATATTGGCCTTTGATGCCTTACTAAAGAGCCCTGTTTCCTTGCTCTATTTTGTTATTGACTTGATGAGTCTTAAGATTATCAATCTGCCTTGATTTCTTGATGCTTGAATTTTGATATTTTGGACAACCTCTAATTTGATGGCTTGGCTCTCTACAATAGAAACATAGTCCCTTTTGCACCAATATTTGTCATCTTTGTAGTGTTAATGATCCTTATAGGGCATCAATTTCTATTGGCATTGGTTGTTATGCCATAGTATTAAATAGCAACATATGACTTCATACTATAGGTTGTGCTCTATGATTTTTGAAATCTATAACATTGACCATCTTTGAAATTTTAATTACGTCTTCAAATGTTTGTGGATCCCTTAGTTCTATCTTTCATTAGACTCCAAGTTTCAATCTTTGTAGAAATCGATCCATCATCTTTGCCTCTAAAATATTGTCAACTTAGAGATACAAGGACTTGAATCGGAAGACATAATCTTACACCGATTTAAATTGTGTAAGATTTGCTAATTAATTGTGTGCTATCTTTTTTATATTGATGGACCAAAATTAATTTCTAAACTCGGTCTCAAACTCCTTCCAATTATAAAATCTACCTTAAGCTCTATAGCTTCAAATTTGATGTTACTACCAAATGATTGCCACATCTTTCAAATAGTTGATTGCATACATAATTTCTTTGGTGGTATTTGTTCCAAATAGTTAGAAGTACTGTTGTATGCTAAAGAGCCATTGACATACATCTTCTTGCTTTGAAGTATCAAAGTATGTATCAGGCTTACTCAATTTCATCTTAGTAAATATTGACTTTTTTGTCCTAAAGGCTTCTATTTGCTCTTGTAAAGTAGCTATCTTGTGAAGGAATTGTTGTATTTGAGCCTCCATCTGGAATTGTCCCACCATATCTCCCATGCTATAGTTTCATTGTTGAACTCTACTATTGTAATGCCTTGTCTTCTTCTAGCTGACTACTTAAGAATAGCTTGTGGTAGCTTCAACACAACATCCAATGTGACCACAATAAATAACCTCAAACTAGATGGTCGCTATTGACATGCTACCAAAGAATAATATAACACTCACTTTTATATCAATAAAATAAGATGAGACTATCTCAAAAATCTTAGATCCTTCTAATCCACAGCAATATAAATTCCATCACAATATAAGACATAGCAAACTACAACAAAAAAAAATAGAAAAAAATTAAACAAGAAGATATAAAATCAAATTTTACTTAAAAAAAGGGTCCAAAGCTACACTTGATCAAATGCCTAAATGGCCTTGACCAGTCCTATTTATACTTTGTCCAACTATCTTGGATCTTTTTAAAATATTCTTAATGGTGTATTCTACCTAAATAACTATCATAAGCTCTTTTTAGAATGTTCCATGATGGGCCCCATCTAAATAACTACCTTAAGTTTTTTTTATAATATTCCATAGTGGATCCTATATTGTCCACTAACTTAACTCCAATTCTAAAAACTTCTATAAACTTCTCAAACATGGCTCCAACTATCTATTCTTATACATTGACAATACAAATATCTTATCTATGTCCCGTTACATTTTAAATCTCAATAGTAATTAGTTAGATCTTGACTTCAAGTCCAAAGTACTAAAGATTCTTTCTTTTTCATGTACATTAAATAATTTTTTAATTATTGGAATTAGATACTAATCAAATTTAGTATTTTCATTAATATAATAGTAGTCTTTATATATTTTCTTTTCCATCTAATTTTTAAGAACATTATTTTTAGCTGAAATTATTAATATATATACTTCTTATTTGAAAATTCTATCAATCCAACATCCAATAGTTCCTTGAATCTTAACTTTATTTTATTTTTCTTAAAAATATTAAGCTTATATAGATATTTTAAATTAAGCAATCATATTTTAATTAAATTTTTAAAAAATAATTTATTTCTCTAAGATATTAAATTTTAAAAAAAATCTTATATAAGTATATAAATGCTTATTTTTTTGTGCCTTAATACATACAAGCTCTAATTCCTATGTCTATCTTCTATATTTTATGATCTAATAAGCTCATGTTGATTCCTAAAGATCCTTTGTTTGGAATTTCTACCTTTTTAAGTTATTAGTTAAATGATTGTGCATCTTTGTTCTTATAAAAAAAAATAGATTTTTCTTCTCTTTTACTAACTTAATTATTCCAACTCCACTTTTAATCATAAATAAATCATTTGTTGGTTGTATGGATGGACTTACAAATAGAAATTCTTTTATAAATGAATCTTCTAGAATTTTCTCTTAACATCTTTCATGTCCCAATCATGTATAAGTATTGCCAAAACATGTTGACATTTCAAAATATTTGTTACAAGGCACTCCACAATATCTTCATCTGTCATCTATTAAAGAACTTGACTCCATTCTTTCCTACCTTTTTGTCACATCTTAGCTTCTAAAAGAACTTTCTTTTGCACAAGTAGAAGTACAAGCTTTATATATCAATGTACTAGCTTTTCATTGATATGTAAAGCTTTTCAACCAAGTTGGTCTATTTCTACTTCAATTGATGATATAGGATCTTAAAGTTATAGCATCTAATATCTTTAGTTTTCTAAGATGTTGGCATATTACTCACAATTTTTAATAATAAAATATTTTTAAATATATAAACTATATTCTTGTCTTTTTTTGACTGCCATTAGCTTAACAATGATGAGATCTTCTAAAATAAACCAAATCAAGGGTATCAAGTCTTTGGCCATATTCTATCCAAATATGCCCTTGACAAGGTCATCCGACTATTATAAGATTTATTATTTCCAATCTTTAAAAGTTTTTTTATCAACATAGTAATGTTAGCTAAAAGTTGTAATATACAACTTTAAATGGCATTTTCAAATAATTTTTATAAATATTGCAACTATACATATTCTAAGTCATACTTTGTTATCTTTCTTATTACAATATTGTTGTTTACATATATATAGCTTGGCATAGATTATCAAATAAATAAAAATAACTTAAAAGAAAAAATTATCAAACTTAAGAAAATAATCAAAAAATAAAATAAAATATTACAACCACTTGATTAAGACTAAATAACACTACAATTTCATCAATAAAAATACACATTGGACTTGTTGTTGCTGCTTTTCTTGCTATCAACAAAAATCTTGTAACAATTTGCTGTTGCTATTTCTTTTCCCTACTATTAATAATTTTATAGAAGTGAACTACTAATATTTCACTTCCCTACTAACAATGATGACATGTCCTTGTGGTTGATATAGCTTTCTTTTTTGCCAATGGCAATCACTACAGCATTGACTACTCTACCTCTCATCTTTGCAAATAATGATCATCATCGCAATCAACTATTGCTACGTCTAAGAAATATCACACATCCAATTACTTCTCTAAAACCTTAGATACAAATCCATCTAGGCTATAGTATAGCAAAAACCTCCTAACTACTTATTAAACTCAAAAGTAAAACTAAATTTGGAAAGAAAAAAAGAGAGAAATAACCAATGATCCAACCTAGTAGTTTTAATAGGTAGGTTAAAAAAAGACAACTATAGTCTTTTCTAATACTTTGTCCTTCATCTTTTCTAATAAGCAACTACTTAAGCAATGTCTTTACATAGCTTTTCAAATTCTTTTTGAAATGCTTATTAGAAATGACCTTATATTGTTTTTTTATAATTCCATCTCTTTAAGATGTTCTAGAGATAAGATGCATTAAAAGCAATTGAAGCAAACAACATTTTTTTTTCATAGCTTATTTGATTAGGATGATGGCCTTTAATCAAGCCACGAATTTTCTTAGGAAAGCTACTAATTCCAAATCATTGGCTAGATAAGCCAATGGCTTGTACATTCTACAACTAAAAGAAGATTGTTTATTATAATACTTATATAAATATACTACTTTTAATCATAATTACCAATAAATAACAAATTATATATTAATTTAGAAGAGAATCATCCCTTCAAAAAAAATTTGTGAGGTGTTGTACTACTTGACATTTTTCTTGCAATTTATCATGTTATATCTTCAATTATTTTCTAATATGCAATCTAACCTTGTTGATTGTAACTCATTTACTCTTTTATACTTCTAACTTAAGTTTATTTAGGATTCTTTTTCTACTAAGCCAATTTGAACACTGATATTTTTTAAAGAAAATATTATCTTCTCAACATGATTCTACCTACTTCTACATCTTTTACTTTTATTTCTATTTTTTCAAATAATACAAGTATTTATTATACAATGAAAGTTTTAATGTTATTATTAATGTCATAATTTTTATAAATTAATTATTGTAATATTATTAATCAAAGTTCTAAAATAAAAATGTAATTTTTACAAACCTCTATAAAAATTTGAAAAAAAATTAATATAAATAAATAATTTCTATATACTTGAATAAAATCCAAATTAATTAATAAAAAAAAATAAAAAAAAAATTCAAAGCTTCTATGAAGCATATGACTTATTGATCAAATATCCAAATTATAAAAAAGTTCTAAAGTTATTCTTTAAAATAAAACACCTCTTCTAAAATTTTAATAGAAAAGTTGTATATCTAGGAGTATTTATAGATATAATTCTTATCTATATAAAAAATCTATTAAATTTTTTTAAAGATTATTTTTAAATTGATATACATATACATATATATATATATATATATATCATTATTTTATAAATGATAAGTATATTTTATATATTGTATATATATTAAAGTTTTACAAAGATAATCAAGTTGCTTTAAAATAGGCTCCAAAGATTAAGATTGTGGAGATTTAAGTATCTTATATAATTTTTAAACTAAGACATCATGGCTTACAACACTTAGAATTCCTTAAATTTAATAAATCAATGGAACTTACTTCTCTTTTATTCTTTTTTTTCCATCATACTTTTGCATACTTTAGAATCTTTTGGCAACTGAGTTTGGTCTCACTTCCTATTATAGTACTTTTAATTTTTAAGATTTTGGACTTCAAATTTTATAAAAGATTGGAGGTTCTATCAATCTCTTTTGGCTAGAAAAATAATTTTTCAATGTGAAAAGAACTTTGGCTATGTAGATTTCATAATTTTTCAACTTGAAAAGAGCTTTGACTATTTAGATTTCACATATAGATTTCATATAGTTGCATCTTTTTCAAAGTTAGAAGATAGTGCAATGGCATGTCTTAAATACCTTTGTTTGAAATTAAAAAACCAAATCATCATTAAACCTATATTCTTTTATAATAACAAAAACACATAAACATGATGACAAATTCTATAACATTGACAACAATGATTAAAAAAATTAAATGATATTCATGATACTAATAATTTAGAAATACTTTGTATTACTCCTAGATATAGAATAATAATAATAATAATAATAAAAGATATTCAAAAGTTGCAACCACGTTTAAGCTTATTAGAAAAATCACACCTATAACCATGAAAAAAAAACATTCATTGATCCATCCATCAAATCCCCAACTCCACCCGCACACGGCATTGTCCTCGGATGAACAGATTATTTTATTAAATGGATGAATAGAAAGTAAGCGGATGAACAGACAGACACACGGCGGCGTCCGCATCCGAAACTGAGCTTTTCCGAGTGAGTCGGTAGAGTTGATCGCTTGCGAGCTCAAGCACCACCAAAAATCTGGCCCCACACCATCTTCTCCATTCTCACATCACGGCCTGTCTTCTCAATCCCTGTTGCGCCATTACCCATCTCCCTACTTTTTTGCTGTGTGCGCTCAACAACAACCGCGACTCTTAGGAACGGATTGATGCGCAGTTTCTGACAATTTTGCAGTACAACTTTCTACAATTGCTGCCAGTTGAGTCGTAGATTCGGAAATCTGGAGTGGGTCTTTCCGAATTTGAAGACTTGGAGACGCTGCTTGGGTTCAGGGGGGTGAGTGATTACCGCGGCCGAACAATGTGCTTATGGAAATTAGCTACAATATCGATACTTCATGTGAAGAGAGGGTAAAAGTAAGCTAGATGGCGGACTTGTGGGTTTCGCTGGGTTTCTTTTGGTGTGTATCCAACAAGCGGAGATTTTCCTCGTCGGTGGATACCTTCAGCGGAGGTTTTTGGTCCTTGGACTTCATGGCCTGCAGCTTGGCGTAGTTGTAGTAGCACACCGCGATGAAGGCGACGGCGTAGCCGATGAGATTGATTTGGGTCACCTTGTCCATGATGACGGACCAGGAGAAGGCAATTAGAAGCCAGTCCTTCACCACTCCTGCGACGTTCATGGTCAGAGCAGATGTCTTCCCCACCAAGACGAATACGGAGATGTTGAGGAGAAACGCCACCATCGAGTTCAAGCCGAATGTCACGACGTCCACGTGAAACGGTGCACTGGCAACGAGTCTCGGGTACTCCATGGCGTACCACGGCACCGACAAAAACAGCAAGCACGCCGGTGCAACGTAGTACAGGGTTGTGATTGGGTTGAGGGAAATGCCTTTGGAATTGAGCAGGATCTGGATCAAGACCAGACGCAGTGCTTCCACGCAAACAGCTGACAGTTGCAGCACGACCCCGTATAAGTCGAAACGCACCTCGCCGTATGCTGCAATTGCAACCCCGATTGAGATCAGGACCATGTTGGTCATCGTCTTGGATTGGAACAACTCTTTCTTGAAGACGACCCCGAGGGAATAAACCGCCACTGGCATGAGAGCCTTGAGCATCTGGATGAAGGAAACGCTGAGATAAATGTAGGCCGAGTTCGAGAACCAGAGCGAGAGGGAGAAGAGCAAGCCAATGGGGACGATGGATCCCATGTAGAGATCCCTTGTCATCGCCGCACACGGCTCCACGAGCTTGAACACGCGCACGAGCAGGAACGCGAGTCCAGACGAGAAAGCCATGTGAATCATGGTGAGCGAGATAGGGAATGGCCAATTGTACATCTTCCTGTCGAGAATGTATTTGTTGAAGATGATGACCGAGAAGCTGAGGAAGATCCAAATTCCGACGTACATGTAACTCAGAACGATCTTCTTCATCACGCCGCTGCTGTCAACGGAGCTTGTACCGCCCTTCCCCATTGCGAGAGACCTCCTCGACAACGGTGAACGACACTGCAGCTAAAATTGATTGAGCCAATGCACAGACCCGTCGCAACAATTCCGCCCCCTCTCTCCCTGTCTCGTCTCCTACAACTAAACAAATCCCGATGCGTTGACCCAATCCATTCCCTGTACTTCTCTTCGTCCCTACCCAAACACACTTCCCATGACGCAACCCAACAGTGCAACCTGCAGTCGTCGATTCTAAACAGCTTCGTCAACAAAAAAAAACAAAACAAACAAACAAACAAACAAACAAACAAAAAAAAAATTACAAACGAAAAATCAGACAAAAAAATTCAGTTCATCGACACGGCGACCGAAACCCAGATACCGAGCCTCTTCGTAATCGATTTCTCACACGCTCATCGACAAAATTCGAGCCACCACCACCCTCAGGTACAGTGAAGCTGCAAGCGCTTCCTAGAAGCTATAAAAAGGGCAGCAGCGGCAGCAGCAGCAGCAGCAGAGAGGCAGTGAGTGAGAGAAGTGGGGTGACACACGAGGAAGCAGCACCAACTCATGCCATCCTGTGACCATAAGTATCTTTGTTTGCACGTATTCCTCTTCGACACAACACAGCAGCGCCGCTATGTACCCAAAGCCTACAATGCGCAAACACGACAACGAGGGGCCTTATTCTCGCTCGCTCACCTTTCAGGCTCCTGACGCCTCCTCTCTTTACTGCGAGAAGGCTCCATGTTTTCTATCTGATCGTTACTCCGTCTCCTTCTCTGTAACGACGACGACGACGATGACGACGACTCGGAGTAAGTGGCACGTTGTCGACGTCGGACAATCGGCAGGTTTGTGTTTATTCCTCTCCCTTATTGTGTCCCTGCTTTTTTGGGACCCTTTTTCTTTACCGATTGCGCTTTTACCGCAGATGAAGCCACATTTGTGTTTCCCAAAGTGGGGTTCGCTGAGTTGGTGTTGTGCGTCCCACAAGTGTCCGCCATGGCCATGACACAATCTCAGCGCTCGCAATCTCTACCACGTCGCTAACCCTAGAATGACACAACCTTTCAAAAACACAACCCTAAAACCAACCAATTTCATGTCTTTTTAACACCTTGAGGTTCTAGATTCATGTACTCATATGCTTTGTCTTTCGGCCATGCAAAAGCGAAGCTGAAGTTCCTTGCGAACACATGAATTTCTTTACCCTTACATCAATAATTGGGAGTGTTTCTTTTGCATAAAACACACCTTTGTAGATCCTTTTCTTTTTATTTTGTTTTTCTTCCAAAAAGTCAATTGGGTTTAATGGCAGTAATAAACAAACAAACAAACAAACAAACTGTCCATTGGGAGTGTGTGGGTGTTATCTCTTTGGTGGGCAAGAGGTGCCATGCTTGTGCAGTTGAAGCAAAAACATGGTGGGCTATGGTGCCCACCTCCAAGCTTTCAAACTTGGGCAAATAATCAAAGAAGCAAAATGCCCTTACCAACCTTGAGAAAGCCAAAAAAAAGAAAAAAAGAAAAAAAGAAAAAATCCCAAGGAAAGTTTTCAAAGAGGATGAATTTAGGGTTAGTGCTTGTGATTTTGTGAAGAAGAGCATGGTTTTCTTAGGACTTGTTTTGTGGCTTTGCTTCATTCTAAAAAGCATCCATAGGTACATGATGAGAAAATGAGTTCTTCTACAACTATTATGATGAGTTGTAGAAAGGGCATGTGAGTAAGATGGCGTGGTTTAAAAGCTTTCACGGGGCTCCCGTATTTGTAATGGACTTGGAAGAGTTGAGTGTGGATTTTTGAGTGTTTGGGGCCTTGGAATTGCCTTAATGACAAGCTCCTTTCCATGCACATGAAGAAGAGTGGGCCAGTGCTTTTGCCAGAGCCTGCCCCCTTATGCTTAATTGTGGTTTTAAACACAATTATATGTTTTGTAACACATATGATATATAAAACATAATTAGTTCAAATTTTGAAATTTGATAGTAAAGCTTCAATTTAATGAGAAAGTTATTGTCACTATTAGTTATTTTTAAACATAAGTTGTTTTTCTACACATTTTCCATGTCCGGGTGTGATGCATAAATAAAAAATGTACTTGAAAAACAATTGATCTTTAGCATGATGTTTCATGATAAGCTTGAAACTATGGGCCCACATCCAACTTTGTGCAACTTCAATGAATAAAACACTCAAGCCCCCAAGTGCATAATGGATGAGAAGTGAGATCTTTTGTATTTATTTGAGATAAATAATAATAATAATAATAAATAAATAAATAAATATATAAACATCCACACAATCCATTCTTAGTGAAAAACTTAATTTATAAACATATGAAATTATTTAGTTTTAAAAGTGATTTTTATCATATTATTAACCAAGGTTCTTTAATGAGCATGACTCTTTTTTCTCTTATTTTTATATATATATATATATATATATATATATATAGATATATATTTTATTGTCATATTGTTTATGCTCTTTATAACATCAGTGTTCAGATTGTTTTTCCTATTCAAATACTATCCTTCAAAAACGTGATTATTGGATAAGTGTAAGTAATGATTTACTAATTCAAAAGTTGCATATTAATTTGGAATGTCTGCATTTCGTGTTGTATTTTCTACAACTTGACTTTTGTGAAATCATGTATTTTATGAACACCTTCTTTTTTACGTACCAAGTCTATTTATCCTATGAAATTATAAGTTATAATCACCAGATGGTTACATTGTACTTTCCATTCAGTTATTTGGAATCGTGAAAGACCTTTTTTTTTTAATTTTGAATTTTGAATTTTCAATATTACTTTGCATTTTTTATTTTTAAAATTTCTCTCTATTTATTTATTTATATTCCTAAATTTTTATATTCCTCTACTTAAAAAAAAAATGCTACAAAAGGAAACATATGAACATGATCAAATTCTAAAGAATCAATGTTGTTAAGATATGATCATATTTTATTATGGTTCTATATATTTCAATTCCTTATTCTTTATAATAAATGTTTCAAAAAGAGAAATGAATTAATAAATCTAATACTTTTTACCGCAAAAGCCCATTGATCTTGTGAAATGTATAAAAATGGACTCAACGTGGTACTTTTCTATCTATTTGTACACACACACACACACACATATATATATATATATATATATACTACCTTCAACAAAACCTAGATTTTATTTTTTAATTCCATTTAAGAAGATTGCTTCAACACAACCACCGTTTATGTTTTAGTTTTGTAGAAATTGAAACTTACTATCCTAAGAATTGTCATCTAGAAAAAATGTGTACTCACATCTAATTAATGGAATTGGAAAAGAAAAATCAAATCTTAAATTTTATACACCATCCAAATGCTCTATTCAAATAATGAATTTATCTGATTTTCTTTTCTTTTCTCTGACATTAAAAACTACTGTTCAGAATTGCTCTCAACAATCTTAAACAGATCATCTATCATTTACATCATTATTATATCAACAATTTCTGAGCTTGTGCATGGAAATGCATGTTGACCTCAAGCACTGAAAATGATTTGATCTGTTGTCTTCTTCCACTTTTTAGAATACAAGTGTTGTTTCTTTAATGTTCGCTATACATTTATATGATTGCTACTCTGTGGTTGTTTGGTGAAGTGATTGACATTGATAATTAAATTTTTATTCGTTAATACTCTGTTTTTCTATTAATTCTTTTTTTTTTCTTTTTTTCTTTTTTGTGAATTCAATCATTTTAAGGTGATTAGAAGGGGAAAAATTAGGACTATGAGGGTCTGAATATCCATCTGCTTCCAATGCTTATTGCAAATTTACTTTACATGTGAAGGTTGAAGAAGTCCATTAGTCTTAGAGATCAATATACTTTAGAATGTCCTCTGTTCTAAATTTAAAGAAAAATCATATAAAAGTTTTACAATTCTTGGTATTTAATTTTTGTAGTACTACTCATCTTTGTATCATGTTTTAAAAAAATGAAATTGAAAGGTGTCAATTATTATTATTTTTTAAGACAACACAAAGACACTTACAGAGATTATGAAATGTTTTTGTGTTAGAAATATTCAGATTATTGTCCAAATTTTTAATCATATAATACATTTTGAAAGTATATTATATAAAAATCAAATAACGTACAATAATTTATTTTTCTACACATTAAGAATATAAAATTTTTATTCAAATTTGAAAAAAATTGATTAAGAATATGTTAATGATTTTAAAAAGAAGGAAAAGAAAAAGAAAAAGAAAAAAGATTTCACATCTTAAATTTCAATATTTAATACTCTTCATACTTTTTAGTTATATTAAATCATTCAGATTCATATTCTATTTGTTAAAGATATTTATATTTCAAAAAAATGTATTACATTATTATTTTTTAAATATATTATATTGCTATTCTGTTCTAAAATTAAAACAAGAAAAACAGTAAAGTAAAATGCTATTGACTTGTTTAATTTTTTTTAAAAAAAAACAATTGTAATTATGACTGCTCTGAACTTATCTTCTAAACATAATTTTGATTTCATATTTTATATCTCTTTTGCAGTTTTTACCTAGAGTTCTAGTGACTTGTTATTTAAACAACTCTGAAAAGTTTGATTTAATTATTTATGAAATCAAAGAATATTACTTAGGAATATACTGAAACTCTTTAGAAAGCATCATGTAAAGTTATCAAACAGCATATAAAGTGTAAAAGTTTTAAAAATCATTTAATATTTTATGTTGGTGACATACATTTAACAACTGTTAATTTTTTGCATTTGTTTTTATCTACATAGACTTTTTCTTTCCTTTTAGTTTTTTTCCTTTACAGTTCCTTTGCTATATATGCAAGTTTTTTTAGACAGGATTGATGCTTACAAAAATTAAATTGAAATGTTTTGCAATAATGTGCTACTTAAGCAATTTTTGTTTGTTGTAATAACTTCTTTCTATCTATAAACCTTCCATCATTCTAATAGGTGCTAAATAATTATACAGAGATTTGAAAATATTTAAAATCGATAAGATTTAATAGTAAAGAAATACAAATGCAAAGTTGAATATTTAATTAAACTTGTAATGAATGACTCGTAAAAAATAAATAAATAAATAAAACGGGAACATGTTTTGTTTTTCTACGAAAATTTTAGAGAGAAGAGTAATTTTTCTATTGTTAAAATTACAATAGATGACTGTATCTAGTGTTAACAAATAACACATTTCTCCTCCTCCATATTTTTTTTTATTCTGTAATACGACTTGAATGCAAATGTGTTCTTATGATCCAGACATCTCAGATGTGCAACGACAAATATTTCCATAGGATATGAAGCTTTCACTCTACACGGATGTAAATGAGCAACAACATTTATTGAGCACATTACACTGTACGCAATTGCACACAAAGATCACGCTTGGAATCAGGACGCAAGGGCGGAGATGAAAACATATAAACCCCACCTTTCATCAAGACTCCTTACTTCGTCTAACGACATTTTCACATATCACTCAAAATTCCATTACGTAACCGGCTAGAGAGATTTTACCCACTGGAGTAGCAAACGCGCCTATTCCAGCAGAACACTAACCACACAATGCAGTTGGAGATACTATAACTTTGCAACACTACAAAGAAGATCCTTGCTTAAAATTAGAAAGATTCAAATTCGGTCCAAAACTGCGGCCCAGCATGGTTCTGAGCAGCATCCTTTCAGGCACTGAACTTTCATTCTTGAACGTCGATGAATTTACGATAACATCCCGCGCAGCACAATATTTCGGACCTTCGTTATTATTAATGTTCTTATATTTCATAGAGCATGCCTACCTCAAGATAGTTTGCTGGAGGAATCTGCAGCTCCTTTACGACAGATCGGCAGAGGATCCTGAGAATAGAGTAGCCTTTGTTGATAACAAGTCGCCCAAACCAGCCAGTTGACTCAGTAGTCCGGACAGTGATCTTGCCCACAACATGAACTGCGTCGACTTCACGGGCTTTGTTCAACTCCATTAGGTCCTCCAGATTGTGGGCTGCAATCGTCCTCTGAAATGATGGCGTGCGCCCATCCATTCCATTTGCATCTGGTTCATTTCTCTCTTCATTCTCGAGATATAATTGCAGACTTCGCAAAGCGTGATCCTTGAATGCTCCGTCCTTGCAGTCAATCACATCTTGGTAACCATAACATGCTACACAGCGATACACTCCCTTGAATCCAACCCGTCCAACATAAAATCGATCTTCAGGTGCTACGGTCCGTACCGGTAAGAACTTTATTGTGGTAAAGACCAAAACTTGATGCAGCGTTCGAACGTTTTTCATGTAGTGCGTGATGATTGGAGGCACGCCAAGCGCCAAATCACTATAAAAGAAACAAATTCCAGGTACCCGTTGTGTTCCCATACTGAAAATTGAAGCACCTAAATTGTCGAGGCTGGTCTTATGACTCACCTCATATGAATGCTTTGTCCGCCTCCCATAATTCCAACAGAAGGAAATTGCAAGAAACATTGATGCTATTGCGAAGGGGACCCAGCCACCGTGTGGTACTTTGACGCATACGGCTGTGAAGTAAACACCTTCAATAAATCCAAAGACCGTCAGGAAGAGAAGGGCCACAGGCCATGGCAGTTTCCACACTAGAATCATCACTAACGTAACCAAAATAGTCGTTATCAACATCACGCCTACCACGGCCACCCCTGCGCATACAAGGTTATCCAAGATCAGCAGACTTCCCAGTTTTGATGAATATAAAACATTATTCAGAACCAGACAACACCAATAAAATCTTCACTGCATAAACATTCCAACATGGGACAACATGCCCAAACAACTTACCAAAAGCATTCCCAAGCGTTCCAGCGTCTTGAAATCCGACTACCACTGCAATGCATAGAACCATAAGCATCCAGTTGATTTCTGGAGAATAAACTTGCCCTTCCTGATCCGCAGATGTGTGCACCATTTTGACTCGTGGAAAACATCCGAGTGACGTACATTGCTTGATCAGCGAAAATGTCCCTGTTATGAGTGACTGACTGGCCACGATAGCAGCTAATGTTGCCACGATAAAAACAGGCCAGTAAACTGCCTTAGGGACGGATTTGAAAAAGGCATTCTTATGATCACCTGGATGAGCTATCAGATACGCGTTCTCACCGGCATAAGTAAGGATGGCGGATGGATAGACAAGGCAATAGAATGCGATCTGGGCAAAACAACTGAACATTAGTATATTGAAAAGAGACTTGCTCCGAAATCCAATTCAGCCACGATTTCATTAAATTTTAGACGTTAATTTTAATGTGTTTCACAATCTTACTATTAAAGCAACTACTCACCTGAATTGAGCGCTTATTGAAGTGGCCAAGGTCAGCATACGAAGCCTCCGCACCTGCCAATGTATCCAGGATACAATGATGGAATCAAGACTATGTGTATGCCTCAGCTCCGGACCAGAATCATGCAATATGTCTAACAGTCTAAGCCATGCATTCTTTTTTTTTCCCATAAAGTGTAACTGCTAATCATCCATAATTTCCGGATGTCAACACCAATGGCTAATAGAATCTCATAGTACATTTGAAAACCAGAAGATAGGCGATCACAAAAGACAACGAGCATCACACGAAGGATACGGACCAAAGAGCAAGATACATAACCATAATAATTATCACCTTCCAAAAAGTTGAGCACGAGAAAAAACGCACCTGTGATGCAAAGCACCACGCCTCCTAGCGCTATCCAACCTTCCTTCTGATTTACTCGGAAGAACTCGATGATGTAACGAGGAGATATTGCTTTGAATATGGAGGGGTAGTACTGAACAACGTTATAAACCCCAATAACTGGAGTTACCAAAAACCAAATCAGCATTATAGGTGACAATAGAAAGCCCATCCGATTGGTTCCGAAACGCTGCACCAGAAATAGCGCCACTAATATGGCTGCCGAGGTCCACGTTACAACAGCTGCCGATTCACAAATTCACAGTGGGGTTCTGAATTAGACATATCTGAAGACCGATTTCATGGCAAAGAAAATGAAAAGCAATACACCTCGCCTTTGAAACAGGTTAGTAAAACAAATTGCAAATGTTCTTTACTTTGAGGACACAATGTGAAATCGATTGTAAGTCCCCTGTGAGCAAGCGACCAAGATGACATGCCTCATTAACAAATGTAGAAGTGAGACTGGTCAACTATCGCATGAAAGAATCAAAAAGGGCATTTGCATAATCCCGGTATACTAGATGGCATCAGTATAGTCTTCAGTTGCTGCTTACAAGTATTGATAGACGGATCCTCGCTCTGAATTCCAGCCATGGCTGATAACACTACACAAGCAAACAACGTAACTCAGTACGAACCACGTAAAACATATGACTAATTCACTCCAAGATGATTGCGTAACGGCGCTTCAAAACAAGAGAAGAGATTTTGAAGCCCACCTGAGATGGCAGGCGTGAGTATGCCATCACCAATGACGAGGCCAGTTCCAAGCATTACCATAACAAAGAGAACAAATTTGGCGCGCTCATGCCTCTCAATGAAGTGACGCAGTTTTTTTGCCAAAGTGCTTTCAGACTCCTTTGCCCGAGTCTCTTTATTCATGTTTGCTCCCGCTAAGATGTAGACCGATGGGTCCGCAATGTTCTGCCCAAAATTAGCGTTGCGGCAGAGAATGGAATACACCGCGAATGTCCCCCCTGCTCAACCATGTATGGAGGTTTAGCCATACCTCCAACGAAAGTTCGTTAGCTGTAATCAACTAAAAAAAGAATTTGAAGACTGAAACCTTGAGATAATTGACAGAAATTCGTGGCTTTGATGCAATCGCTTCAAAATGTAAACGTTGATTTCACTATGGAAGACATAGATTCTACATAAGGTACAAGTAATGAGATTAGACCTTCGCCATGATCATCCGCATTAATAACGATAAGCCCGTATTTAATTAAAGCCACCAGCGTAAGTGTCCAGAATATAAGACTTAACACTCCAAGGAATTCTGTTTCCCCGGGATTTGAAATCTGGATTGTTGGCCACACATAGAGTGGGGAAGTTCCCAGCCCTCCAAATACAACACCAAGTGTCTGATACGCCAATACAATTGTTTCCCATTTGCTGTAGCTCTGCATTCAATCCAACAACGTGGAGATAAGTTTCAACGTTCAAGCAGCCAATTCAAATCAATGTTCTTATTTACTCTCATCTGACATCACATGTAGGCAATTGATTGAAGTAATCAAAGAAGGAGGGAGGCAACGCGGGGTCAAGACTGTAAACAAAAACGCTTCAATAATGCTACAGAAGAATCAAGTACAATTGCACACGAAATAAAGTGAACAAAGAACTAACCTTCTTATCAGGGTGAACAGGGGCTAACTTCGCTTTGAAACGCACATCCGAAACCGCTCTCCGCAATCGAAACTGCTTTGAATTTAAGCCAACTTTTGATGGTATCCTCTCGACGACAGAGGTTTCCTCACGAGCTTCATTCTCATTCAAAGGGTTGACCTTGAGGTCGAATGCCGTTTCCCCATCATTTTTGACAAACTTCCAGTCACGTTCTCCTTCACGGAAGGCCCCCATTTCCAGATCATAATTGGGCGCATCCACAGCCCTAGAGCCGCCTGACATGATTTCGAGTTCGACAATATTCCTATCGGAAGAACCTGCTAGAGAAATTGCGAAGGAGAAAAAGGGCTCTTGAGAAGAATAAGATTCTCTTAGAGTATAGATCTAACTTCTATGTTGGCATAGAAGAAAGTCTTGCTCGAGCGGGTGATGCTGCAGGAAGTTGTCAAGAGACGAATTGGGCTTAGGTGACAAACCCCGTCCTGTCTGAAAGAGGCATCATTCTACTCATTCGTAGATGCTGGTAAGCTAAAAAGCTTTGAAAAGCAAGAAGGAGATAGTGAAGTCATATCCAACAGGCCTCGAAACATAT
The DNA here is from genome assembly GCF_059467195.1 of Physcomitrium patens. Taxonomy (NCBI): domain Eukaryota; kingdom Viridiplantae; phylum Streptophyta; class Bryopsida; order Funariales; family Funariaceae; genus Physcomitrium; species Physcomitrium patens. Next base: position 15,973,026 of record NC_143417.1, read on the forward strand.
TAATTGCATTGCTTTATCGCCTCAGAAAGCCTTCAGCCTATAGATACACTAACCACTAATTTGGCGATAAGGATCACCGTTTGATCAAAATTGAATGAGCATAGACCAAACAAAGTTGGGATTTGCAAATTCGGAAAAAACAACTGTAACAATGCTAGCTCACCAACCCCCTCCTCCACTGGAAGAACGCTTGCTTCGCTGTTGTGAAGAACCCAGCTTCCTCGATAGGATGAGAATGGGAATCGGGCGATGGACAAAGCACCAGTCGCTCTGTAATCCTGTGTTCGTCTCGGCCATCCTTAATACGCTCAGCTCAACAAACAAAAATAAAATAAAATGACCCGGGCGTCAGAAATGGTGAGTACGCGAGGGTCTGTTCAATGCCTGAAAATGTGTTGCTTCTCCTACTTGTTCAGCAATCTAAAAGAGGCGAGTGCTGGCTGTGGAAATACTCGCGTAAATGCGTTCTCCCAGAATAGATTACGCTTGAAAAAAGTGTGAATAGCCGTCGTTGAGAAGAAGACTTCTCGCGGTTGGTTCTAATAAATTCTACGTGAGATCTATCATCCATAAAACAAATCGAATAGTTAGACAGCTAAATTGACAATTGAACGAGATTTACGAAGAATGTAACACACTGCTCACACAAGAAATTATCAGACACTTCATTATCCAGCAGTGGAATTGCGAAGTAGAAAGCACCAACACACTGCCAGAAACTGCGATGATTTCAACACAAAGATCACATCTCACGAGCACAGTGCACCTCCCAACGAAACCACATACACCAACGGTAACAGGCAAAAACAAAGAACTGAACTTGACACTGACAACAAAGGCACTTATGAAATTCTCCCGCCACACTCCCTGTGCGACAACACAATCCAGTCCATGCAAAATCCGCCAAAATCTCAGGAGCCACTGACTACGACTTACAATTAACGACGTAGCTCAAACACTGTCAAAATTCCAAAAAGAATCGTAACAATACAACACAAAAACACTGCAGCAAAACCTCACACAATTCGTAAAAAAAAAAAAAAAAAAAAAAAAAAAAAAAAAAAAAAAAAAAAAAAAAAAAAAAACAACAACAACAACCAAGAAACAAAACGACAAAACCCCGCGGCCCTCGCCACCTTATCATTCCGGATAGATTGCGAAACTGACAAAGCTCGCGCAGCCGTGCACACCTGGAAGGGAAGAAGAAGGAGAAAATTTACCTTCAAACATCGACAAGAATTAAACAGCAATCGACCGCTAGAAGCGCTCGGGTGGATCCAAGGAGCGCGGCAATGCCATCGTGACCTCCATCTTGCACAACACCAGCTCCATGGCGTGGTTTTTTAAAAGACTTTCATCAATTCCTCCTCCTTCTCTATTAAGCACACATCCTCAATCTCACGGTTGCGACAAGTTTTGGTCTCTCATAGCACTGCAATACCACCACCACGAGAATACCATCGCAATTCAACAGCAAAGCACACGCACACGCACACGCACTCTCGTTGAAACAATTTGCCGAAGCTCAGAGTGGATGGATCTGTGCCCTTGCAGCGTTTTATATGCTTTGGCTGGAGGCCTATTCCGGCGGCCATGACGACGGTTCTGTCGAGACCCCGTCGATTACGGCTTGAACTGTGCGGCGGTGCCGGCAGGGAGCAATCCTGGTGAAATCTGTCAGGGCGGGGGGGCTCCTGTGAGCCACACCCAGCGGAGTGTTCCACCTACCAGGGTGTGGTGCCCGAAGATGCTCACACTTACCTTACCGACCGGCAGTCGGTAGTGCGGTCGCATACTATGGGGACGATGACTGCACACGAGTGCTGGAATTTGCGGGCGTCATGACGCCAGGTCCCCAGTGTCTGCATTCCTCCGGAGGAAACTTTGTCTTTTCATCCACTTTATACTTTTATTTCTCATCTCTTTCTGTGAGACGATCCCTAAAAGTACACCGAGATGGCGGGAAAGTGGATGAAATGCCTCTATTGTGGCGAATATCTGGTTCGAAGGATGGACAGATGTAGGTGTGGTGTTACTTGCATTATGGTTTTATTAGTTGATTTAGGGTTAGTTTATGCATTGGTGGCCATTGTTATGATTTTCACTACAAAACTGGGTTGCACATGGAGTCCACCTAAATAACTCAAAAAAAGGGAATATCTTTCCAAGGTGTCTGTCATCAAATGCTTGTATCAAGTCCATTCATGGCATGAAAAACCAAGATCCCATGTGACACATTGTCGATAGGAAAAAAATAAAAATAAATACATAAATACATAAATAAATACACATGTATATGTATATATAAATAATATATAAATAATTTAAATATGAATGGTGATATACAAACATGGCAATGAATGGTACTAGCATTCTTTTCATACACCAAATTCCCCATCAAAAAGTGGGGCACATGTCAAAGAAGTTCCTCCAAAAGGACACCAATCCAATAATGTACTATAAAGACATAGTATTGTGCAATCCATGATGTTTGGTGATATGCTCGGCTCATGTTGCCAAACGCCCTTAAACCATAAATTGTGACAAAAACAAAATGGGAGATGTGGGGATTCATGAAGAACCATTTGAACACATTGTTTTGTGACAAATACACAAAAAAATGCGTTCAAAATTTTAAAATGGTTATGGTTTTATGATAAGTGAAGTAAATGTACTTGGTGCCATGTCAAGGGTAGTATTTCAATATATATATATATATATATAGTAGTATGATGTATCTTTTGTGGTGCAATAGTAGTGAACTAATTTGAGATTTGGTATTTGTTTGGTTGTTTGCTTTTGACAATATGTTTGACTCTAGTATGTACTTGGGTACTTCATTTGTGCCACAGTAAACTTATATATATATATATACATTAGTTTAAAACTATTTTTTAATGATATTTTTGTATTTTGTACAACCTACAATATTTTAAAAATTGATAGATTATATTATGTGTGATGCATAAAATTATTTTGTGTTTGATTAATCAAACACAAATTAAAATAACCTTAAAATAAAATAGTTTATAACTAAGTTGTTTTTTTTAATTATATTTTTCATTCTTATTGTTGCATAATACCATCAATTCATTTTTTTTTTTCATATTCAAATTGATTTCTTTTGTTATACAATTCATGTATCACTAATCTTCTATTAATGTTACATACATGAGCAGTTTTCTTGATATATATATATATATATATATACAAAATACAATTTTAATGAGCATTAACAAAACTATTATAAAACTTAAACTTCTAACACTGTTTGACTTTAATTCGGCATAGAAACTTACTTGTATTTTTAGTTCAAGTATAAAATTGTAACATCATGTTATAAACAATAATAGACCATATACAAAAACATAATATACTTTTTTATAATGACATTTTTTGGTTTTAAAGTTTCTTATTAAGAGAAAAATAAAAATAAGAATAAAAGAAAAACGAAAAACGAAAAACTAAAAAAATAAATGCCTAAACATTGGTAAAGAAAAATTAAACTTTTGTATGGGTCTTTTAAAACTTAATCTGATACATATTTTTCATGTGAATTGCAATTCATGAAGTTGTATAATAATGTGTATATATATATATATATATATATATATATTTGTGTGTATGTGTGTAATTTGGAATTTTTGTGATATTAAAAAAAGAAGAAGAATCAAGTCTAATATCACACAAGGACCATAAATTAAAATAAAGTATCATCTTAGTTCGGTGATTTAAAAAACTATGGTCTCAAAAGATGCTGGACTATAATATTCACAACACAAAGCTTTTCCACCGACTTATTCAAAACAATTATTTTCACAATTCTTTATATATGTTAGAGAAATTTCACATTAATATTAGATAGAAATAGGAATTAAATAAAAAAAAATTTTGGAAGTTGAGAAAGAATAAAATATTAGCATTGTGCAACGCCATTGTGATATTTTACAAAACAGAAATTTAAATTTAACTGATTAAATAATTAATAATACTATTGGTGTGTGATTTTATTATAACATCCAAAGTTGCAATATAGTGAATACAAAACAACTAAAAAACTTCAAATTAAAATAAGTAGAAAGATTAAAAAACATGAGGTGAACAGAATAATACTTTTCATTCTCAAAGTTATCATATGAACACTATTCCTGGTCCACCTTTTTCTTACACTATTGCATTCCAACTTTATTTTGAATTTTGATTAGCATCCATTTGTGTGCTTATCTCAGCATCTACTAACTAATGCTTTAAATTAATAAGTTCAAAATGGCGTTGATAAATTCAACAGCATTGTCAATATATTTATGCATGATTTGGTTACATTTCCATGTGCTTTTTTTTTTAAAAAAACTTCTCTAATCTATTACCCTCTTCTAATAACTACAATTTCTTAGACATTTCACGGCTCAATGAAATATTATTAAAGCTGTACATTGATTTTTTTAATAAAGCTAACTATATTAAACTAAAATTTTAACTGGAATTAAGTTTCAAAGTTTGTTGTTATTATCAAAAATAACTTATTTTTAAGAATTGTAAAATTTATTAAATTATAAAGTTGAATTGTCTATGACATGACTAATATTTTAAATTATAATACTAAAATTTCCTTATATTTTGATAAGAATAACGACATGCATTATCTATTTACCATATATACATTGAGTGTAGCCAATTATGAAAATGAATATCATTTTAGAATCATTTTATATGTTTTTATTTTTACATATTTAAACCATGCAAATATATCAAATATTTCACCTTTTACTGTGAGTATTTTATAATATATTTTTTCAGTTGATAAATTTACTTCTTAATATAATAAGAAAATAAAAAGTCAAAATCAAAATAAAATAAACTTTATATGTATTAGATTCCATACTAAGGAAGAATATAAAAAAGTACATTGTATTTAATATTTTTCATTTATGTTTCACTATTTCAACAGTAAATTTATAATAAAGATAAACATATAGTACTTCTATTTTATATTTTACTTATCATATAACATTTATTATTATTTTTTTTCTTGTTTTGTTTAAATATTTAAATATTTATTTGGTTATTTTTACTCTACATTAATCTTCGTAATTTTCTCCTCCAAGGTTCGTCAAGTATTTTGTAAACTTTTATTATTAGTTCTCTGTGTTTATTTTTTTAATATATTAATATTAATGTGTTATATATTCTTTTTGAGAGAGCACAATAATATTTAAAAAAAATTAAATGCTTAGGAATATTAAATGGAAATATAAAAGATTTGGCTATAAAAAACTAATTATTTTGTTTTTATTTGGTTTGGATCATTGAATGAATTAATTTAATGCTTTTTAAAATATGTTATGTAAAATATTATTTATTATATCATAATTTACATTTTTTTTATTATGAATACAAATATAACTGCATAAAAATTTCAAAATATCATGTCATTTTAGATACGTTAAATAACAGTTCAACATAGAAAAAACTCCATGTTTTCTATTAAACTATTTCAATATATAAATATAATTTTTATAATACATAAACAAAAAAACTAATTAAAATATATACTTGAATGTTCATTTACACTTTGAATGTTTATGCATTGTAATAATTTATACACATTGTAATGTAAGCTTTTCGGTGAAAAAAGTTACAAAATATTGAATGATTGAATCTCAAATTTTGATTTAAATACATAAATTATATTTCAGATATTATGATTGATAGAAAAATATAATATTTATGTACTAGATTCAATTTAAAAACACCCACAAACTGAAGCAGTCACAATCGGCTACATACCAAGATCAAACATTAAGAAGTGGCAAAGAGAGAGAGAGAGAGAGAGAGAGAGAGAGAGAGAAAAAGAGAATGCATTCAACATAAGATTTGAAAGATTACAACAATATAAGAAAAATACACCAAATACTTGAACAAACGATGGAATTAATTAGGTCAATGATAATTGATACACCTACACTATTTATGTATTATGTAGTCACAATTGCTCTCCCTGTCAAATACACAAAAAAATGGCAAGAAAGAAAGAAAGAAAGAAAGTTAAAAGAGTCAAGAATACACACAATCACACTCCCACACCCACACCATAAATGAATAAATAAATGAATGTCTTTGTGCACCTCAACTGGGCAACAGGAAAGCAGCACAAGCGCGAGCTGCTTCTCCATTGTCTTGTGCTTCTTTGTTGCTTCTCTCATGGGTGTAGACTTTAGGATTTAGGGTTTAGGACTCACTCGCACTTTGTTTTTGTTTTGTGGGTGCTTTGGGCTTCGTGTCGCCATGCTTTGTCTTGCTTTGTTTGCAAGGTCCTGCCACATGCATGCACGCCAGTTCAGCTGGGCTGCAGGGTGAGTGTGTGGGCACAGGCAGAGAGGCAGATGTGTGGCTCTTGCAATGCCTGCTTTCCCTCACATACAACTGAACTGGCCTTGCCCCACATTACTCGTTGCAGCAGAAGCAGGAGCAGCGGCAGTAGCACCACCAGTTTGCCCATTCTTCACGTGTTTTGAGGCTCTGAAACGAGCACAGAACCCCCCCTTGACTGGATTCTTCGATGCTCGGCATGAGATGGTAGGTTCTTCTCGCGAAACCACGTCGATCTTTCATCTGGCGTAGTGGTTGGAGAGGGTGTTTGGGCGTCTAATATTTTGAAAATGGAGCCAAAATAATACTCACTGACAAAGATACTCTTGGAGTTTTTATACCTTCTGTCACTGGCCTTGCACACTTACATATGTCGATTGCGTCGGAGGTCATCTTGTCCAAGCTCGATTATATTCCGATGCCTTGGGTACTTTTCTGGTTTTCAATAACATTCTATAAAACATGAAATGTGAAGGACTGATTTGTGTATGTGTTTCATCATCCAATTTAGAAGTTAAATTTTAAGATTCCCTGATTTTTTTTGTTTTGAAAAACTTTCTTCATTACACATATTACTAATTACATTATTATTTCAATTATTAAACATTATTTATATGTATACCTTCAGTACTGTTTCTTCAGGATTGAGTGCCTTACCTTCCCCAGATCTCCCTTAATTTGAACTCATCCGTATCCCGAATATGTACTTAAATAAGTGTGTGTGTTTGTGTGTTTCGATGTTGCATCGTTACACTAAAAAGCTCATCCCTGTGGAAGGGCCACTTTTCCAGTTTACAGCGCAATTGTTGGAGGTGCCCCCACAACTTGCCTCCAGAAGAGGTCTTTCTTCTGTCTCTCTGTCTGTCTGTCTTTGTTGTTGTTGTTTTTTCGCTAATATTATTTTTCAATAAAAAGAAATAGACGGGCAGGAATTTTTTTTAATACCACACTAGTTATTCGTGTTGGCAAGAATGCTATACTGTGCGATGATCATATCAAAAGAACTATCCCGGCAAAAACTCAAACTACCAGTTACAATAATTTGCGTTTTAATGTATACATCAAAAGAATTGCCTCTTTTTAAAAATCGTGCAGCTCTATTTTCAAGAGATTAAATCAAAGCTTCCAGAATTCACGCACAGGAATCCTAGATCATTAAACAACAAACTTAACAAGGATGGACTCTGTACGACAGTTAAAACCTTTGCACTCTATAATAATGTTTCAGGATAAACCTGCACACTATTCTTCAATTCAACAGAATCCTAAATATATGTATTTCAATAAAGCAGACATGCTTATACACTTTCTCCTAATCACACACACACACACACAAGGAATCATCCAATCTTGGAAAACTCCCAACGTTTCGTTGACCCTTTTGAAAACGCTCTTTGGATGGCAACCCACGAAGGATACCCATTTTGTTAAAGAGGTGTGTATCAGTTCTCTAAAGTCCCTTTTCTTTCTCAAGTAATTTTTCATTGTGTCTCAGGACCCATTATTTGCACCGAGGCTGATGCTTTGGGGTAGGAATTGCAGACGAGGCAGTTCTGGATGTGGTGAGAAGTGTCCAAGTCCAGGTCCCGCAGATGAGATGGGCATCTGGACAACGTTAACAAGCCTTTGCTGATAATTTTGATAACTGTAGCTTCATCAAAAACACACCCTTAGAGTGACTTCTGGTTCACCGAAGCTTCAAACCATCCTCCTAACCGCAAAGACGAAGAGAAGACGTCTTACTCAACTCAAGGTCACCACAGGACATGAGCTCTAAGAATTTTACATATTCTTGTAGCAATATACCCATCCTCGCGTCAACTGACTTCATGCTGTGTGGGCATCACAGTGACTTCCATGTAGATGGAAACCAAATTGAACGTCGATTTGCCAGATTCTCTGCATTTTCACTCGGTCCCATGTGGTTGCCAGGAATCTCTGCCCAATGACTGCTTCATCAACGAGGTCTGGACCACAGTGGTCCGATGGCACTGGAAAGTACCAACATATCGAATGAATTGTGTTAGCAGCAAAGCTTCCGTCCACCACTTCGAAAACATAAAAAGCTGGCAGTCCCGGAGACCTGATGCATGAAGAATGTTCTTACATGAGTCCCACACTGGGCTTTTGCTTGTATGACATCTCCACAGCTGCGGTCAATTTCGGGTGCTGGATAGGTTGGTGGTGTTGCAGATGAACGCTTCTTAATCGCCAAACTAAGGCACCGTCACAATTGTGCCCATTTCTGTTGCTGCTGGATTTGATACTTCTGTCGATGAGAAAGTTAGTCCTCTACGATTGCTTCACCAGTCTTACTTGAATTCTCTTTGTTGCTGATTCCATTTGTAAGTTTTTTGCTGAAATGTTTATTAAAACACCTTGAGCTGTGTCTCCTTTCAGATCTAGTCCTGTTTGTACGATCTTCTCAATCACAAAAGGAGGTAATTCCATATGTATGTGCTGCAGGTATACAACCAAATATTATTGATTACCGGATCCTCATGTAGTAGTAGAAAACCAAGCGAATTCATAGGTGATCACATGCATGTCTGTGCAGCACAAGATCCAATGCACTTGAAGTCGTTGAATTGGCCATCGTAGACATGGAAGAAACAGTAAGTGTAAGTTTCAGGATTTAACATATCCACATCCTTTGTGCGTATGAGATAAAATTGTTCATGACCAGTAAATGATACCCATAGCTTTCACCAGTCAATGTGGCTACATACTTTGAGCATAAGAGTATATCTAGACCAAATTTTAGTTGAAAGTTCCCCATACTAATTCCTCTCCTTGTGGTGTTGATCAGGAGCTTAAGTTGTTTGAATGATCAAAGAATCTCCCATTTTGTTGCTGTAATTTTATTCTCATACAAATGTGATTCTTTTTCCATGATTGGTGCTGGTCACCACTATGACCATTTTCATTTAGCTTGGCTGAGGCCAAGCCACTTCAACAAAGTGTTCTGTGTATGAGTTTGTATTGACTCTACCAATAGACTTTGGTGTGGAGACATTTTCATAACATGCCTCTAGTCTTTATTCTATATATATATAAATAAATAAATAAATGGTGTGGAGACAATTTCATAACATCCCTCTAGTCTTTATTCAATATATATATATATATATATATATATATATAAAGTAGTCAACCTATTTTTGATCATATATTAGCATATATCTAGTAGGTGTAAAAATGGCAAAATACCTCCATGTAGGAAAATAGAAATTAGGAGGATTTCAAGTGTTTTTACACAATTTGGCCCAAAAGCATAATTTACATAAATATTTTAGTTGAAGATTCTCTTTGATCCATTTTCAATATATAGGCCAGCTAAATTTTTAATTAGTGGTGGGTTTCAAAACTAAGAATTCAATTTTTAAAAAATTATGATATGTGGTAGCTAATTATATTATCAAACTTCACATAATTTTGTGCTATCTACAAATGTAAATGTGTGGATGAAACAACAAAAATTCAAACATTCACTTGTAAATAATCCACCATATTTAAGTTGGATTATTGCCACTATTCTTCCTTGTTTTTGCAGATCTCCAAACAATATCTCACTTATCTTCTATCTTTCAATCCTACTCCAATGACTCCTTGATTTGCCAATATGTAATCAATTGCCATATATGTGCGACTCTACTAATGCTAAAATTGATTCTTAATAGTTAATGCATATTGATTCTAAGTATAATACATTGTTTATATTGTTCATAATTTAACATCATTTTTGTTAGGCCTCAATCTATTTTTGACCACAAAATATCATAATTGGTTAATATTAGGTCACTGGCTTAGTAGAAATATTCCACCCTATAGGTCAAAAATAGAAGGTGGATCAACAATGAGTTTGCTACCTTATGATGTTTGAAGACCATATTCTAACTTGAATGAATTATTTTGTTTTCATATATTTTTAATCATCTCATAATAAAAAATCAAGTCAAATAAGGCACGAATTTGTTACAATAAATACATAGAAGGGTTAAATGAGTGATAATATGGATTAATAATGTGCCATTCATCTTGCAAGAAAAAAAAAAAAAAATGATCTTGCATTCTTTTTGGAAATGTGATTTGGAGATCTAAGCATGACTATAGGACCTTAGGATCTTTAAGAGACTCATAGTGAAATGTCAATATATAAGTTTAAATAAGTCCATGACTATTTACAAGTATATAAGTTTGGTAGAAGATGATGAAGCTAATGCGGCCCTATATAGTAAGCCATCAAGTAAAAGAAGTGATCATAAAGCATATTTTGAAATTGATATAGAAAGATAAGGAAATGTCACCCATGCCCTTAATCTTATATAGAAACATGGTATATTTTTACATAAAATCATTTAGAGATTTAAGAAAATTAGTTGATTATGCCTTTTATTGCAATGAATTATTATATGGCACCTTAAGATAAAACACAACTATGTGGCATTTATCAAAAGACATTAGCTAAAAGAAAAAGTTTCACAACATAATATGGCTTAATCTAGTAGGTTATTGAAAATTGGCATGGAAATTTATATAAGATAAGTTTAAGAAACATCTAGACAAAGTAGCAATAATTAACAAAGAATTACAATAACAATAGTATTTGAACAAGTTGATTGCCTTATAGAAATTAAACCATTCCAAATGAAATCTTTTGTACCCTAGATTATTGCATAAATATGTTTATGTTGTATATATAATCCATCATGGCTAAATCTGGCCATAGTGTTCATATTTATCTCATTTAATTTGTAATAAAGTTCTTTTTTATTTATGAGAAAGAAAAACTATGTCTATTGAAGTATAATTAAATTAATAATAATAAAGGTTAAAGGATAAAAAAAGAAGTAGAGGTCTTTATTAAGACAAGAAGCAAAGTTAGTTTATTGATAAATGAAGAAAAATGTATATAGGTAAAAAATTGCTTAATTTATAATATGTATTAATTAACCAATAAATAAAAATAGCTAAGATATTTTTCATCACAAATAAATGAAAAGACATATATCCAAAAGAGAGAAAAGTATGTCAATAATCTTATTAAACTCCTTCAAAACAAGGTACCGCTTCAATTAGATAGATTGAAGGATTTAATATTAGAAAATATTTTCTACTTAGACATTTTGGGAATATCAACGTTTTGAAGTAACAAACCTTTAAGATAAGTTATAGCTTTATTATGATTCAAATATAAATCTCTAAAGACCACTCAAAGTTTCTCCATTTTTGGCTCATTCATGTTTATGATTGAAGAACTTCTTTCCAATGTTATTAAAATATATATTTTAATCAAAGCATCTTATCTATCTTTGGATCATTTTGTTACTTTTTTCTACAAATAAGATGAGATTATGAATGAGTTATTTATTTTTATTTTTTTTAAATTTTACAAATTTAATAAATTATTATATGTTACTTTTTATTTTCTAAAGGACTACCTTTAATTTAAGATTTTTTTTTTTTTTTTTTTTTTTTTTTTTCAAGATTTAATCAGATGCTCTTGGCTTAAATATGGATCTTCATTTTTGGATAATTTTGGTATTCATATAAAATATACTTGGTTTCATGAAAAATATTTTCTTTTTAAAAAATAGATTTGTGAATGGAAATTTAAGCAAAGAAATGTATTTAAGATCTTAAGAATAAATATTTATTTTTCAAGGTTTTTATTCATTGAGATTTTTTCATGTGTCATTAATTCATTATGTAGAAATATTATCAATTAATTTAAAATATAAGATTCACTCATTTCTTGTTAAAAGTTTCTACAGATGAAATATTTCTTTTTTTAAGACAAAACAACGTTTTTTTTTTTTTTTTTTTCTCTAAAATCTCTATTTTTTTTAATAAGAAGTAGATGCATCTTAGTACTCAAGTCACTTGATAATATGTTTAGATACTTCGTTGAAAATATGCAAAAAGTAAATCCAAAAAAAGAAACCTTGAAATAAAAAACTTATATATATATATATATATATATATATATATATATATATATATATTGTAGTAAAACTTCAAATATGTTTTTATATAAGACTTCTCTCTTACAAATATTTTTTTTAAAAGATAATTTTTTCTAGGTTTCTATTTACATCTTCTATTACTAAAAATGTTCTAAAATATTCAAGATCCACTTTGAAGTCAAATGCACTTGCGCAAATCTTAATGACACCCCTAAACCAATGTTGGTCCTATAAAGATTAATCCAACATGAAGGATTTAACTAGAATAATGGTAATTATGTTAAAAGGTGAGAGTGAGCTATATTTTTATAAGATTTCTATAAACACCAAGAATGACCAATTTTAAATTTTGTATGAAGATGTTATAAGATTTGTTTGAAATGGGTGTTTGTTGGATTTTTTTGTATTTTCTTGAGGAGCTCTTAGATTCATCCACGTGGAAAATATTGCTAAAAGAATGATGAGTTGAATATCAATATATATATATATATATATATATATATATATATTTTAAAAATAAAAACTTGGATTTTTATCTCTTTTTCAAAAATAATTTGCATACAATGCATATGAAATAATCTTCAACATGACCACTTAGATTGAATATTAAAGTCTTAAATTATTTTTAAAAATATTTACAAATTTTATAGCATTGGAATTTTTGACTAAGACCTACATGCATGAAAAACATTGTACCTCATATATATATGTAGATCAAATGTTAAGATCTGAAATTTATATATTCAACTTTTGTATAGAAGTGATATTCCAAATCCTCCAAATAAAAAATTTACAATGTATAAATTTACAATATATAATTTTTTCAGATGTTGGATTGAAGAATCTCAGTACAAAAAAGTTACAAAAGGCTAAGATTTATTTACAATTCGTTAACAATGAACATTTAAAAAAAAAAAATAAAAAAAATAAGAATTTTCAATAGAAAAAAACCAGAATTTGGAAATAAGACTTTTTGGAAATATGAGAGTTTCTATAAATATATGGGGTCATTGTTGGCCTTGAGTATATTTATATTAGTCTTAGTTTTGATTAATTGGTAATGGATCATTAGACTTGCTTACAAGTAGTACATCTTAGAATACTTGAGAGAATTATTTTAAAAGAATTGGGTAGATAATGGCTTTGTAAGAGCTTTGCAAAGTTGGAGTTGTTTTAAATGATTTTATTTTTTGTAGAATAAAAAAGAGATTATATTTTGATAAATTATATGAATTTTATAGAAAATTGATGGATGAAATTTTGTAGATTATGAATGTAATTGTGTTAGATGCTTCTTATAAAATCAAGCCTAAAAAAATCTAATTAAAAGAATTTGAAGTTAAAGTCAAATAGACTTTTAAAAATTAGAGATTAAATATCAATGAGGGTTCTTATATTTTTGAGCAATTTTTTAGTTGAACTTAAATGATTATTTTGTATGCTTGTAGTTGAGTTAGTTTTAAAAAGATTTTTAAATTTTGAAAGCAAGTAAATGATAAAAAGAAGAAGTATTGATGTTAGGAGGTCATCATAAAGATTGAAGAAGGAAGTCAACTAATTTTTAGCGAATTAAGAATAATTTTTTAAAATTAGTAAATAAGATTTTTTTCAAATTTTGTGTGTTTTTTTCAATTTGTAGATGAAAAATTTACACTTTTTCAAATTAAGATAAAAAATCAATAAGAAGTTATTGAAGTTTAAAGTTTTCTATTGAAATTATTTGAAATTTAATTAGGATTTATTATGATTTTCACATAACACAACAACAACTCCAAGTTGGCGGCTTAGAATATTCATTTTTAAAGTAGAAAAAATCAATCATCTTCTATCCTTTGCTAGGAAATTTCTTCTTGTTATTATTGCAAGAAAATATGAATTTAACTAATCTTGATTGACAAGTATACCAAGTCAAAATACTAGGAAGAATTGTTGATATAGTTGGTATATTTATAGTTTATAAATAGAATAAAAAAAAATCTTAGTAGATTGAAGAAAATAAATATTTCTTTTCTACATGGATTATTCCGAAAGGTAGTAGTTTAATCCTTAAAAGACTAACCTTTCTTTTTTTTGATGAAAATCAGAGTTTGGACATGTAAAGTGAATATTGATTGGAATTTTTTGAAATTTTCATGGTAAGTGGGAAATACAATAAGCTATTTGAGAAACATTTTCTTTTGGAATTTATGTATATGAGTCAAAAGTTATGCATAGAAGTATATTTGCAATCTTAATGCAACCATGTACAAAAACAATTTAATGTTGTTCTGGTTGAGATTTTTTTCATGTGTTCTCAACAAAGTATTTAAACATATTATCAACTAACCTAAGTTTTTAATTGCACCTATCTTTAACAAAAATAAATCTAAAGCTAAACTACATTCTTTTGAAGTAGTCAAAAATTCATTTATCAAATCTTAGAAGTTTTTTTGCAAGAGATGGGTGCATCTTAAAACTTGAATTAGTTAATAATATATTTTGGTACTTAAATAAGGACACATGAAAAAAAAATCTCAACCAAAAAGACCTTAAAATAATTCCAACCATATCTTCTAGAGGCTTCAATATTAACTCTCTTTGACATTTCTTTCTTTGTGGTGTTGAGAGTTGGTTTTTCTCCTTTTCATAGTTTCCTCCTAAAAAAACTCTCAGTCCTTTTAACTCTCAATGCTCTACTCTACCACACATATTATAAATCCTTCTTTATTTATGAACAATTACTTTTACTCCTTAAATTCTTGTGTTTTGTGGCATTGTGAGCCATTGAATTGACTCATTTTAATATTAAGTACAAAAAATGCATTAATTGTGCTTAAAACATAAATTTTATGAGTTAATATTAAAATTTTAGGAAAAAATAGAAAATAGATTCCTAGTAGCAGATATGTAATCTAGGATAGAATTTAGTAAGAAAAATACCATAAAGACTATTTTTTTAGTTAGCTAATAGTAGAGGAATTATAAAGAAAGTAGTCTTGGTATCAAAAAGAAAAAAAAATCTAGTGAGGTTTAATTATGATAGTTTTGAAGATTTTTTCCAAATTCAACAAATTCAAGTGGCAAAGTGATTATTCTAATTTATGGAAGCCTTTCAAATCCAATGGAGGCATTGGATGCACCATGTGGAGTGAAGAAAACAAGATCAACATCCTTTCCTTCAAAGTACAAGTAGAGCAATGAAATTCTCATTTTTTGAAGGATTTTACAAAAATTACCAAAATCCTTGTAAATAAAAAAAACCTTCATAAAAGTTACAAATGAACATAGATTTAGGCATATGGATAGTCAATCTTAGCATAAAAAGATATTTTAAATACAATTATAAGATTAGATTTATCAAAAAGTTTTTTTTTTTTTTTTTTTTTTTTTTTTTTCCGCTTACAAGAACCATTAGCCTTGGTTATGAAATTAGCTCTTGGATGAATGAAGGATGTAGATCTACATTAGAGATCTTAGAGATCAAAGGTGGAGATGTAGCCGCCCTTCCACAAGCCACCACTCAATTGTATAAGAGTGACTTGGTTTCTCAAGCCCTTTCTCTCTCTTCTTTTGGTTGAAGGTAAAGCTATGCCAATTTTTGGCCTTAATCCTAATCTTATTGTCATTTTGATTTTTAACTTTCATTGTGAACCTTGTAGATATATGTTCATGGATCTTAAGTAGTGAATGATGATCATTAGATTTTGAAACATACTTCATTGTCATAGATTTTTGGAGTAGAAGGGGGTTGCTGCCTCAATTCTTGGGCGTTATTAAGGTACCTTTGGTTTTTTCCCTCCTTAGTTTCATTTTTACTTTTATTTTTTCAGTAACTCGTAACTTCCATATGTCAAATTTTAACTCTTAACTTACTTTAACTTTAACTTAATCTTTATTTTAACTTTTAACTTTTAATTTTTATTTAAGATTTTATCTTTTTTTTATAGATTAAGGATAATAACTTAATTAATTGCTTTTACTATCGGTTATTTAAGAAGTAATAATATGTATTTTTTTAAATAATAAAATAATAAAATAATATAAAATAATATAAAAAATCTAAAAAATAAATTATAAAAAAATAAAAAATAAAAAAATAAAAAATAAATTATCTAATTAGATATAAAAAGAAGAATTATTTTGCATGAAGTCTAAAGAAAGAGTTATCATTGTAAATGTGAATAATGTTAGGAAATTTGATTAATAACTTGGTGTTTTAAGTCGAATAAGTAATAATTGGATTAAAATTTAAATAATAGCTCATTTTTAAATTCACATAGTTCATTCACTTATTATGAATTAGAATAAACTTCTAATTAGTGGAGGTTTATTTTAGCTCACATTATTGGTGTGTTTACTGGGAGAGAGATCTTATAAGTCTTAAGATTGCGTGGAAGGTAATTATTTATGGTTGTGTGCTTTATGTTGTTTTGTCTTGTGCTAGTATAATCTCTTGGTATTGTTGTGGATTAGATTGTATAGAAACTTATATTAAAATAAAAGAGCTTGAAGAATAGACAAGGATTAAAATAAACTTCTATTAAAATAAAAGAGTAAAGTAGAAGGAAGCTTCATTAAATATTTAGAAGTATTTTGAGGATTAGAATTAAATTAGGAATAGACAAGGATTGTCATCATAGAAGAGCTCTTTTTAAAAGTCGGTTATTACTTCCCCTCCTTGTCAATTCCTTGTTGAGGGTCCATTTCTAATGTTTAAAGGAAATTAATTACCTTCTCCACCCCTTATATCCTCTTTTTTCATCTAATTGTAAAATCCTTATTGGTAGTATCATTTCATATTTGTGTACAATATATATAAATTAGATAAGAATTATAAAATCTATTAATTCTTAACTTGTGTTTACTTATTTAAATAAAATATTTAAAAAAATAATTAAAAATAAGAACTAATTGATTTATTAAGTATTAGATTAGAATAAAGATTAATAAAATTATATATATATATATATATATATATATATATATATATATATATATATATATATATGAGTGAATTCTATTGGCAATAAGTATTATAGTTGTTAAAAATTAAAAAGTAAGTTTATATAAGAAAAAAAAAGAAAAAATGATAATTAATTTTTAAAGTATCTATTTAATATAAAATTTTATAGATACATTTTTAATAGGTTTATAAATAGGTTTATAAATTTTTATAGAAAAATAAATTATGATATGTGAAAAATAGAGATTTAAAGAAAATGAAGAGATTGGACAGTAAGCTTATAGAGAGAAGAATTGAAACTTTTGACATCAAGTAGTGACTTGGGCTTATTGAGATGGATGGATATTAAGATGCTTGGGTGGCACCTAGGAGGTTCCGAGTTTGAATTCCTAAGATAGCACATGAGAGAGAAAAAAAAAAGAATATTCTTTAAATATCTTCAATTAATTTATTGAAGATATCCAAAGGGTTGGCCCTGCAATGCTTACATTAGAAGATTATGTTAGATGACAAGAGTACTGGTCATCTATGGATAATGTCATATTCTAAATACTTATAGTATATAAAAATTAGTTAAAACATATTATATGTTAATAAATTTAAATGTGTATTAGACTAGTTAGTAGATTAAATTAAAAGACGTTGGTATAAGAAACTTTACTATGTGTTTTTATTAGTTTTGATTTTGACATTAAAAAAAATATAGGACCTAAATATTTAGTATGAAGCCTTAGGAGAAAGTGGAAGCCTAAGGATGAAAATCTAAACTAATAGGAGGCTAATTGAGAGGGATGAAAGTAAGACATGGTCGGATAAAGGCAAGAAATGGAGAACTTCATCCCTATTCGTCAAATACTATGCCCAATGGGCTTTGAGGAGGTTGCATACGACCTTAACAACGGCTTCGGTAACTTCAAAAAAGGGCATTGGAGAATTAAGAGCTATGATTGTAAAGTTTAGAATTTGGGCTACAATTTGTATACAAAAATTAGAAGATTTGGACTTACGGTAAAGAAGATATAGCCATTTGAAGTTAAGGTATTTATTTAAGACATATTGTTACTCTTTTGAGGATATGAAGAGTTGTACGACAGCTTTTGAAGATTGAAAGGTGCAGCTAGAATGGTGATTTCAAGACTTATATCTTTTATGAAAGAATTATTACCTTTAGAGTTCATGTGAAGGAGTTATAGGGAATTGGAGGCACTTCCAAATCAAAGGTAGTAAGTGAATGGTTTCATTTATAGTAATGGTTGGAGCCATAACTTGAGTTTTTGGATAAATTTTTGGCTCAAATTTTTTGGAAAATGTAATAATTTGTGTTAAAAAGCTATACATATAAATTTCATGGCATTTAAGCTTATATTTTGTGAGATATGAAGAAAATTACATGCAAGTATATAAAGTTAAGGGTTTAAAGTGATTGCTAGGATTTTTAAAATATCTCAAGATTTATAATAAATTTGTAGTTGAAATTTATTATAGAAGTTAATAAGAATATATCAGTACCTCAGGTAAAATTTGAGTTTGTTTGGATAGTCGGATTAAGAGATATGAAGTGTTGAAGTTCAAGAAAATTTTAACATAAGGATATACAAGGATTTAGAGGATTTCATCATATTTTAGGTGTTGTTGGTTACTTGAGGCTTATGTATTTGGTGTAATTACTAAAAAAAAAAAATTTATATATAAACTTGGTATTTTTTATCTCAAGACTTGATTCAATAATTAGTGAAAGCCAATAGTCTAGTGCTTTCTTGAGGCAAATTCTCTCTACCTCAACAGTGGGAGCAAGGAATCTTTCTTAATAGTAGCATGATGTATGACACCCATACCTTTTATATATTTGCCTTGTTGATAGATTGATATATATAGCTTCTCCTTAAATGAAAGAAGCCACAAATTGGTAGTGGCTTAAAGTGAAATGGCATCAATCCTCTAGAATCCTCAATCTTAACTTTTATTTTTTTTAAAAGAAATATATATACTCAAATAAAATAGAAAAATTTAGGATTTAGGATTTGGAAGTAGGGTTAGGCAAGGGAGAAACCATCTTAGAAGAATGATATAATGATTCTTCAAAAGAATCTTGGCTTTCTCCTCTTTTTATTTTGCAAATGTTTAAAAAAAAAGAAATTTTTTGATATGAAGGCAAATAAATCTACAAAGGATTCATGTTATATGGAGTGATGTGAATGTTCTAGAATTATAAGATAGAAAAGCAATTAGTAGCAATAAGGAGCCCAATATTTTCTTAAGATAATTTCTCTCTCTACAACATTTTAATGCTTTTATTGAGATATCCTTAAGGCACTTATTGCTTTGCTAGGGACAATAGATGATTTTGATATAGATTTTGGAATTCTAAGAGGAGTTGCTTCAAACAACTTATTTTGAGTATTTGTATAATTCATGGAGCAATGGCAACAAGTTCAAGAGTATGGCAAGGATACTATAAAAGACTTACAAGTTGTTCTTCACAAGATTGGAAGATTTGAAGGAAGGAACATTACCAAATTTCTTAAGATCTACGTATGCAAGATGAAAGTACATCAGGTTCTAGCGGTAAAGATGATCTCTACTTTTGATCTCCCTATTATTCTTGAAATTAGAAAAAGAGTGAAAGAATTGCATGAAGATTCTATTTCTTAAAGGAAATTTGTAGAACAATTCAAAGATAATTTTTTTGAAGAAGCTTCAAAAAGAATGATTAAGAAGTCATTTTTGGAGTGGATTGAATAAAGGCTTAGATGTCAAATGGGCCCAATTGAATTAATTAAAGATTTCAAGAAGAAATTTGGCCAATTACTAAGATATTGTCACGGCCATAATCATGTAAGCTAATAATTAAATATAGAAATAGGTAGAAGTAAGTAAAAGTAGATAAAAGTAAGTTAATTCTATAATATTTAATATAGAAGCTTCCTAAAAACTTCCTAGACGCTGCTTTGACTTCATAGATGTCTTAAATTGACTTTTTGGATTAGAAACGTGGTCAACAAGTTGGCCATGTGCCACACATGTTGTTAGCTTGAAGATCAAGCTAACTATGTGGCCTACACGTAGAAAAACTTGCCTTGTAAGTCAAGGCATGTGTCCTATAAAGTCAACACATATTGGAGGTCCTTTAGAACGTCGCCACGTAGCCCTTAGTTAGATAGTATATATAGAGACAAGAGTGAAGGCTTCTTCACTCTTGTCAACTCCTTTCTTGCTTCTAGTCTAGGTTCAAGAGTCTTTAGTTTCTTGTCTTGTGGCAATAGCCATTCCAGTTTCCTTTTAATATACCTACTTGTTTACATTTTGACTTATTATATCGAGATAGCCTTTTTGTGTATATTTTCCCTCATCGAGTCTTTGTCCTTGACAGATTGACAAGAGTACACTTACAATATCAAAGCTTTGTTTTTCTTGAGTAAGAGTGGTTTACCCTTTTTTCTTGACAAGACATATGCGTATTAGAAGTTTGCGGATTACCCACTTCTAAACTGATATTGTACTTAGTATCTTCTTTGTTATCAAGTCTTTCTTTTCTTTTGTCTTGAGCAATATCAAACAAATTTTTCTTCTTAGTGTCATTATGGTAGAGCTTGTTGAAATGAAGAGTGCAATGGCACAAATGCAAGAGCAAATGAGGGAGTTAATGCTTGCGATGCATCAACTCAATTCACCAACACAAGAAAGAACAAGAATAGCAGAAAGTGGGGATATAGAGATGATCGGAGCTGCTTCAACATCTACAACAAATCACATTCTTTCTCCAATTGTACAACACCCTGTAAGCACTAGAGAACCAAGAATTGCCTTACCCGAGAAATTTGATGGTACGAGATCTAAGTTTCGAGGATTCATCAATCAAGTACAATTGGCAATTGAACTTCAACCGCAAAGCTATCCAACTCCAGGATCACAAGTCAGGTTTATTGGCACTCTACTTTCTGGTTCTGCATTATCGTGGTTTTCGTCTTTTCTTGAATAACAAAATCCAATATTGGAAAATTTGGAAGTTTTTTTGGCAGAGTTTCGATCTATGTATGGTGAACACGACGCAACTCGTGTTGCAACAAATAAGATCCGAATTCTGCGACAAGAAAATCACTCAATAACAGTGTATGCTTCACAATTTTGACAACTTGCAATTGACATCAAGTGGGATGATACTGCACTCATCAGTCAATTTCTTTATAGATTGCAATATGAAGTAAAGAAATTGATGCTCAACTTACCTGATCCTTAAACTTTGAGTCAAGCAATCGATTTTGCGGTAAAATGTGATAATCGACTTTTTGAATTTCGATCCGAAAATCATTCACGGTGTCGTATTACGTGCTTTCCTGCTCGAGAACGTGCTGGGCGTCTGGCTGTAGAAGGTAGTATGGAGATTCGCCGATAGTCAAGCAGTCTATCAGTTTTTGACTGCCGAAATATAAACGACTGCAACAATGTACCGTAAATCTATACGGATGCTCTTTGACTGCTTGTCGAAGTCTTTTTTTTTTTTTTTTTTTTTTTTTTTTTTTTTTTTTGCCCCAGCCGGTAGGTCTCTAGACGTTACAGAGAACCCCAAACAATCCAAACTGCTAATCTTCAATATCCCTTTGTACTTACGATCTTGTTTCCACTGACTGTCTTGTTAGATTAATCCCATAAATTTCATTCACTCCGCATACTCAATCCTATAGACACCCTTTTAATCCTTCAATCACAGACGTAACTCGATTTTACAAAACAATCAAGAGTATTCAAACCCACTTCATTTAAAAATCCCGATTCACCATTACAACACTGACTTCAGCAGCGATTGCCTCAGTCTTCCCAAAACTCTACGAAGAAGAAAAATCCAAATTCTATGCCTTTCCTTCCCCGACCCAAAGCATGAAGCTCCTCTCTCTAATTCCCTTGATCTTCAAAACCCTCCAATAAAACCGAACTGGTAACCTTGCAAAAGCTTGAAAACTAGCTCCCTCCCCGATTCCCCGAAAAAAAAAACCTCCCTCCCTAAAACTATATTCTCCCCTAACCTTATCCTCTGAATTTCTTCAATCTTCCATCTTAGATCCGGAATTGGCTCCCGCCGTCAGAGCTTAGATCCGAAATTGGCTCACGTCATTAAGGCCTTCTCCTCCGTTTTTACCTTTAAGAGATCCATTTACCGTAAACAACGTTCCTTGAAACGGCACAGAGAACAGGACAGCCCAAAACAGAATCGAAACCCCGTAATCGGGACCACATTGAGTCGCCCGACCAATTCAGGTCCCATATTGGATAAGATGCCCGTAGTAACCTGGATGTTCACGTAATTGGGTCAAATTGGTCCTCGCATCAGATTGGCTAAGACCCGTAGTAAGACTTGGATTTCCCGTAATTAGAATGCATTGGGTTGACCGGCCAATTCAGGTCTCATATTGGATAAGAGGACCCGGATTGGATTATCGAAATTGGATCCAATTGGCTCCTCGAACCCGTCGTGTGAATTGGTCCTTCTCTTCCTGCTGACTCCCGTTATTGGAATCGAATGGAGCATTTCAGTATGCCCCGGCTGACTGTAACGGAGTGACTGAACCCGACCACTCAGTATTTGTACTGGAGTTGGTCGATGCTCCCAATATTCGAAGTAACTGAATATTAATAAAATTCCCCTTTCTTTTTATTTTCACTGTATACTCGTGTTACAACACGACATCCACCCCCTCTGAACTTGTGCATCCTCCCGTATGCACCAATTTACCCAATTACGGTTTGATTCAGAATATATCCCCTACGTCTTTGTCCAGTTCGTCTTCGTCACCTTCATTATCCATATCACTTTCATCTTCTTGCTGCGGAATCTCTGTACCTTCATTAAGGTCTTCCATATTCATCTCCGCGTGTCTTCGTTTAAATATTTTCACTCGCTTCCATGCAATTGGTATTTTCAATTTTGTACCATCTAACTCCCGTAATGAGTAAGTCGCATTATCATGAATAGTTGTTACAACATATGGTCCAAACCAACGTTTTGAAAATTTCCGCAAGTACTATGTTGATTATCCAGACTATTGTCATAAACAAGTACCCAGTCACCTTCCTCGATTGCTTTTGGTCTCAATCGATGTTGCTTATCGAATCGCGCCTTGTTTTGTAACCTTGCTCTTTTTAACCTTTCCAATGCTATCTGGACATCTTCCGTTCTTTGCTCCAATTGTCGAATCCTAATAGCCAGAAGTTCTTCTCTTGTCAATCCATCTTCCCATGGTAGCATACTCCAAGTAAGTACCTTTTCTTCAATCGACATAATTGGTTTTTGACCTATCATAAGTTCTACTGGCATATATCCTGTCACCGAACTATGTGTTGTTCGATCAGCCCATAATGCAAATGACAAAAGCCGTGGCCACTCTTTAACTTTCCCATTACAAGCTTTAACCAATGCTTTCACAATTGGCGGGTGACCGCGTTCGCTTTTCGCATTTCCTTCCGGATTATAAGCAGTAGTCAGTGATAGTTTAACTCCACATTTTTCAAAGAACTTACGAGCTTCTTGTGCATTTAATTCTCCACGATCTGCAGTGATTTTTCCTACGCATCCGTAACGGCAAATGACATCTTCAAGCAAAAACCTACAAATCTCCTCTGTAGATTTTGTCCTCAATGCTCTTCCTTCTACTTGATTTGATAAATCTTTACGAGCTAAAACCAAATATCTCATCTGCCATAACTCAACCGGCATAATAATCAAATCAACAACCCATTTAAAATGAATAGCCAGAGGATACGTAGGATGAAGACCATCTCGATGTCGGATATTAGAATACGATTGACAGATTTCACATGACTCTACAAATGAGAGCACATCTCGATACATATTTTCCCACCAATATCGTTCCTTGAGTTTAGCAAAAGCAGCCCAGATTCTTCTATGCCCTGCCCATAAACTATTATGAAACTCCTTTAATAATTTTAGTTTTTCTTCCTTTTTGCCTATCACTCGTTGTGGCATCCCAATTCCTTTCTTCGGTCTCTTCTATAAGAATCCATCTCGAAGTAAAAATCCATATGC
Organism: Physcomitrium patens; assembly: GCF_059467195.1. NCBI lineage: Eukaryota > Viridiplantae > Streptophyta > Bryopsida > Funariales > Funariaceae > Physcomitrium > Physcomitrium patens. Next base: position 15,997,342 of record NC_143417.1, read on the forward strand.
TTTTTTTCTTATTTGTTTGAATTTTTCTGTAGACCAATTCCCCTGCTTAGACAAGGTATTCAAATAACGACCAATATCCAATAATTCTCCTTCATAAGATTCTTCAAGAAATAGCTTGTCTTCTCTGTTGAGATTTGATATTGAATAGAATTTCAATCCGACATCATCAATGTCTTCAACCATTTCGTCCTCCCTCTCGTATCTTGCTCGAGATAGCATGTCTGCTACTAAATTGTCCTTTCCAGTGATATGCTTAAATTCTGGATTTAGTGACTTAATATAAGCAATCCATCTCAACATTGCAATATCTGGCGTTGAACAGTTAATAATCATTCAAAGTAATGGCAAGCAATCTGTTTCAATTACTACTACTGCCCCAATCAAATAGTCCTTTTCAGCTTTTATAGCCAAAACGACTCCCCAAAGTTCTCTTTTGACTTGCGAATATGCACGCTGACGAATACTTAAAACTTTAGCCCCAAATCGAACTGCAAATCTACTCCCATTCAAATCATCTTGACCTACAACCCATCCAACGGCAATTGGACTAGCGTCTACAGTAAGAATCACTGGTCTATTGCACTTATAATCAACCTTCCTCAATATTGGAGGTGACATCAATAATTTCTTCAATCTTTGCATTGCCTGAATATGCCTTTCTTTCCATTCAAATCGGTAACCCTTGCGTAACAGTTCATATAATGGATCCACTATGTGAGCAAAATGAGGGATCCAGATTCGATAAAATACACATGCACCCAAAAACCTGCGAACCTCTGTTAAAGAACCACAATCCTCTTTCATCCGTCCAATTGCATCAACTTTAGTCGGATCTGGTTTTCTTCCCTAAGATCCGCATAAATGTCCAACAATTACAACCTCTCGCACTCCAAATACGGACTTCATACCCGATAATGTAAGATGAACTTCTCCAAGTCGAGTTAAAATCTTTTCACAATCTTGTATATGATCAACAACATATCTGCGACACCCTCTCGTATCTAAAGTTTCATCCTTGTCTCCTTCTTTGCACCCTTTTATAGGAACATCATCCAGAAAAGGCATAGTCTTTTCCGGAATAAAATCTCTCAATACCTTATTCATCCCATTCATCATATGCGCAACTGAGTTGGTCGCGCCTTGAGGAAGAGTACACATTCTAACCAATCCAAGCGGTGTCCTCATCGTTGTCATATCTCTACTTCCTTCGGCAAGTTGAAATTGATCATAACTTGAATACAAATCACCCATTGAATAGATCGCCCTTCCAACAAACGCCTCAGCAAATTCATCCACAATAGGTCCAATTCTTGCATTGCTGACAGTTACAGCATTCACCGGCTGCATATCTTGAATAAACCGTAGTGACCCATTCTTCTTAGGTACCGTAAACCATCGACTAGAATACGGCACAAATGAAGGTTCTAATATTTTCATCTTTATCTTTTCTTTCAATAGTTCCACCAATTTAGGTAAATGTGCCCTCGGTACTGGAATCGGTCTTAGATTCCAAGGTACATGCGGTACAGTGAAGATAACCATAGGTATTATAATATTTGGATCCACACACCCAATTTCATGAGATTCGAAGGCAAACGATCTACCTTGTTTAGCCAACATCTTTTTGAAGCAAGTAATTTCCTTCGGCAATAAAGAACCATCAGAACCAATCTTCAATTCTTCAAAAGTCTCTTCAGTAAACTGATGTCCAATACTCATTGGATCTCTTAAACTTGCTTCTTTTGATGCTTCTCCCATTTGTTCTTTAGAATCCTCTGGTAATGGTCCGGCAACAGGCTTTACCTTCTTATCTGCCGTTTTATATCTCGTCTCTACCGTGACTTCTGGTGCTTGAAAAGATTCAAGCATGGTATAAACCTCTCTCGAATGAATCTCAACAATCTTATCATTATCCTCTAACCCAATAGATGTAATCAATTTCAATGAATCTTCCAGTCCATTTTCTTCATAAACATCCAAAATCCTCTCATCATCTTGCAATGTACCTATCTTACGTAACTGTCCTTCAATATCATATAATCTTTTTCTTTCTTTTCTTTTAAAATCATCAACTTTCTTATACATAATATTTCCATTTTCCAATATACCAATAAAACTCGCATCAAAGGCACCTTCATCTCGTGAGAGTACCTCCTCTTTTGTACCTCCATAATCTCGCTTTACAGTGGTACCTCCCCAAAATCCTTAAATCCTTCAACAATCTTTGGCAATGGTTTCTCCCTCAACCTATCTCGATTCCGTTCATGGTTAGGAGGTACTGTTAGAAATTGTACAGCTTTCCTCCCATCTTCGCTCCGTACCCTTGCATAAGCAGAACCATCGTCAAGTACCTTTGTTTCCATTCGTGTTGCCGTGATATAAGGTTGTCCTAAATCAATGGATAAGACGTTGTATCTTGAACGAAGAAATGTTGCTCCGTCGCAACATCCCCAATCCGAATTTTGACATCTGGACAAGCTCCATATAATTCGCCTCGTGTGTTATTAGCTGCTCCTATTGTCCATCCATATTCTATATCAATTGGCCATTTTTACTTCTTATAAAGATCTTTAGACATGAGATTTATTTCAGAACCATAGTCGATCAAAGCAACTATTGGTTCTTCTATATCTCCTACCTTCACCAATACCTCAATAGTTGTCCTTGCCCAATGCTTTCGAGTATAATGGCTCAAAGTTTCCATTTCCTTGTCACTAGAATCTTCGAAACGTACTCGCTGATTATACCCATTCTTTTCATTTGTTGGTTGCTCGTAACCAATATCAACCTCTTCTTCATCTCTACATATTCTTGCATCAATAGCATGACTCATTCCAGTTTCGCTCATTAATTGCCTCTTTCGCTTAATGTTGTCAATGATAACATCATGAAACTCCTTCTTTGCAATTCTCAAGACTTCTTTCAATGTGAATTCCATCTTAGCGTTTAATATACGTTCTTTCAACACCCCTTTCAAATTTGTTGCCGCTTCAATGTCAGAAAGTAGCTTATAAGCAATTGATTTGTCCTTATCTTTTGTCTCCGTTGTTTTTTCTCCCAATGATGCTGAGGTATCCTTTACAGGCAATTCTTGTGAAGCTGCCTCCTGAGCCTTGTCTCCTCGAGTTTGCCTCTTAAAAGAATTTCCTTCTCTAGTATCATCAAAATTTCCTCGTCTTTTTTCTTCCATCAAAGCTTCATGTTGGCTCTTAGCAATATATGCATGAACTGAAAGAGAGTCAACAGGATCCTTCCAACCTGTTGTACCTCGTATTGTAGCTGTAGTTCTCAATAATGCTTCTCGAGGTAATTTCCCTTCTTGCATTGTAGAAACGGCAGAAGCCCAAAACTCACTAGTTTCCGCACTTCCACCAATTTCATCATCTACTCTAGCACCATAACTTGCACTTTCTCGTGCTGCTGTTTCATGCTCTTTTAGGTAATCTTGAACCAATGCTCTCATTCCTCCCTTGCCAAAATTGGTTTGAAGAAGATCCTCTCTATTTTTCAATGCTATCTTCCCATCTTTCCAGCAAATAATTCCCTGTCGTATCATATTATTAAATTCATTGCAATCTTTTCTAGTGTGTGAAGCATCATCACACCAAATGCATCTTTGTACATATCCTTATTTTGAAACATTCTTCGAATTATTTATAGAAGTATTCTCTTTTAGTCTTGCCAATTTAATTTGAATATCTGGCATTCATGGTATAATTTCTTCTATACCCATATCTGCTTTCTTTGACAAGGATGTCGAAGGTTGAACTGTAGGCATTGTCGGTGGTGTTGTACGTACTGGAGCTTTGGGTGCTTGTACTGTTTTCGGAATATTGCTCCTATCCTTCCTCCTTTCTTTTTTTGTAAGCAACCCCACCGCATCTTCAACGTTCTTCCACTTTGTTGTCAATCCTTCATCTTCTTCTTTGTCTTCAAGAAGGGGTTCTAATTTCTCTTGCAATTCTCCATCAGCAGCTTGAAGAAATAGATCAACTTTGTTCGGCTCCAATGTCAATTTTTCTACCTTCGATAATTGAGAGTACTGCCTCTCAAATTCCCTTTGTAGCTTTGTTGCTTGCAAATTCTTATTGGGCCATTCAATCCATCCCAGAAACAGCTTCTTAGTAATGCGATCAGCATCTTTCAAGAAATATTCGTCTTTCAATGCATGTGAAAAATCCTCCCATGAATTCCCACAACGATCCGTAATCGATGTAATGTGGTCCCTTATCTCCGGTATCATGGCAAGTCCAAATAGTGCAACCATTTTCTTCTCAGAAACCCGATTTAATTCCATTTCACGAACATAACATCTTAAATACCTTGAAATATTCCTCCCATCAAATTGATCAATTTTATTGACCACTGCTTGCAATGCTTTGGTTGCCAAAGCTTCCTTTCGATCATTGCTTTGCTGTTACTGCATTGACAATGAGAAGGCTTGAAACAAACTAGCAATAGACGGATCCATGTGCATACCTTGTCCTTTAAAAGACTCCCCACCAGAAACTTCTCCCAAAAATCCTTCAAAATTTTTATTTTTGTGTTCCATAAAAATAAAGATAAAATCAACCGAAATCCAATACCTTCTACCTCAAGCTTTCACGTCGGGTTCACCACTTATGTCGTATTACGTGCTTTCTTGCTCGAGAACGCGCCGGGCGTCTGGCTGTAGAAGGTAGTATGGAGATTCGCCGATAGTCAAGCAGTCTATCAGTTTTTGACTGCCGGAATATAAACGACTGCAACAATGTACCGTAAATCTATATGGGTGCTCTTCGACTGCTTGTCGAAGTCTTTTTTTTTTTTTTTTTTTTTTTTTGCCCCAGCCGGTAGGTCTCTAGTCGTTACAAAGAACCCCGAACAATCCAAACTGCTAATCTTCAATACCCCTTTGTACTTACGATCTTGTTTCCACTGACTGTCTTGTTAGATTAACCCCATAAATTTCATTCACTCCGCATACTCAATCCTATAGACACCCTTTTAATCCTTCAATCACAGACGTAACTCGATTTTACAAAACAATCAAGAGTATTCAAACCCACTTCATTTAAAAATCCCGATTCACCATTACAACACTGACTTCAGCAGCGATTGCCTCAGTCTTCCCAAAACTCTACGAAGAAGAAAAATCCAAATTCTATGCCTTTCCTTCCCCGACCCGAAGCATGAAGCTCCTCTCTTTAATTCCCTTGATCTTCAAAACCCTCCAATAAAACCGAACTGGTAACCTTGCAAAAGCTTGAAAACTAGCTCCCCCCCCGATTCCCCGAAAAAAAAAACCTCCCTCCCTAAAACTATATTCTCCCCTAACCTTATCCTCTGAATTTCTTCAATCTTCCATCTTAGATCCGAAATTGGCTCCCGCCGTCAGAGCTTAGATCCGAAATTGGCTCACGTCATCAATGCCTTCTCCTCCGTTTTTACCTTTAAGAGATCCATTTACCGTAAACAACGTTCCCTGAAACGGCACAGAGAACAGGACAGCCCAAAACAGAATCAAAACACCCGTAATCGGGACCACATTGAGTCGCCCGACCAATTCAGGTCCCATATTGGATAAGATGCCCGTAGTAACCTGGATGTTCACGTAATTGGGTCAAATTGGTCCTCGCCTCAGATTGGCTAAGACCCGTAGTAAGACCTGGATTTCCCGTAATTAGACTGCATTGGGTTGACCGGCCAATTCAGGTCTCATATTGGATAAGAGGACCCGGATTGGATTATCGAAATTGGATCCAATTGGCTCCTCGAACCCGTTGTGTGAATTGGTCCTTCTCTTCTTGTTGACTCCCATTATTGGAATCGAATGGAGCATTTCAGTATGCCCCGGCTGACTGTAACGGAGTGACTGAACCTGACCACTCAGTATTTGAACTAGAGTTGGTCGATGCTCCCAATATTCGAGGTAACTGAATATTAATAAAATTCCCCTTTCTTTTTATTTTCACTGTATACTCATGTTACAACACGACAACAAGAACCTCAACGTTATTACTCAATGGCAACATCAACATCTTTATCAAACGTACATTCAAAAGTAGAAGACATGCAAATTGACACGGTACGTTTTAAACCCCTAACTGAGCAAGAAAAGTTTCGTCGTCGTCAAAAAGAATTATGTTTATATTGCGGAGAACCTAAGGAAACTGCTCAACATTATCCAAAGAAACGACGCAACTATAAAATGAGGGGTACGACAGTCAATGAAGACAACATGTCGGAAAACGGATTTGTCTAGCTACAATAGGGACCGTTGTCGTGTTGTAACACGAGTATACAGTGAAAATAAATAATAAAAAAAAACGAAGAAGGGGATTTTATTAATATTCAGTTACCTCGAATATTGGGAGCATCGACCAACTCCAGCGCAAATACCGATTGGTCAGGTTCCGTCACCCCGTTACAGTCAGCTGGGGCATACTGAAATGCTCCATTTATTATAAGCAAACTCTGCCAATGGCAGAAGGGTTGTCCAATCATCTTGTTGGTAGTTGATAGTACACCTTAAATATTGCTCCAAGACTTGGTTTATGCGCTCTGTTTGTCCATCAGTTTGAGAATAGAAAGCCAAAGATAGCCTTATGTCCTCTTTTAAAATCTTGAAAAGGGTCCTCCAAAATCTTGATACAAATTGAGTTCTCCTATCTGATATGATATCTTTAGGTAATCCATGATAGCGATAGATATTATCAATGAAAAGCTTAGCTGTTTCTTTGCCTGTGATAGATTTTGTACATGGCACAAAATGTGCCATCTTGGTGAAACGATCTACTATCACAAATATAGAATCATAAGATCTTGAGCTTGGAAGATCTGTGATGAAATCCATAGAAACAGAAGACCATGGTTGTTCTGGTATAGGTAATGGCTGAAGAAGTCCGTAAGGTCGATGACGAGGAATTTTTGATCTTGAACAAATATCACATGATTGTACAAAGTCTTTGACTGACTTCCACATTTGTGGCCACCAAAAATCTCTTGATATGAGTTCCAAAGTCTTATTATATCCAAAGTGCCCTACTGCTGGAAAGTCATGACGTGCTTGAAGAACACGTAAACGTGCTTCTCCTTCTGGAACATATAGGCGTCCTTCAAAATATAATAGATTATTCTTAAACTCGAACTTAGAAGGATCATGAGACTTCGAAGAATTATTCTCGATATCATAAACAAGAGGGTCTGAGGACATACTGAACTAGATTTGCTTGAGAAAAGTTGAATCAACAGTCAATGTTGATTTCATTGCTCGGAGATGAAATTGCTCCGGTTTCAAGAGGACCGTTCTTTGTTGCTCAAAAGCTGCATCTCCTTCTTTTGGTGCAAAATAAGAACGTCTAGATAGGGCATCAGATAAACCTTGTTGTTTTCCTAGCAGATAAGTAATAATGAACTCGAATCTTGACAAAGACATACTCCAATGAGCTTGACGACGATTCAACACGCGTGCTGACATGAAATACTCGAGGTTCTTGTGATCTGTATACACAATGACTGGACTAGAAGCGCCTTCTAGATAATGACACCATTCTTGAAAGAAATCCACGATCGCAAGAAGTTCTTTATCGTGGATCTCATAATTGATCTCGGTTGCTGAGAATTTTCTTAAATGAAAAGCTATCGGATGAAGTTTGTCATCTATTCCCATTTGTGATAAAACTGCACCCAAGGCAAAATCTGATGCATCTGTTTCCATAAAAAATGCCTTGGAAAAATCAACACAATATAAGACTGGTGCAGAGACAAACGATGTCTTCAAGGCTTCAAATGCTGCTTCCGCTTCTTGATTCCATTGGAATTTATCTTTACTAGTCAAGCGTGTAAGTGGAGCTGCAACTCGTGAGAAATCTTTGATGAAGATCCGATAGTAATTGGCAAATCTCAAGAAACATTGGACATCTCTTACTGTCTTTGGAATCTTCCAATCCATGATTGTTTGGACTTTCTTAGAATCCATCATGAGACCATCATTTGAAATGATGTATCCTAAAAAGTCAACTTGAGTAGTGTGAAATACACACTTTTCTATCTTGGCATACAATCCTGTATCTCTAAGTTTTTATAATACTTGACGAACATGTATTTCATGTTCTTTGACGTTCTTAGAATAGATCAGGATATCGTCTAGATAGCAGACGACAAAATTGTCTAAGAATTCATGAAATACATCATTCATGAGATGTTGAAAAGCAGCTGGTGCATTCGTGAGTCCAAAGGGCATGACATTATATTCAAAATATCCATACCTGGTTCGAAACACAGTCTTCCATTCATCTCCTTCTTTGATCCGTACTAGATTATATGCTCCTCTTAGATCTATTTTTGTATAGATCTTAGCTTGATTCAACTAGTCAAGGAGTCCTGATATCAAAGGTAATGGATACCTGTTCTTGATTGTGATCTTGTTGAGTCCTCGATAATCAACACACATTCGTAAAGATCCATCTTTTTTCTTTACGAATAGAATTGGAGCTCCTGCTGGAGATTTTGAATGGCGTATGAAATTCTTTGCTAAATTCTCGTCAATATATGTCTTGAGTTCAGCCATCTCATCTTGCGATAAACTGTAAATTGGTCCAAATGGTGGCTGAGTTCCTTCCTTGAGGTCGATTGAACAATCATATGGGCGATGCTCAGGAAGAATATCTTCATTCTTTTTCTCAAAAACATCTTGATACCCCTGATATTGACTTGGAATGCCACTTGAAGTCTTTACGTTTTCAGAAATAGGTGCAGCATAAATAGCAAAAGTTGATCCTTCTTTTGCTGCGTGTATAAATGCTTTTGCTCCTATCAGTACGAGTTTTACTATACTAGACTTATAATTTTTTACTTGATTCGTAGAACTATTAATAACGCTCTGGGAAAAGTCAAGTTTACGCAAATTCCAATCTATTCGAGGGTTATATTTTTTTAGCCCGGATAAACCTAAAATAACTGGATTGGACGGGGATTTAATTATGTTAAAAGCTATGTAGCTATCATGACCGTCTATTGTTACTTTTATAGGATGAGTTTCATGGGTGACATCTCCAGAAGACAAGGGACGACCATCTATGACTTCTACATGTATTGGTTTAGGTTTCTGTACAAAGGGTATTTTACGACTTTTAACAAATTGTTCATCTAAAAAACATGCTGAGGCTCCCGAATCTAATAAAGCAGAGGCTTTGTAATTCTTAGGTCCTAAATATAAGTCTATTATAAAACAAGGAGAGGGTTCTGAGAAGAGGATAGGACCTTCATTAGGAATTGTACAAGGTTCCAGCTGCACGGTCCCTATTGTAGCTGGACGAATCCGTTTTCCGACATATTGTCTTCTTTGACCGTCGTACCCCTCATTTTATAGTTGCGTCGTTTCTTTGGACAATGTTGAGCAGTGTGCTTAAGTTCTCCGCAATATAAACATAATCCTTCTTGACGACGACGAATCTTTTCTTGCTCAGTTAGGGATTTAAAACGTACCGCGTCAATTTGCATGTCTTCTACTTCCGAATGTACGTTTGGCAAAGATGTTGATGTTGCCATTGAGTAATAACGTTGAGGTTCCCGTGAATGATTCTCGGATCGAAATTCGAAAAGTCGATTATCACATTTTACCGCAAAATCGATTGCTTGACTCAAAGTTTGAGGATCAGGTAAGTTGAGCATCAATTTCTTTACTTCATATTGCAATCCATAAAGAAATTGACTAATGAGTGCAGCATCATCCCACTTGATGTCAATTGCAAGTTGTCAAAATTGTGAAGCATATACTGTTATTGAGCGATTTCCTTGTCTTAGAATTCGGATCTTATTTGTTGCAACACAAGTTGCATCGTGTTCACCATACATAGATCGAAACTCCCCCCAAAAGCTTCCAAATTGTCCAATATTGGATTTCGTTGTTCAAGAAAAGACGAAAACCATGATAATGCAGAACCAGAAAGTAGAGTGCCAATAAACCTGACTTGTGATCCTGGAGTTGGATAGCTTTGCGGTTGAAGTTCAATTGCCAATTGTACTTGATTGATGAACCCTCGAAACTTTGATCTCGTACCATCAAATTTCTCAAGTAAGGCAATTCTTGGTTCTCTAGTGCTTATAGGGTGTTGTACAATTGGAGAAGGAATGTAATTTGTTGTAGATGTTGAAGCGGCTCCGATCATCTCTATATCTCCACTTTCTGCTATTCTTGTTCTTTCATGTGTTGGTGAATTGAGTTGATGCATCGCAAGCATTAACTCCCTCATTTGTTCTTGCATTTGTGCCATTGCACTCTTCATTTCAACAAGCTCTGCCATAATGACACTAAGAAGAAAAATTTGTTTGATATTGCTCAAGACAAAAGAAAAAAAAGACTTAATAACAAAGAAGATACTAAGAACAATGTCAGTTTAGAAGTGGGTAATCCACAAACTTCTAATATGCTTATGTCTTGTCAAGAGAAAGGGGTAATCCACTCTTACTGAAGAAAAAATAAAGCTCTGATATTGTAAGTGCACTCTTATCAATCTGTCTAGGACAAGAACTCGATGAAGAAACAGTTCAGATAAGTAAGCCTTCACTCAAAGAAAAGTAACGAAATATGAATAATAAGTATGAATATTGAAAAGAGAATCTAGAATGGCTATTGCCAAAAGACAAGAAAACTAGAGACCCTTGAAACTAGACTAGAAGCAAGAAAGGAGTTGACAAGAGTGAAGAAGCCTTCACTCTTGTCTCTATATATACTATCTAACTAGGGGCTACGTGGCGACGTTCTATAGGACCTCCAATATGTGTTGACTTTGTAGGACACATGCCTTGACTTACAAGGCAAGTTTTTCTACGTGTGGGCCACATAGTTAGCTTGATCTTCAAGCTAACAACATGTGTGGCACATGGCCAACTTGTTGACCACGTTTCTAATCCAAAAAGTCAATTAAAGACACCTATGAAGTCAAAGCAGCGTCTAGGAAGTTTTTAGGAAGCTTCTATATTAAATATTATAGAATTAACTTACTTTTATCTACTTTTTCTTACTTCTACCTATTTCTATATGTAATTATTAGCTTACATGATTATGGCCGTGACAAAAACGGCAGATAAGAAGGTAAAGCCTGTTGCCGGACCATTACCGGAGGATTCTAAAGAACAAATGGGAGAAGCTTCAAAAGAAGCAAGTTTAAGAGATCCAATGAGTATTGGACATTAGTTTACTGAAGAGACTTTTGAAGAATTGAAGATTGGTTCTGATGGTTCTTTATTGCCGGAGGAAATTACTTGCTTCAAAAAGATGTTGGCTAAACAAGGTAGATCGTTTGCCTTCGAATCTCATGAAATTGGGTGTGTGGATCCAAATATTATAACACCTATGGGTATCTTCACTGTACCGCATGTACCTTGGAATCTAAGACCGATTCCAGTACCGAGGGCACATTTACCTAAATTGGTGGAACTATTGAAAGAAAAGATAAAGATGAAAATATTAGAACCTTCATTTGCGCCGTATTCTAGTTGATGATTTACGGTACCTAAGAAGAATGGGTCACTACGGTTTATTCAAGATATACAGCCGGTGAATGCTGTAACTGTCAGCAATGCAAGAATTGGACCTATTGTG